>NW_027185852.1:30592600-30659049 GCF_028583685.1 Petaurus breviceps papuanus
TCTCTCTCTCTCTCTCTCTCTCTCTCTCTCTCTCTCTCTCTCTGTCTTTCTCTCTCTATGTCTCTGTCTTTGTCTCTCTCTCCCTCTCTCTCTGTCTCTCTCTGTCTCTGTCTCTCTCTCTCCCTCTCTCTCTGTCTCTTTGTCTCTCTTTCTCTGTCTCTCCCTCTCTCTCTGTCTCTCTCTCTCTGTCTCTGTCTCTCTCTCCCTCTCTCTCTGTCTCTTTGTCTCTCTTTCTCTGTCTCTCCCTCTCTCTCTGTCTCTGTCTCTCTCTCCCTCTCCCTCTCTGTCTCTGTCTCTCTCTTTCCCTCTCTCTCTGTCTCTCCCTCTCTCTCTGTCTCTGTCTCTCTCTCCCTCTCTCTCTGTGTCTCTCTCCCTCCCTCTCCCTCTCTCCCACTCTGTCTCTGTCTCTTTCTCTCTCTCTGTCTCTGTCTCTCCCCTCCCTCCCCCCACCACTCCACTTTCTCACTGTGCTCATTGCTTCCCTCTCAGGCATCAACACAGCTCCTGTGTTGATCAGCATCAGGAGACACAAGCAGTTATAGATGGGCAGGACACTTGGCCCACAGGAAAATAGATGAAGTATTGGAGACACAAACATAAAAAAACAAGACTGTGCCTACTCTCAAGGAGTTTATGTTCTAATTGGGAGAGAGAGCAAATAGAGGAAAACAAGGTGAATGACAGGGCCTGGATGCCTATAGGGTGTATCAGCAAGTCGTGACGGTGCCCAATATCTGCAGGGCTGTTTATAAGAACCCAGATTACCTTTGGATGCAATTGAAGGACATGTGGTAAAGCCTAGTGGTCTTCCATCTTCCCTGGATTCCCTTCTCATCCAAAGGATTATCCTTGGATTATCATGCAATTCTTTTTGTCACTCTTCTGGATGGGATCTAGATGCCTGGTGCAGGGGAGGGTGGTGGTGGGTCAGGAAAATTAAAAAAAGGAAGGATACCCCCAATCCTTCCAATCCTTGCCCCAGTGGGCTATGCTGAGGTGAGAACATCCAATCCTCCCTGGTGTCCAGAACCACCTTGCCCTTGGACAGCTCTTACAATGGAAACACAAAACCTTTCCCTAAAACTCTGGTTCTGCTGTAGTCCTGACTCCAGTGACAGGCAAGGGTCCTGCTCTTCATGAATGATTTGTTAGTCTAAGAAGGAAGGAGGAAGGCTGGGGAAGAGGAGAGAGGAGGCTGCTAGATCTCCTTTCCCTTTCCAGCAGCACAAGGGTACATGAGAAGACCATTTGGCTTGAACCCAACATGAGCAAGAGGGCTTTGGGAAATGGCCCAATAAGCCTCCCTAACATCTGGTTAAGCACTGCTCACCCCTCCACCAGGCCACCTCATCATTATGAGCCTTCAGCAGAGAAATGAGCAAATTGTGTACACGTGGTGCCCCAAGCAGCAACAAGGGGACCAAGACCAGTACAAGCAGGAGGGGAAGAAATTGGAGGGAGGCAGCCATGGGGGCCAGGGCCCTGGAGGGAGGAGGGATGCAGGAGAAGGGATTCCCAGGAAACTTCCAGGCATTTTTGTTCTTAGCAGGCCCCTGCCTGGAATACCTCGTTCCTGCTTTCTGTTTCTCCAGTCTTAGCCTTCCTTCCAGGTCCCATTCAGATGGCACCTCTTCTGGGGAGCCTTCCCAGACTAGCCAGCCCTTGGAGGCAGACAGCTCCATCCTCTGAACTCTCATGCATTCCTTGCCTGCAGCCTCTGTGTTTTTGGTATATAGGCATGTCTTTTGGTATTGTTTTTAACATATAAGCAGTCAGGGCAAGGACAACATCTCATGCCTGTTTGCATCCTCACCTCCTAGTCCTGTATACTCCAGGAACTCAGTGAATTTACACTGATGCTAATGATGAGAAGGGGGAGGGGAGAGGAAAGGGAACAGCACTTATTAAGCACCTGCTATACGCCAGGCACTGTGCTAAGCTATGTACAAATATCTCCTACAAACTGGAGGAATCTTAATATTTTTATATTTCAAGAGATCTTAGAAACAATGAAATCCATAAGGCTAAAAAAAGGAAATAATTCTGATATTATCTCCCTAAAATCTTTTTTTTTCTTTTTGAGGGGGAAAGGCAGGGCAATTGGGGTTAAGTGACTTGCCCAAGATCACACTGCTAGTAAGTGTTTAGTGTCTGAGGCCAGATTTGAACTCAGGTCCTCCTGACTCCCAGGCTGGTGCTCTATTCACTGTGCCACCTAGCCACCCCTCCTAAAAATCTAAGTAAGGTAACCTAGGAGTCTATCTTGTGACTTTGAGTGGGTTGAGTGCCACCATGGGCCATAATTTGAAAGAATGAAGCTGTATTTGCTGAGCTGCTATTAGTTATAGAAGGTTGTGGAAAACAGCAGAGATATATACCACCAGACCAGAGAAGGGCAAATATCCCAATTTCCTCCAAAGGGAAGAGAATTGAGCTACAGATCATAGACCAGTGAACTTAACATAAATTCCTGGAAAAACTATAGATATTATTAAAGGGATGGTTAGTGAACATCTTGAGAAAGAAAGCAGGCATAGCAAAGAACTAACCTGCAAGGTTTCATGAAGAGCAAGGCTGGACAGGAATTATCAGTGTTGGGGGGAGGGTTACAGAAGAATAGCAATATTGCAATTTTGCAATGCAACAATAACATCTTTGTTTGAGCTATCAGGGGATCAAAATGCCCTAGAAAGTAATCTGAAATTATGTGAAGAGAATGATTAAATTAGTCATATTCTTTGATCTGGAGAGTCCACAGTTACCCCAAGGAGGTCAATGACAAAAAAAAAAAAAGGTTCCATAGACACCGATATATTTCTGGCAGCACTTTTTGTAATGACAAAGACCTGGGCATAATTTGATTGGGGAACGCTTTAACAAGTGGTAGTCCATGAATGTCAGAGAAACGCTGTGAGAGATGGTGGATGTCATCAGTGCTGAGAAACACAAGAAGACTTAAGAGAACTGATGGAAAGTTAAGTCGGCAGAACCAGGAAGCTGATATTCACCATAACGATAACAATGTAATTGGAAAGAACGACAGCAAACTGAATGCTGTGAATTTATGAGGGAGGGCGGCTCCAAATTGGGAAGTCATCTCCCCCACTTTCATGGCAGAGGTGGGGGACTATGGGGTCTGTTGGTGAACTTTGCTGAACATTTTTTTCCTTCTTTGTTTTGGGGGATGGCTCTTTGGAAAGGAAAGGGGAAGAATATGTTGAGAAATGTAAGAAATCATTGAAATTTTATCTGAAAAAATAACAAGGCATGACAAGCTGACTACATATCCCTTTTTTTAGACATGGTTACAGGGAGTGGGGGTGGGGGAAGGATTTATATACTCAGTATATAAATTTTTCAGGCACTGTACTTAGGAGGTAGGTACTATATTATTCCTATTTTTTAAATCCCTATTTTACAGTTGAGGAAACTGAGGCAGAAGAAGGTCATACAGCCAGTCAGTGCCTGGGGCCAGAATTAAATTCAGGTGTTCCTGACTCTGTGACCAGGGCTCTACTGAGTCACCTTGATAAGAGATCCAGGGGATGCTGCAGACACCTGGTTTTCACCTTTAGAATTAGACAATGTCCATGATTTTCTCAGGGAAAACAAGAAGTGTGAGCTAGGTCTTGGTATATTTGGGTGGATTTGGAGGACTGAACTGGACCTAGATCGATTCAATTCAATAAGCATCTACCATATGCCAGGGCCCTGGGGGGTACAAAGACAAAAAAGCAAACCGTCCCTGGGCTCAAGGAGCTTACATTCCTCATCTCTTTACAACTCACAGCCAGTGCAAAGCCACTGAGATGGTAGATGGCATGGCATGGCATGTGCAGGGGGCAAAAAGGCTGCCACGTATAAGGAATGTGTGACCCACTTGGAAAGTTGGGGAGTGGAGCTGGACAATAAAGGGCTTTGAATGCCAAGTAGAGGAGTGTGTATTTGCTCCCAAAGACAATAGGAGGATATGGTACCTTCTTAAGGGGTTAATAATATTAAGTTGGCAGCTGCTTGGAGTATAGATCAGAGAAGACTGATATGGTTAGAGTACTTAGGGAGTTGTTGCAATAATCCAGGCAGGAGACGAGGGAAGCCTGAATTAGGGGGCTTTAAGTGTGTTACCTTATTTGAACCTCACAACCCCAAGAAGTATTATTAGTCACTCCAATTTGCAGATGAGAAAACTGAGATGCTGAAAGTCCTGAGGACTTGCCCAGGATCCCACAGCTAGCACTCGTCTAAGAACAGGTTCACGTGACGTCTTCCTGACTTCAAGTCTGAATTTCTGCATGTGATTCTGTTTATGATTTGTAAGTAAACTCAACAACTGTGCCTTAGGACAAACAGAAGCATCCACCCTTAGAGACTCAAGGGCCTTCCCAACATGGCCAGCTATCAGACAGGTAGGCTCATTTAGAAAACGAGTCTCAGATCTTGAGAGAGAATGTATCAGCCTAGAAAACCCTGCTTCATAAGGTTTAAATTTCAAGAAGGGAAATTCTTGTGACTTCTCTTTCCCCTGACCTGTTTCAGGGGCACATCCCAGAAAAAAAAAAAAAAACTTGGTCTGCAGCTGGCTTCCAGCCTTGAAACTGTGAAGCAGAAGAAGCTCCCCAAGTAGGAACAGATACTGAGGAAAAGGGCCTAGACTGGGCCCCCAAGGCTTGGGTGGCCCTCTGAACCTCTCTGAGGTCCCCCCCCACTTTTGCAGCATCAGCCTCTCATGCAGACAGAAATGAGCTCAAGGGAGCCCAGTGCAACCCCAGGGGATCGCTTCCTGCCTGAAGGAGGGCTAAACCCCAGGAGAAAGTCAGCAACCAAAAGACTAGATCAGAAACTCTAGAGCTAAGCACCAAGATCCTTGTACTTCCAAGAAGGTGACTGCCAGACTTTAAATGTCACTCAGCTTTTCCTCATCGCTGAAATGAGGAAGGTCAGGCATCTCTGGAATAAGCCCTGTCTAGCACTAAGCAGACAAAATGGAAGTCTTTATCCCAAAGAATCATGGGGAAAGAGGGGAGGGAGAAGACAGAACCTTCAAGCAAACATCTCATTTCTGTGGTTAGGGAAGGGTTAAACCTTCCCCACCCCCTCTTCTCCCTGTGGCTGCTGCTCTGACCTACTGAATGAAGCCCCACTAGGTTGCTGGCCAGTCAGGAAGGAAGCCTGAACATCCAGACTTTTGTTGTTCTAAGGTTGGGTGGGTTTTTTTTTTTTTCAATTTTACTGCTCAGGAAGGAAGCTAGCTGCAGGCTGGGTCCTAACTGCAGCTGAACGATTGCTAAGCCCTCGCCTCCACTGTTGGGTGTCACTCCTGCCCTTCTTCACTCCTCCTCCTTGCTCCAACTCTCCACTTTCTTTTTCTCTAAGAAAAAGAATTTCTTAACCATTGCTAGAATTTGGACCAAAGCCTTAGATTATTTTTTTTTAATTTTTCAGAAACAAAAAGAGAATAATCAGTCTTACAGCAGCTTTCTCCCTAATAGAAGGATCCATGGCATGTGGGGTCCTCAGGGAGATGAGGTTAAGATGGTTGCCATCTGCAAAGACAATCCACCCAGGTTGCTCATTACCTGGGGCTCTTCCTTCCCTTGGATGCAGACAGCAGGCCAAGCCCAGATGGAAAAAGGGATACTAAGAATGCTCAGGTCATTTGAAATGTCCTACCTCTTTGAGGTCCAATATTTAAACTAAGACACCACCCCCCCTGCAGCTGCTTCCCTGACCCTGGTGATCCTTTTCTCTTCCTGACTCCCCACAACATACAGCATGTCCCTAAAATCTTAGTGCTATTTTAAGCTATGAAAATTTAAAACTGCAATGGTGATTTTTGGGGCACCTGTAGGTAGGCAGCTAGCTACCCATGGATATTTATAAGCACTAAAGGGCTTTCTTTCTGGAAAGAAAGGAACCCTGGGGAAGCCTGCCCATCCATAGAAATGGACAGTGAGTAACTGCTCATGTCCAAGACAGGGCACACGAATGCTACCAACCTCAGCTTGCCAGCTCCCTACTAATACAAAGACCCCACAAATTCTGACTGCCTTCTCCCAGTCTAGTCCTGCCAAGTCCACGCCAATGCCCCCTGCTTCCACCAGCCTGACCTACAAGGCCCCCTTCCTGCCCAGTCCTGAGCCTTCCCCAAGCAGAGACAATCCATCCATCATGTGGGGAAACTGTGACACAGAGATGGGGGAGGGGGAACGTTCCCAGATCTGTTTACATACAGGGAAGGGGGATAGTAGTATATAACTTGGGATCTAAGGAACAGAACACAAAGACTAATGAGTTCTAATATGAATCAAATCCTGCTATAAAACATCTTATGACATATACCTTCCCCCCTCCGATATCAACAGCACAAAGAGATTGCCAATGGCCCATTTATTTCCACCAATAGAAAGTAGATAAACTAGAATTTTAGTATCAGAATCTAACTTAGAGGGTAACAATAGAATTCATAGTTAGGGGGATTTGACCTCTCTAGCCACAGACTGCTGTCTGGATTACTAGCCTGAGCCAAATCACTTCCCTCCTCAGAGACTCCATTTCCCTGTCTGTAAAATGACCTTGGTCCTGCATCATTAGGCCCTACCAAAATCGAGTGAAAGAGACCAGTAAGACAGACACAGGAGTTCCTGCCTAATGCTGAGTGGAGAGGATTAAGGAAGGGAGAGGCTGCTGGCTGAGCCTAATCATGGAACTGAACAGGTCAGAGTGTTCTACACAGGAGATCAGAAAAGAAAGAGGGTAATAGGGAGGGGGCCTCACTAAGAAGTAGCCCAGCCCAGCATAGCTCAGTCCAGCTACTACTAATTTACATTCCTCCAAGGATGGCCCCTACTTGCCTCACTTATGAACCCCTTTCAGATTTCTAGAATAATCAGAATTATGCCTTCAAGACACAGGAAACTTTTCCCAAGACATGGAATTCGCTTATCTCTTTGGTGGGGAAGAGTTTTGCTCTGGGTATTGCAAAGAAAATACCACTTGAAAAGGTTTTTGCTCCCTTTAGAGTTTGACTTCTAGAAGGAACGTTTCTCACCAGGAAGGTCTCTACCAAAGGAGAGGCAAAATGCAAAGGGAGTCAGTCATATTCCATAAGCTTAAAAACCCAGTAGCCCTGCAAAAGTGTGACCCAAGAGGGACCTGTGTCCTTGACAAGCAAAAGAGCGACTTACCGGGACAATTACCACACTGTATCTGTAGGTTCAGGGTCAAATGGGGAAATACAAATGCTGCTTGGTATGGGCTAAAGCTAGTGATGGAAAGCATTTGGGCAAAGATCAGAGGAAAGAAAAGCAGAAGCAATTTTCTCATTAGAGTATATACTACAGACCACCTGGGCAGAAAGAAGAAACAGATGAGCAGTTCAGAAACCATACACAAACCTAGCATTGAGGCATGACACATCAGAGACACTAGTCTCTCTCCTAAGCTCCGGTCTCACCAACTGACTATTGGACACTGAACTCTAGTAGGAGTTCAGACTCAAATGGGTCCAAAACCTCATCCATTTGGGAGAACTCTCATGATACAAACTGCAGCATATTTACATGTGACTTTTATCCAACTCCTTACTAAAGAATGTCACAGTGTGGTCTATCTGAATGTTCTAAAGATCTTCCTCCTTTTTCCTAACATTGAAAGATTACCTTTTATACTTTGGCTTTGCTACATCACCAACCTATCATACAATGCCTGAATAATATTTTTTGCTCCTGTTCTTCAGTTCCTCATGGGTTACTTGTTTTAACCTTCTCACACCCACTCATCATCCTCTGCATGACACTTTATTTTTAATTCTGTAGAGGCTATTGTATATATCATGTATCATGTGCAGCAATATTGAGAATAAATTGATATTAAAAATATGGGTCTTTGCTTTCACAGGAAGCTTGAGAACATCAACGGTACTTTGCAATTTCCTAAAGAAAATCCAACTGCTCCCCTTCTCTTGTTCAACTCTAGACCCAAAGTGTCCTTCATTTGTATGGATTGTCCCATATATATATACTGATTGACAAGGTTTATGAAGTGTTCATTGGAATACATAGTGTAATCCAGGTAATTCTTCATCCAATTGGTCTTTCTTGTGTGGATGGTCAACTCAAATTCAAATCTCTTCCAGAAGATTCTTCACCTTCCAGGACTAAATGCAAACAACACAATGTCATCTGCAGATAGGAGCATCTGGAAGATGCCAGCATCGACAGGAAATCCCTCTTCAACTTAGACTCTGGGCTGGCTGCTTGTTATCACAGTACTGAACACCTATGGTGAGCATACAGCTCCCTATTTTATGCCTCACCTGATGTTTTATGATCCGAGTGATGTAGAATAGGGTTGTTTCTGGTTTATATCTTTCAAGGAAACTTGAATGATCTTGGCATATAGAGGGAGGGATGTCTCAAAAAACTTTATGATGCAAATAAAACTCAATATCTTTCCCCAAGACAACCCCTCTTTTGAACTTCCCTATTAAAGCAGGGGCATCATTTCCCTTCTAATTACCTGGATTTAAAATCTCAATGTGTCCTCTACTCCTCACGATCACTCATCCTACCTGTCCAATCTATTGTCAAATCTTGTTGGGTTCTATCTCATTAGCATCTCTCAGATACAACCCATTCTTTCCATGCATACAGTTACCATCCTAGTTAAGTCCCTGCTTACCTATCACCTAGATTATTGAAATAGCTTCCTAATTGGTCTCTTTGTCTCAAGTCTCTCCTTACATGAAATATATTCCACTCAGATGCCAAACTGATTTTCCTAAACTCCTAAACTGACCACGTCACTCCATTTACTCCCCACTGGTGGCTTCCTATTACTTCTAGGATCAAATATAAACTTCTCTGTGTAACCAGCTTTTAGAGATGGTCTACTTGGATCAGAGAGCAATGTTCCCAACCTGGCTTCTTCCAGCCATGTGGTAACTCAGTGCTGAAGGACATGAACACTTTGAAATGATGGCACGAGCCACTCATTGGTTACTGAGCCAAGGGAGTTGCTGACTGCTTTAATTTTAGTTTAGCAGAAGGTCTCCAGTGAAGTGTCTCAGAAATTTATGCTTGGCCTTTGGATTATTTATAACTTTTAAAATCAATGACTTGGGATCATCTAAATTTGCAGATGACCTTATACTGGGAGAGAGTTACGCTGGTTGGCAGTTTGGGTCCAAGATACCTATCTCCTGCCAGGTAGCAGGCTTCCATGCCACTTCCTGGATGTCTCCTCCATGCAGCCTCCATTCATCACTTCTGTCCATCCCCACAATGGAACTCTGCCCCTTGGGTCCCCTGGTTCTTATAGTTGGGCTTTTGCCTTATCCTGACCAGATCCAGGCCACCACTCCACCTCGAGGCAAACTCCACACCCCTTTTCCAGTTCTCTTTGCATGTTGTCTTCTCCATTAGTCCTTGAGGGTTTGGACTGTCTTTCATGCTTGCATTTATATACCCAATGCTTAGTACGGAACCAGATACATAATAAGCATTTAATCAATACTTTGGCTATACATCTATCTTGACAGGTCAGAATACTAAGTCAAATAATAATTATAACTATCTAGCATTTATAGGATGTTTTCAGAGTATAATTTCAAATATAATCTCATTTGACCCTCACAAGAACCCTTTGAGGTAGATCATTAATATTATTTCCATTTTACTGTTGAGAAAATTGAGGCAGACAGAGGTTAAGTGACTTGCCAAGGGTCAAACATCTAGTAAGAATCTGAGGCCAGATTTGAACAGGACTTCCTGACTTCAGGTCTAGCACTCTATCTACTTAGACACTTATCTGCCTAAGCCCCATAGTATGAACTTTGTAAATTTCACAAGTATAAGATGAGGCATGATTAGACAGCTTGAAAAAGATCTTAGGGTTTTAGTGGACTGCAAGCTCATGTAAGCAAGTGTGATGTGACTACAGAGGAAACTCATGGGATCAGGGGCTGTATTAAGAAGGACAGAACTTCTAGGAATAAGGACAGAGGTGAGAGTTCCTCTGTCCTCTGCCCTGATTAGATCATATGGAGTAAGGAACCATCATTAAAAAAAAAAGATAGAGAAAATCCAAAGAAGGCCAACCTGGAAAGTTAAAGGGTCTTGAGCCTATCACACACAGGATCAGTTCAAGAAGCTAATGAGAGGTGATTATCCCAGAGATGAAAAGGCTCAGGAGGCACAGGGGGCTGTGTTTCATCGTTTAAAGGGCTGTCCTTTGGTGGAAGGATCAGCCTTGTCCTGCTTGGCCCAAGAGGCTGGGGTCAGGAGCAAAGTGGAGGGAGAGGGGGGAATAACAGAGGACAATTTGAGATTGTGTGTTTCTACTTCCTAAGTATAAGAGCTATCCCAAAGGGGAAAGGACAACCTGGAGAGCTAGTGAGCTCCTCCAACCACTTTGGGGTAAGTAATACATATTAAGAGATTATTTTTTAGTTGTAGATTGAATAGAGAGATATGGTTAGATAGCCATCAAGGCCACTTGAAACCTTAAAATTCTGTGATTCTCTAAAAGGAAACCTGATCTCAGAAAGGGATTAACTAATAACTACGAATTCTCTTCAGGAGTCTAAAATACAGACCTGTAGCTCTATAAGCCTAATTGGAATGGAGCAGGAAGGGATGAACTGTGTTCAGCAGTTCTGTCTCTCTTTGCTCTAGGACAGATGCAAAGCTATAAGCCTTGGATCACAGATGAATGTCAATGGAAGAACATGACACTTGGTTGGTGAGTCATGCCCAGGTTTACTGGATTGGATTTTGCTAGAGACCAGACCAAAGGCCCCGCCTTGTGAGTGGCACTGAGCCTTTCTGAGGCTCAACCCCTGCTGAGAAGAAGGTACTCAAAATACCACATTTCTCCCCAGAAGACAACTTTCATTTCTTCCAATTCACTGCCAATACAGAGAGAGAAAAATGATTGTCAAATGTCTGCATTTTGGGATGGGGCAGCATACACTTAGGACTCCCCCCACCCCAGGATTTTGACATGTTCCTTTCCTAAAATATCCCATCAGTACTGTTACCTCTCTGGCAGGGCCTGCAGCACTGAGGGAAGAATATTTGGGAAGAAAGTTGACTCCATTTTAGGTTTCTAGAGAGATGGGAGATTAAATACTCAAAATCCATTTTTTTCTGTTATGAAATACATTTTGTCCATCTCTCTAAAGGACACTTTTTAACAAGACTTTTTTGCCTATAGTCATAAAAGAAAAAGACCTTACCACCTCATGGTAATAGCTCTCCTTTCCTTTCCTGAGTATCTGCTCTCAAGGCATCTTTCTAGTCTTTTTCCAAACCTCCTTCTTTCCCCTTTCCCTAACAAAAGCATCTGGCCACAGCCCAGGACTATGTGAAAGAGCTGCCAGGGGAGCCAGTGCCAGTGATCATTGGTAACACTGCATCAGAGCTGCCGACACCACCTTGGTCAATGGTTAAAAAATAAAAGAGAAACTTAAAATGAGATCTTTATACAGCAGGAAAGCCTCAGTCCCCAGGAGAAGGGAGCGACGGAGTCATTCCATTATCTGGGCATCTACTAGCCTGACTGAAGAACAGGTATTAGCCTTTCACTAGTCCTGACCCCTACCAGACCCCCTCCTTCCACAGCCCAATCCTTACAGAGCCCCACAGGAAACATTAGAGAGGACTGCAATGCAATTAGGGAAGTTGCCTGCTGACAATCAGCCTACCCCCCTTTACCCTCAGAGAAGCAAGAGTGCATTGCTGGAGTAGCCCAGAGCCCAGTGCACCTTACGGGAGTCTAGGCAGCAGCACACACCCATGGGCAGGGAAGTGGCCACCCTACCACCAATGCTACGACCCGGAGCAGGCTTTCCAAAGCCTTACATCTGCCACAGGGCAACCAACGATTCGCCCCAGTCTCCAGAACGCTTTTGCTTAAAGGGGAGCCAAACGACCCTGGGAAAGACAGGAAGTTAACTATTGGAAGGAAAAACAGCAACAAAAGCTGAGTTTAGCTGCGAGTCGGAGTGGAGGTCTTATTTGGGGGGCTTTAGACAAGACTCCTTTTTACTAAATGCACCGTCAAGAAAAAGCCTCTACTGGCCTGGGTCCCTGCCAGTAGGTATTGTTCCATTCTTTGTTAGCCTATCACCAGCATCTAGCACAGTGCCTTCAGGCACACAGTAGGAGCTTAATAAGCTCTTGTTGGTCCCACGGAGACATACCAGGTGTGTAAAAACCACAGGTCTGTGTATATTCAGGCAAAGCACACGTCTTACACAGGTGTGCTGAAAGGGTTACATTTCAGAAAACCCCATGTAAAACTCAAATTCTATTTTCAGTACTCTCTTCCCTGACTGATGGAGGAAAGGGGAAAGACTAGCCTTGTTCTTTGGATGCAATCTGAGTTTTGTATTTCCAGCACAAAAGGGGACACAGACGAAGCCACCTGGGGCCCTTGGGGCAAGCTGAGGGAGGAGCTTCCCAGGGGGGCGAGATAGTCACAGCCCCGCTGCTTTCCTCGCTACCTCCTCCACCACTCCACTCTCCAGCCACTCGGCTGGGGCCAAACTCGGCTTTTCCGAATTATCGAGAAATCTAGCCTCTCCCCAGCCTCTGCCAGGAAAATGCTCCTAGGGATTTCGGCAGAGATGACAAGATGAAGCTTGGAAGAGAAAGAATACCAGCCCTGAAAGATGTGATTGGTCGGGCCGGGAAGAGAGAGGTACCGCCAGATACACGCTCAGCCGTCCAGGTCCGAAGAGACCTGAGAGGACCTCAACCCTCGGCCTCGTCCGTCCTTTCAGGACCCCTGAATACTGCAGGAGAAATTGAGGCCAGCGCATCTAGCAGGAGGAGGGAGACAGGAGGAGGGAGCTGAGTGTTGGCCCACCGGGGCCGGCAGACCGCCTTGCTCTCCACCTTTCTCTCTTCGGTCCCTGGCCTCGCTCAGGTTGTTTTGTTCCCATCAAGGGGAAAGAAAGCAAGAGCGCGCGAGGGAGTGAATCCTCCCTGGTCTGGCCCAGCCCGGCCCGGCCCGGTCCGGCTTGTAGCTCAGCAGCCAGGTACAGCCAGGCCTGGGAGCTCAGCGCCAGCCTCGCGAGTCCACCATGGAAAGATGAGGAGCTTACTAGCGTGTTGGAAAACCACATGAAAGCTGTCCCAGGGGCATAGACAGACTGTGAGGGGCAAATATTTCGACTGAGAAAAGCGTCCCTCCCTCCAACCCCGCCTCTCGCCCCTCATCTGTCCTCCCAGCCCCTCCCCCAACGATCAATTACAAGGCACCCTTCTGCGAGGGGAAGAGAAGAGAGAGGAGGCGAGGGAAAACAAGGCGAGGAGAAGGAAGGAGAGGAGAGGGGAGGCGAGGCGAGGAGAAAGGAGAGGCAAGGGCTAGGGGAAGCGAGGGCAAGCGAGAGGAAGCAAGTCCAGGAGAAGGGAGGAGAAGCGCGGGGACCCGGGCGGGGCCGGCAGCCGAGGCGCAGCCGCTCCTGGAAACGGCCACCCGATCGCTTCTGCATGACAATTGACGGCCGGCAGGCTGGCGGGCAGGCGGGCTGGGAGGGAAGGGGAGAGAGCGGTCGCCGAGGCCGTTTTCTCACCATGGTGATTAGGCATTCCGGCCGTGCACTGCAGGCCTGCCCGCAGCCCAGTGAGCTAGCTAGCGAGCCCCCGAACCAGGCGGGCGGGTGAGGAAGCCCAGAGCCAAGCCAGGCCAGATGGCTCTGCAGCGGCCATCAGGGACCGCTCCCATCCAGTCCAGCCCCACTTTAACTGTTCAAACATTTCTTTATCCCAACAAGACAATGAAACCATACAGCATGAAAGGGAGTCTCAGGGCCCGGGGTGGGAGTGAGCGACAAAAATCCACCCACCCACCGAGGAAGTTCTTCCCCTCACCCCTGGCCCTCACCTCCGAAGTAAGAAGAGGATTGGGGGGCCCCCTCACCCCCACGGGAATGATGAGGATTGGGAGGCAGTCCTCCCACAGGGAAGAGGATTGAGGGCTTCCTCCCCTCGAGGAAGATTGTGGCCTGATCCCCCTACTTGGGAGTAGTAGGACTGGAGAGAATCCCCCCCACCCAGAGGAAGAGTAGGGTAGTTGGGGGTCTTGTGTCACCGCTGCCTCATGGAAGAGGACAACTGGGTAGGGGTGGGGAGCCTCTCTTTCAGACCCTACCTAGCCCCTTCCCGAAGCCTCTGCTCCGGAGAATGCAAGTTTGGCTGGAGGGCCTTCACTGACTTGGATTGTAACTGGATGAGGGTCAGCTTTGTCTGTTTGAAAAGTAGGGCTATCAGAGACCCTCAGTCTTCCCAAAGTCCAGGGCACAACCACTCCCAGGTTGGCTCACTCAGGACCTAAAGAGCAGGCCTTTTGGCTACACCCACCTCCCCACCCCCATCCAAACTCCACCTAGGCAGTGGTCATAGTCGACCATCGTCAGAGTGAGACTGGGGCCCCAGGAACCTGATAATTTTCCAAACTGCTGCATCTGAGGCCAGCACAAAGAACGGCCACCAGGAGTGGCATCACACCCTGACCCTCCGGGAGTGTTCATTCCTTTAGTTGCCTGAAGAGATATTTCAATAATAGCTACCCGAAAAGGGTCAAGGCAAAAGGGAGTGAAGTGAACCAGTCAACCCAAAGATTTCTCTGGAGTGAAAGCAATACTGTTGTGTGATGCTTGCTTAGGGTTGCCATAAGAAGGTGAAGGCAGGCCAGGCCAGTAGAGTATTATTTCTATTATTTCTCCCATTAGACTGTGAGCTCCTTGAGAGCAGAAACTGTCTTTTACCTTTCATTGCACGGATTTAGCTAGGACCTGGCACATAGTAGGTACTTAGTAAATGTTTGCTGACTGACTAACGTTCTCCACACACACCAGATCTGATCCCCAGCCCCAACATCCTTGCCAGGCTCCAGCTCAGAGAACTAGAACTCACATTTGAAGGGAGGAAACGGTTTATACTGGGTCATCACAACCCTGGCAGAAGGAACTGGTGGGCAGAAAGGCCTAGGGGGCAAGGAGACAATCAGAGCAGAAATGTGGGTGTTGAAGAGGTTGCCCGTAGGAAGCAAACTGGGGGAAACTCTCAAGCAATGAAGGAATCAAAAACCCAATGGCTATCAAAGTAATCCAGGGTGGGTAATAATTATAAAGATAATGGCATGGAACACCAGGTAGAATCCTTGGATAAAGATGAACTGATTTAAAGGGCAGACTTCGGGAAACAGACCCACAGTCCCCCATGACACGTGATGACCATTTGTCCCCATAGCATACATTTCCTCAGACAAGAGGTTGAAGCTTGGGAAGTTGAGGCAAAAAAAAAATGCTCTTCCTTTCTCCATCCTTAGCTCCTCTGCCAGCCAGAGTTGATGCCCCCTTCCAAGACTCACCCATCTCCTCTCCAGGACAGACAGGGCAGCCTCTGAAGAGGGAGATAATTTCTCACTACCGTGAAACCTTAGCAAAGCAGAAATAATGAATTTGTTGACAGAGAGGTCCAGAAATCCCAGGGCTGAGAGGAAGTAAATGGAAATATTCCCCACTTTGGAGTGTCCACATATCCCCTGAAGAAGTCCAGCTTTCAACCAAGAGCAAGGGGAACACCTCATGAGCTAAAATAGACTTTTTGTGTGTGTGGTTGTCATAGAAGCAAAGAAGTGGAAACAAAGCAGATTCCCATCAGCTGCTGAGTGACTGAACAAATTGTTGCACATGAATGTGAGAAAATATTACTGCACCAGGAAAAGAAGTAATGAAGAAGAATCAGGAGAAGCATAGACAAGAACTGATGCAGAGAGGTGTTAGAAGAACCAAGAAAACAACAGTTAAAATGTTGCCATGATGACTATAGACATGTAAATGGGAAGAACAAGAAAAGGAACATAAGCACTATGGTATTATCCCAGTGACTAAGCTTGGTCCTGAATAAGAAATGAGAAAAGGCACTTCCCTTCCTTCTCTGAAGAGGGGGGGGGGGGGGGAGGAGTCGGGGATGGGGAGGGGGACTATGGCTGTAGAACACTGTCATACTGTCAGATGTTGGTCCAGTTTGCTAAACTGATTTTTGTTTCTTTTTTAGTCTTACAAGAGATAGCTTGCTAGGGAGGGAGGGGAGATATAAAATTGGAAATGTAATGTAAATGTGAAAACAGAAGATTTCAATAATTTTTTAAAGATAAGAAAATGTACATTTTCACCCCACCTAGACACACATAGAGGCATATACTAGCCATCTCATCTCTCACATCTACTCCCACAGCTGGGCACAGGATGGGAAAGGTCATGCTGGGGTTTCCATTACAAAACCCATTTTCCAAGGTCCTAAAGCCTTTAAATTTAGCTGAAACTTGGTCCACAGAAACTCCAGTTCCACAGTTCTGCCGGATTTTTGTTGTAGTCCTTGTTTTTGAATTATATTTAAAAAAAAACCTTTCTAACATTTTCTGGAAAAGAGCACAAGTTTTGAAAAATTATCTGAAGAATTAATCGCCATAGAATGAAAACTCCAAATACCTTTGTGACCAGCAGCCAACCAAGTTCAAGCCTAGCAGCCTGCCTTTACCTACCCAGCTCCAGCTGGGTCCGGGAGGCATTCTTTTACACTGTTCCTTGATTATCTCAGAAATAGTACTTATTTCAAAGAGGTTCTGTAGGGAGGGCCTAGTGGGAATAATCAGGCTTTCTAACGGCTCTTAAATATGTATTTACATAAAACAGCCCATAAATCCTCTCACCCCCATCAGAGTATGACAGGAGCCAAGAAGCTACTGCAGACCTTGTCATGCTGCCTCTCCAACCCTTCTCAGAAGAAAAAGGTTGTATCCTGTTTTATGAAGATTCCTCTGAGGGAAAAAAAAAAAAAAAACACCCGTCATCATTACCCCACCCCATAAGGCCACAGTGAAGCACTGATCTGCTCCCTAAAACAAGGTCAAGAGAAGGTGGAATCCCGCCTCTTCCTGCCCTCTCCAAGGGAGTTACAGACTCCTGTGCTAGGGTCTTCTCTGCTCAGACATTCCTCAACAGAACTAGTGTTCTGGGTCAAGCCCTGAACCCAACTTAAATTTGTTTGTTTTTTGTTTTTTTTCTCTGTGCTAACATAACCATCTGGGTGTGCATATAAGCTATACTCACACATTCCTATAGACTTAGTATTGTGGCAGGGGGAGAGAAAGGAGAAAAGTCCTCTGGTAAAGGCAAGATTGTTCATAAATTAAGCTAAGGGGAAAGGGCTCTCGCAGTTTCTCTAATACTTAAATTTGAAATGAAGAGGTTTCCCCTCCCTGCTGATCAGCATCTCATTAATTTCAAGGTCAGAATTCCATTTCACTTTGGGAGACAGCCTCATTTCATTTTTTCTCCACCCAGGCGTATTCCTGTGTGAGGTAGGTATCCATCTCCGTGGGGGAAGGCACCAGCACACACAATGCAAACCAGGGAAGGGAAGAGTTATGGCTATGACACCCGCAGGGGGAATGGATCTCCACATCTATGAGTTCTGACTTGACTAACAGGCTTTCGCCTTCTCTGGGTGTCTGCTTGATGGAGGTTGAGGATAAAAAAGAAAGAAAAGGGGGAGACAGACTAGAACTGCCAGGGATCTGGATGGAGAAAAGAATCTCAATCCATACAGCATGTTGAATCAGTTTCATTTCTAAGTGGTGCTGCTAGTGGAAAGGAGGTAGCAACCTTAACACACGTTGACCTAGGACAGCTTTGAGCAAGGGAGAAGTAATCCCCAGTTGTCTTTGCCTTCTCCTACACTACTAGGGGTGAAAAACCCAACAGCACAACAGGAAAGTCCCCGTACAGCACCTAAGGCAGGCTTACCCAGAAAGCCAGATCAGAGTGAAAGGGGAGCCAGAACTCAGCCAGATGTGAGTCACTGAAAGTGAGAGGGGGAAAGAAGAGCTAGAGAAAAAGTGAGTGAAAGCCCCAGCTAACAGTTGTACTGTGGGCAAGAGCAGTCTTCTTCCTAAGTGGGAAGGTCCTAGGCTTGCAGACACTGACATAAAAGACACACTCACAACATATTTCAAAACCAAGAGCGATGGATTTACAAGGCAGGTTGATTTTATGATGACTTTTATTGAAAAGGTACGCTGGGTTTAGGCAGATGCCTTTTAGCGCTGGGAAGTTAACACAGTGCCTAATTCAAGGAGACAGCCAGAGGAAGCAGGGCCGACAGGGGAGAGAGTTGCAACGTCTCTATTACTCTCCCCGGCATCATAAAGTGAAGAGAAAAAAATGGTATTCGTGTTGGGGGCTGTAGGGAGATGGGGGGGGAATAGAATAGAGAAGGGAATAGAGTAGAGAAGAGGGAAAAGAAAACCTTAGCTGTAGTTTTCTTAAGAAAATAAAACAAAGCAAAATCCAAGAACAAAGGGATGGGTGGAAAGAAAACCCCTCGCTTCATAAATTCTCCCCAGGCTGGCAGAAAGCCACTCTGTCTCCATACTGCCCCAAAGCTCCAAACTGAGAGTCCTGTGCTGCTGGGTGGTGGGGGTGGGGATGGGGCGGGGCAGTTGAGGGACCAGAGGATTCAGCCCCTCCCCTGCAAAGGCTCTATTCTGTTTATCAGCCCCTAGGAAGGAGCAGTTTGTGCCTGCAGAGGGCATTAAAGGTCACAAGAACACACCTGAGACCCTCAGGAGCAGTTGTGTCTGTCTTGGCATTCCCGCAAATATGCTAGCTGACTAGCCCCAGAATACTAAGGAGATATGACTATTACAAGACTTCTATGTTGACCAACCTTTGCCCTTCATTGCTCTCTACCCAACACAATCCGCTGCTGAAAGGTAAGGCCGGGAAGTGGACTGAAGACTGACTGCTAGGTGTGGCCTGATAGGAAGAGATCCAGAAATGATTCAGAGACCAGAGAACCAAGGGGGAAGCCAGCAAAGGGCCTTGGGAACCCACAAGCTCCCTCCATAACCTGGCCAAACATGGACTCGGTCCCCCCTGCCCCCAGCACTTGGGAGCCCAGAATCCCCAAGGGATACTGCCCACACAAGGACAACATAGCAAGTCGCTTGGGAACCTGCCCGCCTCCCTGCCTGACTGCCTGCACGAATACATTTCAATTCAGAATCTATCATTACCCACTGAAGAGAGGTAACCAGCCCCCCCCCCCAGCCCCCGCAGCCCAGAGCTATTGAGGCAGGCATACAGGTAGAGAGTCTTTTCAGCAGGAGTGCCAGAGGCGCTACTGACCTGTTGAGCAGCAACATTTGGCCAAGCTGACCCAGGGGAAGGGGGGCAGGGGTGCACAGGACTGCTACTTACATCTATCGTTTCTGTCCTCTGGGCTGGATGAAGTCTCCCGGTCTGAAATGAGGCCAGAAACAGCAAAGATCTTCTTGCCGGTGTCATCCACCTTGAGGGAGCTGGGGGAACCCGAGGGCAGCTGGGCCCCAAAGTCATACTCTTTGCCATCTGCATCAGAAAAGCGCAGGTGGGGCGACTCTGTCTCATGGCAGTTCTTGAGTCGCTTGGCAGGCGTGAAGGCCGACTGGTAGCTCTCCCGGTCCTCAGTGGAGGCGAAGGGGCGGAAAGCCCCTACGCCACTGTGGTTCAGCATGCTGATGGGGCTACAGTCTAGGTTTGGGGGTGCAAACTGGGGGTGGAGGTGCAGCAAGGAAGGGGGAAAGTCACGGTTGGCAAAGGTGCCAGGCACCCCACTTTGCCTGTGGTACATGGAGGCAAAAGTGTAGGAGCCATTGGTGAAGGGGATATGCACATCCTTATCTACGGAGACAGGAACCCCAAAGGGTCGGGGCTGCTGACAAGGGATGGAGGCATCCCGACTGGCCTCCGCTGTCGATGCCAGGACCATCAGGGCTGGGGATGCCAATGGGTTGGGAAGGTAGGATGAGTTCTCCATCTTGAAGGCTGCCCGGTGTAAGTCCATTGGAGTCTCTTTCGATGGCAGGAGTCAGACAAGAAACGGTCTTCCCTGGAAGGGAGGGAGGGAGGAAGGCAGAGCAGCACCTGGGGTCGAGGCAGGGAAGATTACTGGGGAATCATCCCCTTCCAAGACCTGCAGGGACATCAAAGAGAAAAAAGGGGGAGGGAGGAAGGTCAGGGAAAAGAAAAAAGGGAAAGCCCGAGTGATTGCAACTCCATCCTCCTGGCTTCCAGGCGCTTGGGGAACAGACACCACAGGCTTCAGGAGTCACTGGGCAGCAGCAGCATCCGACCGTTTTCATTCAGAAAAATCAATAGACAACTTACTGTGATGTACGCGTAGCTGACTTTGGTCCCTACACGTTCCGGGTGAAATGCGCCTGAGCCCAGCAAGGAAAAAAAACACAAAATCTCCAAATACAATATTCCCTGGGTAAATGAGGTCACCATATATACCAGATTTTAAAGTGATTCTGTCTTGGTACCCCACCCACCCAAGGCAGGGCTGGTTTGCTACAACAGATGCAGTTATAATTGTTTTTCATACATGGCCCTCCCCCCAACACACACACACACACACACACACATACACACTGACCACTATCACTACCACCACCACACCACACCCTTCTGATCCCCCCCCCCAAGTCATGGCTATATGAATTTAAATGGATACATGTGATGTATGTAAGCAGGTGACCACATAAAGTATATATTCATAGTGTAAATACTTATGTGTATATACACACAAACCCACAACTTTATATATTATCAAGGACTTTTTTTTCCCAAATGAAGCTTCCCCATAACTGATACTTTGAGTATTCCTCTGTCTACACGTAGCCTTCCCCCTCCCCTCTTTTTTTTGTAAGTGAGCAAAGACTTCTATCATAACGTGTCTAGCCTCTCCAATAATATTAAAAATGGAGTGGGTGTCTTTGGCAATGCTCTCTGGAAGTGCCTGTCTTTCAGGGACGACAACAACACCAAAAACATCATTAATTTTAGTTACTAATGCACTCACTTAAGTCCATTTGTAAACTGCTTAAATCTACCGTTAACATTTAGAGCAAAATGGTAACCAAATTTCTGACTAATTTTGGTCCAGGCAGAGTTTGGTGTTCAAACAGAGGCCCCCAGAGCACATGGGGAATTGGGAAAGATGTTCTTCAATTCTCGGCTTGCTTTTGCCACCTCAGAGTTTTTTCCTGGTAGTTTATGCAGGGCGGGGCTACACACCAGGAATGAGCATGGCATAAGGTGGATCCAGAACTATTAGCTTCAAAAAAGATATGATTAATAGAAAGACCACAAAGGGCACCCGAACAACACCATATGATTAAAAAAAAAACCCCAGCACCCCAGGCTGCCAGAAATCACGCCCTTTGAATCTAAAGAGTCACTCACTGCAACTAAACCGTGCCCAAAGAGCATCTTTCTAATGGAAAACCTTTTGTATTCCTTGAATGGAGGAGCCTCGGTTAACAAATGGTATAAAATCCCATCCTTGGCCTTAATGATAACATTTCCTTCTCCCATCCTGTACCAGACGCTTCCATGACTATTATTAATTGTGAAAATGAGTGGACATCATCAGATTGCTTCCTCATTTGGCACTCTTCCTTATAGACATCACTGCTAAATTACCAGATTATGCATCTCACATTAACGGATTTTTCTCTCTTCCAAATTTTAAATAACTTTTCCTGTCAAGTTCGAGCAAAGCAGGGAAGATTTGGCAAGGAGAGCCTGGTTAGCCTGACAAGGATAGGAACCCTGCGTCCGGCCGTTTTCAAAGCAGATGCATATTCACAAACAGAACCAGGGAAGCCTGGCAAGTGGGTCCCGCTGCTCACAGCCGCCCTTCCTTCACGACACCAGACACAGACAGAATACTTGGTTGACCAAAAGCAATAATGGTGGGTCCCTCCTGGGCAAGAGGGCTGGGAGAAGTGGCCAACGCCAAACGCACGTTGAGGAGGGGATGGTGGAAGGGAGTGTTTTCTTATAGAAAATGACCCCGGGACTGACCCTTATCCCCGAGTTCGGCTTTCTCCTACTTCACCTCCTTCTGTTCAACGTGTTTCATAAATTAGTAATCTGGCGGCCGAGGCAGCAAGTCGAGCTCAGCAGAAGGAAGGACCCTGTGAATCACTCACCCCTAATTCCGGATTCTTTTGCAAACTTCATTACACCGGGAATAAATCAGGAGCATTTCCGTTTGGGGTTTGTAATTCTTCCCTGCACTTTCCAGAAGCCGCTTGGGGGGCTCTTCTCTCCTCCCACCCCCCCCCCCGGCCTCCCATACCCAGAAAACTGTGCAGAGGAGGAGGAGGCGGCAGAGTAGGCAGAAGCAGCCTCCCGCAGTCATTATGAAAATCTATAGTTGATACACTCCTAATGTCAAAATGTCATGGACTTAAATACAGAGCCCCAAATAAGAAAACTAACTGGCCCTCTTAATTAAAAAAATATGGATTGTCAGCTAATCAGTTGGGGGGGGGTTGCTCTGGGTGGCCGTGTGGGGGTGGGTCCTTCGAGAAGCAGGAAGGCGAGTGAGGGGTTGAGAACGAAGGACTTCGAACGAGGGGCTGAGAACCGAGGGCAGGAAGAAGAGTGAGGGGCTGAGAACTAGGGGCTGCGAACAAGGGGGATGCGGGCGAGGGGCAGCGACGCTTATGCTGACGCTTTTTAATTTAGCGCCTCGTGCAAATCCAGATTAAAATAACTCCCGCTATTGATCGGAGCAGTGGAATTGACATTAATTTTAGCTCACTTCTCACTTTGCAAAGGGATCAATAGGCAGTAATAACAGCTGACATCCCCGCTGAAAGGAGGAGAAAGAAGGGCTGAAGACAGAAATCGAAAAGCAACCGAATAAATCACCAGCCCCTTTTCCCCGGCTTCAGACAAACTCCAAAGCGATCGCAAAAAGTCTTTGTTGAATTAACTCAACAAGGAGGGAGATCAATCCGCGAAGCCAAAGAGATTGTGGGGGCGACTAGGGGGGGGCCTGGGGAGGGGGGTCGCACCAGCCCCGGGACTGGTTGGGCTGGAAGCCGCCGAAGCCACCGCCCCACTCAGGGTCTGGGGTTTTTCTTTTGGTGGGAGAGGGGGGTAATCCCAGGTCCCGGGCTTCCTTAAGGGAAATGCAAACAGCCCTGTTAGAGGGAGTCCTAATTGAGTGGTCCGACTGCCCGACCCCAGCAGGACCCGCGGGACTGATTGTCGGACAGACCGAAGTCTGCAAACACAGCGGGAGGAGGGCAACGAAAGTCCGGGGTGGGAGGGCTGGTCAAGAGTGGCTGAACCCTGGCTGGGGCCACTCCTCGCCTTGCTCAGGAAGAGCCAAAGCAAAACCCGAGAGAAAGTCCGTCAGAGCAAGACTTGAGAGTCCTCCTAGGCACCCCCGGCAACCCGGCCGAAGCTAAAGGACCTGGGGTACTGCGGTGGCGGCCTCCGCCCTTCCCAGGCCAGAGCCGAGCACTCTGCAGTCCATCCCATCCCATCCCATCCCGGCCAGCCCCAGGCTTGAAGAACCACCGCAGGACTACGGACCGGGGGAGGGCTCGTTCTCCTGCCGGTTCCCGGTGGACGCCCGTCCGCCTGTCGGTCCCTACTAGCGGCCTTCGTTCGTTTGTCTGCACCGCTATTCCTTGCCGCCTCACAACAGGTGCCAGCGGGGTGCCCTCCCGAACGAACTCTTCCTGGGTCCGCGACTTGTGCAGGGAGGACACAAATATGTAGCTGGAGCTTTTCCCCTGGCGAAACCCAACTTTCCCGAAATGCCCAGGCAACTTGGGAGGCCGAGCACAAAGAGCGCTGAGGCTGCGCGGGGACCCGGCCCCAAAGGAAGTCAGGGAGGAAAGGAGAGAGGAAGGGTGGAAGGGGAAAGGAGCGAGGTAGAAGGAAGGAAAGAAGGCGAAGGCGGAGTTCCAAGGTGTCCCGGCTGGAGAGTATCCTTTCTGTCCCCGAGAGCCCAAAGGGCAACCTCTGGTTTCCACGGCCTATCCCGAAGCCACCCCAAGCTGCCCCGAACTCCTCTGCCCCCCGCCACCGCAAGCACGAAGGACGCAAATGCGGGCACATTTTTCGGGGCTCTGGGCTGGATGACTCCGACTCAGTCAGCTTTCTGCCTCACTCTCCGCAGGGCCCAAGCCCTCCCTGCGCGAGAGCTGGGAATGGATCCATCACCTCCGAGTCAGTACAAACTGTGGCCCCCGGGACAGCTTTCCGACCCAGCCGGGCTCCTGCGCTGGCTCGCAGAAAGCTCGGCCCACGCTTCAGAAAGCAGCTAAGGACACAGCCACCAACTGGGTATCCAAAAATTAAAAATAAAAAAAAAAAAGACCTCCCCTTTTCCCCCAGCTCCCTGGCTCATACTGCGGCCCTGGTCTGCCTCTCCGGCCTTTCCCCCAAGCTTTAGCCTCTAACTTCGTAAAAGGGAGGGAGAAATTCGTTCAAAAGCAACCCAGCACCCAAATGGTGACCTTGCAACTTTGTGAAACGAAATGGCTCAAGGGGCCACGGAGCGGAGGCCAGCGCTGATGGAAGGCCACGCTCGGGGCCGGACTGGTCAAGCAGGCCCTTGCCAGAAGCCCCAGGAATTAGGAGAGCTCTGGCAAGCCCTGCCCTGGCGCGGCCTCCCTTCAGGCCAACAGACCTTTCAGGGAAAACCGCCGCCCCTGGCTCCTCTCTTCTCTCCCCCCACCCCCCACCCCCAGCCTCCCCGGAACCGTGGCAGCCCAGACCTGGGTCAGATAAAGTGTGAGCGGCGCCTCGAGGGGATTAGGGGAGAGAAGGAACGGATAAATGGAAGGACTAATGGGCAGAAGGGTGGGAAGGTGCCGAAGTGGGGGGCCAGCAGTCCACCTTGGCTGCGCAGGGACAAACAGGTGGGTGCAGCCTCTCGAGCCCGGGGCTCACTCCCGGCAGAGACCCCCACCACTCTGGCGGCAGGAAGAGCCAGCGCTTACCTACCCCGACGCTGGGCCTCCCCCTCCGTCTTCCCCGCCGCCTGGTGGGTTTAGTTCACAACGGAAAAGCTGATCAGTGCGGGGCACTTCCCGCTTCTCCCCGCTCTTGCCGCTCCCCTCTGATATCCCTTTCTACGCTACTATCCTCTTTTTCTCCTCTCCTTCTCTTCTCCCTCTTCCTCTTTCTCTCCTCTTCTCCCCTTTCCTCGCTTTCCTTTCTTGTCTCCTTTCCCAGGGAGCCGAAATCAGTGAGGAAGGAGCCGGTGAGGGTGAGGCGTCCCGAGGGAGGGTCTCCCCTAGCTCTTCAGCTCGGCTGGTTTTAAAGCTCGCTCTCTCCCTCTTTTTAGTCCAGCCCCTTCTTGGGCTTTCCTGACAGCCCCCCCCCCCCATCCCCAGAGAGGTTGAAAGCCTCTTGGGGAAACGGGAAGAGAGTGGGGGGACCCCGGGCCCTCGTTGCCCCAACCTCCAGTGGAGACGGCGGCCTGCAGCACAAGGGGCACCCCTATGCTCGAGCCGAAGGCAGCGGCATCTTTTGCGTTCTCGCTGCTCCCGGGGTGGCCCTGCCTGCCGCAGAACTGAAAACGAGCTAACGTGCAAACCAGAGGAAAGAAGAGAGTTATTCAAGCCTGAGAAGCGATCCTGGGGGTCCCCCAGTCCTGAGGGCCGCACCCTCCTCCAAGCCCCACAGGCAGGCCGGCTGAGCTGAGCCGAGCCGAGCCGAGTCCCCAGGCTAAACCCTGCTCAGGCGGCTCGACTGACCTGGGTGCAGAGCCCTGACCGGCCGGCTTGCTTGCTTCCTTCCTTCCCCTCTATCCCTGTGGTCTTCGCGACCGAGCTGTCGGGTAGCCCCCAGCGCAGCGGACTTGGTGCTGAGTACCGGCAAGCTTTTGGGCCCAGGTCTGGTGGGTAGGCTCGGGAAAGGGACAAGGCTTCGGTGCTAAGCCAAAGGGCGAACCAAGACGGCCGTGGCCCTGCAGAGTCCTGTGGGCTGGCCTGGGGCCGCAGCTGGAGCCTAGGGGGCGGTGAGCAGGCGGCCTGGGAAAGGTCGCAGGGGCCGCGGGACTCCCTGCGTTGGTGCAGCCGCCGCCAGGGCCCTTTGAAAAGTTTTGTTTCCAAGTCGGGGACGGGCAAAGTGTCGCTGTCTAAGTCGGAGAGAAAGCAATGCAGAAGCGAGACCTAGCTCTACACACGGGCACACACACGGGCACACATGGAGGCGTGCTCCAGGGGAAGATCTTGAGCCCCAGAAAATCCCGGGAGCCCTCGGAAAGGCCGGCTAGCTCCGCTGCCGAACCGAGCCGAGCCGAGCTGAGCCAAGCGGCATAACCAGGCGGGAGCACCCGCCGACAGAGGCCTGGGGGGTTCTTCACCTCCCCCAGCACCTGCCTCTTTGCCCCGCAGTCTTGTTTCCCCAGCCCAGCCCTCCTCCGCCTCTTTCCCGCCCCCGCCCCTCTAGCCGCCAAGTGAACAGGCACAAGTAGGGCTCCGAGGTTCCCCGAAATAACTCACTCTCCCTCCCTCTAGCTTTCCCTCCCTCTTCGCTCTCCGCCTCTCTCCCTCTTTCTCCGGGCTGCCCAAGAGCCGGCGACTGGCGGCTTGCTCCCTTGCTTTTAGACCCCTCGTTTCTTCGCTCCTTTTGTGCTTTGCGGGTACGAATCCCTTTCTCCCTCTGATACTGCCTTTCCCCCCACGCCGACACCTCTGAGGAGCCCTCCCCATTTCCGAGCTCCAGAACAGCAGGAATTTCCTTCTCTCCCTCCCCCCCCCCCCCATCCCATCCCCGAGCACTGGGAAGAGGATAGTCTGGCAACCAACCCAAACAAAGTTAAAAAGGACAGTTGGAAAGGCGTAAAAAAGCTTCCCCCGCCACCTTTTCCCTTGCTCTTTCCTCACCCTCCACACTGGGCCAACAAGCAAGTCCTAGATCCCTCCCCCGACCCACTCCCACCCCCCCTCCACCCCACCTCACCAACCAAACCAAAACAACAACAAAAAAATAAGACAAACTCCAGGTGGAAAGTTAGAAAGAGGAGAGCGAAGTCGGCGAATGTTAAGGGAGCGGATATTGTGTGGCTCCCAGGGGTTCCCAGGAGACCGACCCCTGAAAGTTAGCCCGGTTCCCGAGCAACCCTGCTATTCCCTTCTCTCCCCCCCCCCCCCCCGTGTACACACACACACACACACACACACACACACACACACACCCCTTTCTGCGCTCCATCCTCACCGTGCAAATTCCTTTGGAGAGCGGCTGCACTTTTCAGAAGGCAAGGGAAGCAAGGCGAAGAGTGAGGGGCATGGAAAGTCCCGGCTGAGCAACGGTGGTGGTGGCGGCGGCGGCGGCGGCAGAGGCGGCAGCAGCAGCAGCAGGCGGCTGGCCCCCTGTTTGAGCTCGCCAGCTGCCGGGGATCGCATGTACAGAGAGAGAGCTTCGGAGTGAGAGAAGGAGCAGTGCACTGCTGCCTCTCAGCGCTGGCTCTAATCAGTGAATGAGCCTCCACTCTCCGAGGGAGAGCGAGCCAGCGAGCGAGCGAGCGGCGCGCACACACTCACTCACACACGCACGCACACACAGACACAGACACACACACTCTGCTCTTTCTCTCTCTCTCTCTCTCTCTCTCTCTCTCTCTCTCTCTCTCTCTCTCCCCCTTTTTCTCTCCCCCACAGGCACACACACAGAGGCACACGCACAGACACACACACATACAGAGGCACAGTGAACATTGAATACATTAGGACACTAAGGGAGTCTGGGAAATGGAGTCCGGGCCGGGGGCATTCCCGGAGAACAGACCTGATGGCCAGACTACCCGGGATGGTCCAGATAGTGGCCCAAAGAAAAGGCCTGAAATGTTACCATCAGAGTTAGTACGAGCTAACCGTGAGGGAAGGGCAAAGCTGCCCCAGATTACCAGGCAGCCCCAGGACAGGGCTTCGTGCCAGGCAAGCTCGGCCTCACCTGACAACCACCTCTAAGGAAGCCTTCTCTGAGCCCGTTCCCCCAAGAACAACTGCTAGGAAATTCAAGTCTAAAAGAAAATTGACTAAAACAGTAAAGGCCTAATTGACGTCTAAAGAAAAAGCGAGTATCGACAAAGGCAGCAGCGGTGGCCAAGAAAGGCCGGTCCCGGCTCCACGGGATGAAAAGGAAGGAACCTGGCGGGGAAAGCTTTACACCTCCTGTTATTCCATTCGTGAGTCACTTTCTGATCCTCACTTCACTTTGAAATTCATAATTTTACATTTTATTTTAATGCATCATTCTAAACCTGGTGATGTCTCATTGTCGAATTACTTGACACGGTGCTAGGCAATGAGTCCCTGGGACTCAGCAGTCCCTGCCCTCTTGGCCCTCTGGGTTTATTTATGTTATATCCTCAACTCCTACCTCCTTTGATCAGTCAGATGTCAAATGTTGTCATATCTCCTTCCATGTCATTTCTCACATTCCTCTGTCTGTCTTCTCACACAATAGCCTCCTAAATGATCTCTTCCTCTCAAGTCTCTCCCTCCTCCAAATCATCCTCCACACAGCTGCTAAAATAATCGTCCCAAAGTTCAGGTCAGACTATGTCACTTCCCTACTCAATAAACCACAGTGGCTCCCTATGAATACAGGCTTAAATACAACCCCCCCCCCTTTTTTTTTTGGCATTTCAAACCTTTTATAGGCTGGTTCCTCCTTACCTTTTCTGCTTTACTGTACATTATTCCCCTTCATGTACTGTATGGTCTAGTCAATCTGGCCTTACTGGTCTTCATTTAAGGTACTACTGCATATAGCATCCCTCTACTTTTGCAATGACGATCCCATGCCTACAATGAGCTCCTCTCCTTACCTTTACATCTTAGAATCCTAAGTTTCCTTCAAGACTTACCCATTTTCCTGATTTTCATTTCCATCAACTTTGTATTGATGTGCGCACACACGTGCTTTCTCTCCACATAAAATGTAAGTTCCACAGAGCAGCTAGGTGGCCGAAGTGAATAGAGCAAGGGCCCTGGAGTCAAGAGGACCTGAGTTCAAATCTGACCTCAGACACTTGACACACTTACTAGCCGTGTGACTTGGGCAAGTCACTTAACCCCAATTGCCCTCCAAAAAGCAAAAAAAAAAAAAAAAAGAGTAAGTTCCTGGAGGGTAAACATTGTTTGATTTTTATCTCTGTATTCCCAACACCAAGCTCAGTGCCTGACATACAGTAATCCAATAAACACTTGTTGATTAGACTGAGTCTGCCGAGGTGTAAAAGAGAAACTCAGCTGGACCGAGAGTTCTAGGACAGTTTAGAGAGACGATTTCCTGCTGGGGGGGTGGGGGAGGGGGAAGAAGGAGAGTCTTCATGGAGTAGTTGGAACTAGTGCTGAGCCTTGAAGGAAAAGTCTTTAAACTTGGACCCTGCTGTTGCCAGACACTAGGGGTGAGTTAATGATACACTGGTGTGAGGTGGCTCATCTTCCTGCCCCCTAAGCCCACTTTACAGAGGAGGAAACTGAGGCAAACAAGGTTAAGTGGCTTGCCCAGGGTCATACAGCTAGTATGTATCTGAAGCCAGATATGAACTCATGTCTTCCTGACTCCAAGCCCAGCACTCTATCCACTGCGCCCCCTAGCTGCCCACTCTTAAGTTCTCTTTCTCTTCTATTGAGCATCTAATGAGTGCTTGATATTTGGCAGTTTTAAAGCCTCTCTCAAGTTAGTCGTCTTGACTTATGTTGCCACTGGACTTTGATGACTCTGGAGGCGAGACTGAGGCTGACAACTTTGTCTCACCTAAATCTAATTCACACACAAGTCAAGACATCACCCTCATAATGTCATTGGTTCTCTTTGAGAATGAAGGATGAACAACGTGTTACTAAATGTAAAACACAAACCACTAGGGCTTTTTTCCCTTCTTTTCTTTCTCCTTCCATCCCAACCTATGATTTCATGCATATAGGGAACTGCCAGCAGAAAAACTCTCTGGCCAACTCATCTAGCCTTTGGGAGGCTGAGCAGGGCACTTTAACAGCCCCGACTCCATCTCTATCTCTACTGGGGAGTAGGGAGGGACTCGGGCTAAGAGAATTCTAACCCGAGGTTCTGGCAAGCTTTGTATCCATCCCAGAGATGACTCTTTTGGGTGGGGCCATAGTCTGTGCATCATAATGCTGACACTGCCCCCTTGGTGCACACTGCAACTCTTTCATATCTTGGGATTCAGTATGATTCGTAAAGCCATAATAAAATAAACCAATTTTCTTTCATGAAACAGATTTGGTTGAGTACAATTACAAGGAATAAAAGCATCATTAAAAGTACAATGAAAATATAGAAGGCAGCAAAAAAAATTACAGCAAAGAAGACTTGATTTGGGATCATAACATAATGAATCTAGGCAGACTTTGAGGTCATCTAGTCCAACTGCTTCATATTGAAGTTGAGGAAACTGAGGCTCAGACAGTGCAGTGACTCCTCCAAAGTCACACAAGTAAATAGTAGAGCAGGGATTTGAACTTAGATTTCCTGACTCCAAACTCATCCTTTGTGGTACTGTACCAGAACTTGGATTTGAATTCTGACTGCTACTTATTACCTATGTGAATGTGGGCAAGCCATTTGTCTACGTCTTTCCATAAAACCTCCAGAAAGAATCAACCTTACAGTACCAATCAATAGCAAGTACAGCGGAAAGAACACTGGTTCTGAAGCCAGAGAACAGGGGTTCAAATCCCACTGCTGAAACTTATTACTTGTGTAGCCTCCTTGAGCCTCAGTTTCCTCAACTCTAAAATGAGAGTAGGGGCAGGTAGGTGGTGCCACAGTGGACAGAGCACCAGGCCTAGAGTTAGGAAGACCTGAATTCTAATATGACCTCAGACACTTACTAGTTTGTGACCCTGGGCAAGTCCCTTAACCCTGTTTTTCCTCAGTTTCTTCATCCGTAAAATGAGCTGTCAAACCACTCTAGTATCCATGCCAAGAAAACTCCAGATGGGGACACAGAGTCTTACATGAGTGAACAACAAAACAAGAATGTTGGACTCTGCAGTCCTTGCCAGCTCTAGACCTATGATCTAAACTAATCTTCTGATAGCTCTCACCTTATCCACTCTTGCCTCTTATTCTCACTACATGAGTAATCCACTGGCTTTTCCAGACAATAATATCTTTTATGCTATTTCTTTTTCCCAACTCATTTTGGTCACATGCTGTAGCCACCACCAATCAATCAACAAACATTTATTAGGCACTTACTGTGTGCTAGATGTTAAACTAATTACTGGGGATAGAGACAAAAGCAAAAACAGTTTCTGCCCTCAGGAACCTTACTTTTCTAATGGGGATGACAACGTGTATGTTTATAAGTATATAGAAGGTATGGACAGAGTAGAAAGGAGGTATCCTTAAAGTAGAAGGTGAACTCTTGGACAGAAGGATGGAATCTTGAAGGAAGGCCGGGATTCAAAGAGGTAGAGATGAGGAAGGAGAATATTCCAGGAGTGGGGCACAGCTAGTACAAAGGTACAGCAAGGGGAAATGGGAGATGGAACATCACATGGAAAGAACAGAAAATGAGACAGTATTGAGTGAAAACTGGAGAGCTAAGGTGTGGGGAAGGAGGCAGGGACGTGGCAAGGAGTTTATGACAGTCCTGAATGCAGTAAGAGGCCATTGAGTTTATGGGGAAAGAGATGCTCCATGATCAAACCTGTGCTTTAGGAAGAGCACTCTGGCAGCTGTGCTAAAAAATGGATTGAAGTGGGGAGAGACTTGAGGAAAGAAGACCAACCAGCAGGTATTGCAATAGTCCAAGAAAGAGGCAGTGGGGGTTCAAACTGGAGCAGCACCCATGTTAGTGATAAGGAGAGGGATGTGAGAGATGTGGAGCTAGGAATAATAAAATGCTATCATCAATTAGATAGTTGGGGAGAGTGGAGATGAGGAGTCTAGGATGAAAAATGAATGAAAAGTTTTGATTAAGAGTTTACTATGTGATGGGACCTATCCAAAACACTGGGGATACAAATTCAGAGAGAAAGAGCAAGCCCTGTTCTCAAAGAACTTACAGTCTATTGAAGGGAGGGGGAACCACCTCTAAGGGAGTTAGGGCCAGAGGGAGAGGAGGATTTGTTTTGGTAAGTCATTGGGATGGGTAATTGATTGGTGGGACTCTTCTAGGAATAGCAGTGTTGATTTGATGATTATTCTCAAAGCTAGAGATGGAAAGAGAATGGGTGCAGAGAAGAGTATAGAATGAAGCTGTCTGGAGTAAATCACCAAGGTTTTGAATCTAGATGTCTAGGGTAGGACCCTCAACAGATCTAAGGAAGTTCAGAAAAGAGGTGAAAATGGAAAGAAAGAGAATAAGTTCTGTCTAACAAAATTGCTATGGGTAAAATAGGTATACTATATAGTACTATAGCACATATTTATATAGTATAGACATAGTACATATTTAAAATAGTGTAGTATATATCTAAAACAGTATATATTTAAAATAAAAAGCCAGCATCATATGCAATAGGGATAAACTGTAATCTTTCCCAATAAGATCAGAGGTAAAGCAATGCTATCCATTGTCACTGATGCAATTTAACATAGAACCATAAATTCTAGCTAAAGCAATAAGACAAGGAGAAAGAAACAAGCATAGGACATGAAAAAACAACAAAATTATTGCTTTTCATAGATGACATGATGGTGTATTTAGACAAGAACTCTAGAGAATCAACTAAAAACTCATTGAAACTACTTCAGCAAAATTGCAGGATGTGAATTAAATCTACCTACGTCATTTGCATTTCCATATATCACTTACAAAATCCAGCAGGAAGAGATAAAAAGGGAAAGGCCTTTTAAAATTACTATAGAATGCATATACAATCAATCAATCCATAACATATATTAAAGACCTACTATGTGTCAGGCCCTGTGCTAAGCCCTGGGGATACAAAAAGAGTCAAAAGATAGTCACTGTCCCCAAGAAATGTATAATCAAATGGAGGAGACAACATGCAAGCAAATATATCCACAGAAAGCTATATACAAGGTAAATAGAAAATAACGAACAGAGCGAAGGCACTGGAATTAGGAGAGGCTAGGGAAGGCAGGATTTCATTGGAATTCAAAGGAAGCCAGGGAGGTCAATAGTCAGAGAAGAGGAGGGAGAACATTACAGGTACAGGAGAAAATCAGAGAAAATGATGGAGCTGAGAGATGAATGTCTTATTTGAGCAAGGAGGCCAGTGTTTAAAGAGCACATGTTGAGGAATGAAGTATGAGAAGACTAGAAACACAGAAGGGAGCCAGGTTAGGAAGGACTTTGAATGACAGAGAAATTTTTATTTGATCCCAGAGGCAATAGGGAGCCCCTGGAGTTTATTGAGTGGAAGGCAGGGTATGGTAATAATCAGGCTTGAACTATAGGAAAATGACTATAGTGGCTAAATATAGGGTGAATTGTGTGTGTGTGTGTGTATGTGTGTGTGTGTGTGTGAGTGAGTGAGTGAGTGTGTGTGAACTTGAGGCAGGTAGATCCACCAACAGGCTACTTCAATAGTTCAGGTATAAGGTGATGAGGGGCACCAGAGGGGCAATGGTGTCAGAAGAGATAAGGGGTCATATGTGAGAGATGTTGTGCAGAGGTGAAATCAGCAGGCCTTGTCACAGCTTAGATACGGGGGGAGAAGAGTTGTGAGAGATAGTGAGGAGTCCAGTATAACTCCTGGATGTAATCATGAAGGACTGGGAGGATGTAAAAGTAATAGGGAAGGTAGGAGGTAGGGAAGTTATATAGGGGAAAAGACAATGAATTCAGTTTTGGATATATTGAGTTTACCAGTTAGAGATGTCTGAAAGGCAGTTGGAGATGCAAGATCGGAGATCAGCAGAGAGATTGGGGCATGATAGAGAAATTTGAGAATTGTCAGCATAAAGATGATAATTAAATCCATGGGAACTGATTAGATCACCAAGTGAAGAAGGCCCAATGTCCCCAAGGGGCACTGGGTAGAGGGCATGATTTGGAAACAAATCCAGCAAAGGAGACAGAGACATGGGAACCAACCTACCAAGACACATATCAAGTCAAAAGGCATTTATTACACACTTACTACGGGCCAGGCATTGTGCTAAGTACTGGAGATACAAGATATAAGCAAAAAGAAAGACATTCCCTGCCCTCGAAGAGCTTACATTCTAACAGGAGAAGAGAGGGTACTGATATAAAAGCATAATGGTGATGTCTGGAGAGTCAGAATCAGAGCCAAGAAAGGAATGAAGGGTGGCTGGCCTCAGTCCTTCCTCAAAATGAAGGTTCCAATAGGAACTTGACAATTTGAGAAGAGGGTGTTGCAAGTACCATGAGATTGCATTGTTAGGGAGCTAAGAATGGTTGAAAATTTGGAGAGTTGAGGGCAGAGCTCAGAGACATACACAAGAAACTATAGGACTACAACTTCAAAGCTTGCTTTATGGAAATATAGATCTAAATAATTGGAAGAACATTAATTGTTCATGGACAGGCTGAGCCAATGTGATAAAAATAACAATACTACCTAAATTACCTTATTTACTCGGTGTTATATCAATAAAAGTACAAAAGGATTACTTTGTACCAGTAGAAAAAATAACAATGAAGGTCATCTGGAGGAACCCAAGGTCAGAACTCACAAGAGAAATAATGGGAAAAAATGGAAAGGATGAGAACTACTAGATCTCAGATTATGCTACAAAGCAATAATCATCAAAACAACTTGGTAGTACACAACAAGCAACAGCTGGACAGTTGGACATATTAGATGCACAACATATCAAAGAAATAAAACCAGTAGCAGCAAAGTGTTCAATAAACCCAAAGACCCCAGTTGGTGGGGTAAGGAGCTGATTTTCAATAAAACCAGCTAGGAAAACTAGAAAGTAGTCCAGCAGAAATTTAGTTTAGATCACCACTCACACTATATACTATGACAAGCTCCTAATGAATACATGACCTAGATATAAAAAGTCACATTGTAAACAAATTTAGAGAATCAATGAAGAAATTTACTTTCTGATCTATGGATTGTTCATGACCAAACAAGGGACAGATAGACAGGATCACAGAAACTAAAATAGACAATATTGATCACATAAAATTTAAAAGGTTTTGCAAGACAAATATAACTCAGCTAAGATTAGAAGGGACAATTAACCAGGAAAAATATCTTTGCAACAATTTTCTCTGAAAAGTTTCATTTTCCAAGATATAAAAAAAGTATTCAAGTTTAGAAGAATAAGAGCCATTTGCCGATTGTTAAAGGATATGAAAAGGTAATTCTCATGAGAAGCAATCCAATCTGGCTGTAGTCATATTTTCAGAAAAGTGATGCAAATCACTAAGAATTAGAGCAATATACATCAAAGCACCTTGGAAATTCTACCTTATGCCCATCATATTGGCAAAGCTGGTGAAAAGGGAAAATGGCAAATGTTGGAAGAGTTGTGGAGAAAAGAATATACCGATACATTGTTGATGGGGCTGTGAATTGGTATGTCCCATTCTGGAAAGCAGCTGGAAGCCCCCAAAAGTTACTAAACAAAGAAAGAAAAAAGTCTTAGATGTCCATATATAGCATATAGATGAATGTGTGTGAGTCTATCATCTTTGTTGGTGGAAATTAAGAGAGTGCCCATCAATTGGGGAATGGATGAACAAATTACTGTCTGTGAAGGTAACAGAATACTATAATGCTGTAAGAAATGAAGATATGGGTTTGAAGAAACCTGGGAAAACTTGTGTGAACTGATACAGAGCATGGTGGACAGGAACAGGAAAACAATCAATACAATAACAACACCATAAAAACACATGACCCTGATAGACTTAGGAGCTCTGATCAATGTCATGATCAACCATGATTAGATAGGACTTATCATGAAGAAGGATACCCATCTCCTGACAGAGAGGTGATGCTATACAGGTATACCGAATGAGACACATTCTTGGGTATGGCTAATATGGGGATTTATTTTGCTGGACTATGTGCATATACATATTAAAAGGGTTTGTTTTTCTTTTTTATTTTATGGAGGAGGGATATAGGAGGGGAGAAAAATAAACGCTTAGTAACTGAAAAAAAAAAAACAATTTTTAAAAGATGCCTATGGCACATTCAGTTGGAAACTTCCAATAGGTAAGTGGTGATTTGGGACTGGATATCAGTAGAGAAGCTAGGGCTACATATGTAATCTGCAGTCTTCTGTACTGAGATATTTGAACCCACTGATAAGGTCACTAAACAAGAGTACATAGAGAGGAGAAAATCAGTCAGTTGATCAGCAGGCATTCATTAAACTCTTAGTATGTGCCAGTCACTATATTTAGTAAATGCTGGAGATAAAAATTACTAGCAAAAGAAAGTCCTTGCCCACAGGAAACCTACATTCTAATGGAAAAGATTATACATAAAAAGGAAGCTGAAAAGGTACTTATATCCCAGTAAAGGACATGATGGATAAATCCGGAAAAGTTTAGAATTGAGAAATGAAAAAAATGGCTGACCTGAGCATCCTCCTTAAATGTAGGTTCTGGGAGGATCCTTCCAATCAGAGGGGATCCAGGGTGGAAGGTTCCTCCAAGGTGTGACTTCAAGGACTGAAAGGATTTTCCCAGGTTACTGGGTCCTGATAGAAAAGGATGGAGGGAAAAATTTGGGTGGGAAATAAAGAGGTGGCAACAACTGTATATAGGAGTAAGTGTCAAATGAGTGGTACAGACAATACGTGAGTTTAGAGAAAGAAAAGATCATCATTAGTTGGAGTAAGATGGGGAAAAAAGTAGACAAGGAAAAAAGAACCTAGAACAGAGTTCATGGGGGACACCACACTTGAAGGGGGTGAAAGGTAGATGGAAAACTAAGAGAGGAGAGAGTGTCCAGGAGGAAAGAGTAATCAAGAATATCAGAGTAATCAAGAAAAATGAAGACTGAGAAAAGTCCATGATAATTGTCCATTTGGCAATTAATAATAATACCAAGCACCTAGAGACCACTAAAAGGTTTGAAAAACCCTTTGCAAATATAATCTCATTTGATCCTCATAATAACCCTGGAAGGTGGGTGCTGTTATTGACTCCATTTTGTAGCTGAGAAAACTGGGGCAGAGGGAGCTGAAATGACTTGCTCAAAGTCACACAGCTAGTGAGTGTTGGAGGTAGGATTTGAACTCAGATCTTTCTGACTCCAAGTCCAACAATCCCTAATGACTTTGGAAAGAATGGCTTTAATTGAATGATGAATTTGAAAGACAGATTGATGGAGGAGGAGAAGAGGAGGTGCAGAGTGTAGATGGCTTGATATCCTGTCACTCTAGCCAAATAACTGGTATTCGAAAGAATGATTTTTCGTTATCAAAGAAAGATGTTCATTGTGTCCTTTAAGACCCAGATGAAGACAAAATATTTTGCAAAGCTTCTTATCAAAATTTTGTTTAAGTTCATGCTTGAAACCCTATCCAACTTCTTTGTAGGAGTGAAGGACTATGGTTGTAAAATACTGTAAATCAGGTCAGACTTTTTCAACAAATTGGTTCATTGCACTGGACTGTTTTCCCCTTCTTTTTTATTCTTTTTTTTTAAGGTATGGTTCTCTGGCAGAGGGTTAGGGGAGATATACATTAGGAAATGTAGATTATGTTAAAAAACATATGATATTAAAAATTATTTTAAAAATAGATTGGTACTTAAAGGAATACATTTCTAATTGTGGAATAACTCACTCCTTGATAATCCCTTAAACAAGGTCTTAATTAGCATCAGTGTCACCAACTGGAAAATCATTGTTCTTGGATTTACAAGATACAAGTTTGAATTTCGACTTTGAAATGAACAAGCTGTGTGACTGCAGATCACTGAGTCTTTCTGGGTATCAGTTTCTTCATCTGTCAAATGGGGATTCCCTTCCTCAAAGGGTTGGTGTAAGGCTTCGACTCTGCATAAGTGTGAGCCATTATTAATTGTATATAAATGTCAAGAAAATCCAGATGGAAAATAATTGGCATTTTTGATAGTTTGGTTAAATGGGCAAATCCTGCCAAATTGGTATAGTTATAAGTCTACTATCAATGGATTTCTGCAATATGTATTAAGTGAAGATATCTGTTCATTCTGAAAGTTCTGTAGTTATATTGTTTACAAAATCTGATCAAAATAAAGATTGGAATGAACCTGTCGTCTGTGTGGGTGTCTAGATCAGAGGACCTGTAGTCAACCCTATTAGTATAGGCAACATAGAGAGACTACTTCCCTGGGATGGGGGGAGAGAGAGACAGAGACAGATAGAGAGACACAGAGATAGAGAGAGGAGGAAGAGAAGGAGCAGCAGTAGCACCAGGAAAAAACCCTAGAGATCTTAACTCTGTAAGAAACTTGTAAACTTAAAGGAACTTTACAAAATAAAAATTATTCTGTTTGTTCCTCTAAAAGACACACTCATCTCCCTAAGAAAAACAAGCAATACCCTCCATGAGGCTCCCAATGTAATAAAAAGCCAGAAATTTTAAAAAGACACCACAAAAACTCTCCAGTTTCCAACCTGTTACACACATTTCTTGAGTATTTATTTTGTTGCAAAGCAATGCTCTTGGTACTATAGGGGATACCAGAAAATATAACACTCCAGTTTTTGTCCTTAAGGAGTTTACAATCTAGTCAGGTCAGTGTGTCAGTCAACAAACAGCTATTTAAGGATTACTATGTGCCAGTCAATGTGCTAAGTGTTAGGAGTACAAATACAAGCAAAAAGAAAGACAATCCCTGCCCTCAGGGAGCTTACTTTCTAATGGGAGGAAAACACACATAAAAGTGAACTTGGGGCAGAGTTGGGGTGGGGAGGAAGGAATACCTGGCACCAGGTATGATGGGGAAATTCAGAGCTGAGTAGCCTTCTGGGAAATAAAGAGATGACTGGCCTGGATGTCCTCCTTAAAAAGAGGTTTTGGGAGAAGAGGCCCAAATCATTCCCAGATATGATTTCCAGGACTGACGGGGTCTTCTAAGATGAAGAGTTTTCTGGTGTAGGGTGCAAAAGTCCAAAGGAGAGAAGTTGGGTGGGAAATAAAGAGAAGGCCACAGCTGTACATAGTAATAAGTGCCAAATGAGTGGTCCAGAGGTCATATGAGTTTAGAAAAGGAAAAGATCCCTATTGGCTAGGGGGTCCAGGGAAGGCTTCTTAGAGAAAATGGAAACTTAGGGGAAACTTGAAGGGGGGAAGGGAAAAGTAAGGAAGGGGGCAGAGGTAGAAATGACCAAGTTATGCTAGGGAGACAATACATTCCACAGTCAGCAAAAGTCTGCCAGCAGAAGCTTCCAAGTCCAACCCACTCATGACCAAGAAGCCTAGCTACCAGGTATCTGACCAGTCATCATCCTACATTTGGTGGAACACCTGCAGAGATGGAAGACTCACCGCCTCTGAAAGCAGCCCATTCTACCTTTGGATAACTCTAATCATTGGAAAGTTTTCCCCATGGCAAGCCTCAGTTTGCCTCTTTAGAAGTCTGCCCATTGTTCTACTATAGTTCTGGTCTCTGGGATCCAGCAGGAGATGGATCATTCTTCCACATCACCCTTTTAAAAAAAGACATTTCCCAGTGGTTAAGAGGACAAAGAATATAAAGAAATTGTTTTCAAAAGGATCACAAACTATAGCTGACCATATGGAAACGTGCTCCAGATCACTGAGAAATACAAATGAAAACAACTCTTGGGTTTTAGCCAAATCCTTCAAACTAGAAAAGATGACAATGGGACAGTCAATGTTGAGAGAAAGTGATGCAGAAAGGCAGACACACTGTAGGCTGATCTAGCCAAGGTTCCCAAACTTATTTGACCTACTTCCCCTTTAAAAAAATTATTCAGTGTCCCCCTGGGGTTGTGTTAGGTTAACCTTTATTTTTGTTCTATGTCCCCAGTTGCACCCTCGGCTACTACTCCCCCCCACCATCGTTCCAGCGCCCCCCAGGGGGAAGTATCTCCCACTTTGGGAACCTATGATAGGGAATGGCCAAACCAACCTAGATATCAGTTTAGAATGATGTAAACTGTCCACACACTTTGATTAGAATTCCACTACTACCGTGTTTCCCCGATAATAAGACACTGTCTTATTATTTCTTTTGGAAAGAAAAACACCAGAGGGCTTATTTTCAGGGGAGGGCTTATGTTGTCCTGCCTCAGCTCTCCTCCAAGGCACTGCTCTCAATGCTGCCAGCAAGCAAATCACTGGGGAAGAACAGGATGATGCGTTCACTGCTGCAGCTCTGATTGGATGCAGCTCAGAGCGCGGTGTGTGTTTCACCTGGGGGGGGGGACGGTGCATACAGAGGGTACCGTAATGTAGTGTGTAGCACAGGGGATCACCTTCACTACAGTAGCAATCTCAATAGGGCTTACTTTCGGGGGAGGGCTTATTTTAGAGGAATCTTACACAATAAGGGGAGGGCTTATTTTCGGGATAGGTCTTATTATCGGGGAAACATGGTAGGTATATACCCCGATAAGATATTTTTAAAAATTATGTAGCATTTTTAGGTTATTTCATTTGGTCCTCACAACAACCCTGGTAGGTACGTGCTATTATCGTCTACATTTTACAGGTGAGGAAACTAATGTTCAGAGAAGTTAGGTCACACAGCTATTAAGTGTCTACAGCAGGATTTGAACTCAGGTCTTCCTGGCCGTTTGTATAACACTCTATGCACTATGCTGACAAGCTGCCTGTCAAAGATAGAACCAAAGGTCTAATATATACAAAAACATTAATAGCAACACCCTCTGTAGTTACAAAGGACCAGAGACAAAGTGATTGCCAGTCAATTAAGGAATGGCTGAAATAAACTAGGGCATAGAATTTGAGTATGGCTAAAAGCAGAGCCCATTCCAAGGCTGTCCTCATCATGGTCTAAGGGAAAATGCTAGTCAAGATGGTGGTGGTGACCTGAACTGCCTGATCCAGATTTCCACCTTCTTCATCCCAATCCCCTACATTGCCCCTCCCCATCCCTCACCTGCACTCCCCCTCTCCCAGCTCTGTGGGTGACAGTTGGCCATTGGTGGGGATGACTATCCCCCCATTGTGGGGGTAGTTCCTTATCCACAGGAGATGCTTCCCTGTATAATGGTTGTGAAGAAGCAGAATTATGATGGAATATTATATGTAATATCCCATAGTAACAAGTCAGGGAAACTTGATACAGTGGCTAAAGAGATGAACTCAGTCAGGAAGACCTGGTTCAAGTCTTATCTCTAATATATGCTAACTAGGTAATTCAATTAACTGTCACTATCCCCAGGAAACTCTCTAAGGCTCCTGGTCTTATTTCTCTTTTCTCAGTTTTCTTTGCTGGTTAACATCCATATCACAACTCCAAATTCTGCCTCACTATAAGGCTCTAACCTGGATCCCTTTCTGGTTCACAATCTCCACTCTCACCCTCCCTCACCCTCCCCCCCAATCTGATCAGTTGCCCAATTTCATCCTTTCCATTTCTACATCTTTTGCATTTGACCCTTTCTCTCTACCAGCACAGCCACCACCTTAGCTCAGGCTATGACCTCCAAATGAGCATTTCTGTCTCAAGTCTCTCTGCACTTCATTACAAACTTGTCATTTTCTTTAAGCATAGATCCTACTACGCCACCCCTCTACTTAGTAGACTCCAGTGATTCCCTATTACCTTCAAGATAAAATATCAATTCCTATATGACTTTTAAAGCCCTTCACAATCTGGTTCCAATCTCTATTTTCAGTCTCATAATACATTATTCCAATTAGTTCCAATGACAGTCTACTCAAAATGATCTTCTTACTTTCTCCAACATAATAGCCATATCCTGTTTCCCAGCCTTTGCACTGGCCATCCTCCGTGTCCGGATTGCACTCCTTCCCCCATCAGAAAATTCCTTGCTTCCTTCTAGACTTGGCTTCAGTACCACATTCTACATGTAGCCTTTCCTGATCCCCAAATTCTTGAGGCCCTCCTCCCCTAAAGTAGACTGTGTTTCCTTGGGGTTTATTCTAGGTTGATTTATCTCTGGGCAAGTTGTCTCTCCTGATAGAATGTCAGCTCCTTGCGATCAAGGATTGCTTCATTTTGGTCTTTGCATCCCACCACCTGCCACACAGGAGGCAGCTAATAACTGCCTGTCAATTGCCTGCTCAACTGATTGATGCTACCCCCGTGGCTTGCTTTTGCTCAGTTGTTTTTCTTTATCCAAAGGGAGGGTTCAATCTGGAAAGAAGAGTTTGCTTTTCAAAATGACCATGATATAAAGACAAAAGGCATCTATAAAATCTATTAAACGATCTCCCCAAAACGCTATTACGCCCCCACCTCAGTAATTTCTTCCTCGAGCTGACCATCTCCAGGTCTTTTAACCAACCCTTTTATGACAAGCAGGACCTCCAAGGCTGTCACTGTCCTGGTCACCTTCCTCTGAGCACTGACATGAAGAATTAGAAGGGGCTTCTGAATCCCCTCTACAAAATACATGCCAAATGATCATCCAGTCACTACCTAAAGCCCTCAGAGGGGTATCTTCCATTGTCATTGTAGGAAGCCTCAAGATGCATCTGTGCCCTTCCCAATCCTTGTCCTGTCCTCTGGGAGTAAACAAAGCATATCCATCTGATCTCTCCTCCACTGGACAGCCCTTCAGGTACTTGAGCACAGTGCTCATTCCCTAATCTCTCCAGGCTTCTCTTTTCTAAACATCCCAAGTTCTTTTAAGTGACCCTCATGTAAGATGATCTCTAAGCCCTTCCTCGAAGTGATTGTCCTCTCAGGGACATTCTTGAGCCTATCAATATTTTTCTTAAACAGTAGTACTCAGGACTCAATGTGAGGGGATCCAGGGCACTGAACCTGGAGTTAGGAAGACTAAATAGATCTCAGATTCTGCCTCAGATATGAGCTGTGTGACCCTGGGCAAGTCACTTAACCCTTTCTCAATCTCAGTTTCCTCATCTGTAAAGTGAAAGGGTTGGATTCAAAAGTCCTTTCCATCTCTAGAACTGTGATCTTTTTTTAAAAAAGCAATTGTTTTAGACTAAAACACCAGAACACAAAAAAAGAATACAGAAAAGAAACAAAAACATATTATAAACTTAAATACTGGATATCAAGTTCACAGCAAAACGTAGGAGAGGTTCCTTCTTGTTTGTCCCCCACCCCCCACTTTGTCTGGTGTTCCTTGTCAGCAGAGGTACCCTAGATCTTCCCCAGGTCAGACACCCACCTCCCCTCACTGTCCCCAGGAAAAAAGTTCCTGTGGCATGACCAAAGGAGCCCCCCAACCCAGTTAACCCCCAGGCTTGCCATTGGTTGTTATAGCAGCTCCTAACCTGGAGGTGTTTACTCTTGAAAGGGACGAAATCTCATCCTGGGATTTTTCTTCTGGTCTTCTCTGATTGTCCCAAGAGGACCCCTGTTCTGCCCCAACTCTTATTTGTTTTCATGGCTCCATGTATGCCCAGAGGCACTATTTTATCTCTTTTGTGGAGGGAAATCTTGAGAGCTTGAAATTTTCTGACCTAATCCACCATCTTCCCCAATCCTCTCTAGAGCTGTGATCTTAAGAAATTCCTGGCTCCCCCCACCCCCAACAACATATACCTACCCGTGTTTCCCCGATAATAAGACACTGTCTTATTATTTTTTTTTGGACAGAAAAACACCAGAGGGCTTATTTTGATGAACATTGACAGCAATTTTAATAAACAGGTAAATGTGAACAAAAAAAATGTACCTTTATTCAATAAGCAAATCACTGGGGAAGAACAGGATGACGCGCTCACTGCTGCAGCTCTGATTGGATGCAGCTCGGAGCGAGGCATGCGTTTCAGGGGGGGGGGGACGGTGCATACAGAGGGTACCGTAATGTAGCGTGTAGCGCAGGGGATCACCTTCACTACAGTAGCAATCTCAATAGGGCTTATTTTCGGTGGAGGGCTTATTTTAGAGGAATCTTACACAGTAAGGGGAGGGCTTATTTTCGGGATAGGTCTTATTATCGGGGAAACACGGGTAGTAAAAGCCTTTTCAGGGACTCAGGTGAAACTGCTTCACCATTAGACAGGACTACTATTGGAATGCCTGATTTAGAACTAGTTTGCTATTTTCATCTAAATTTAACACAAGTTTAGGGCTACGATCACAAATCTCCTTTCACACTGGCCCCCAAAGGATAGCTGGCTAATTTTCCCGTGAAGGTTTTAAAAGTAACCCCGAGAGATTAAAGACTTTCTCCCCCTCCCCCACCTTAACTGAAATCTACAGCGTGTGACCTGCCCAGAGCCACATAGCCAGCATGTGTCAGGTATCTCTCTAATGTTCCTAAGCCCCCACCAGTGTGATATCTCCAATATGAGTTGATATCAATTACCCAGCTAGACTTAAAAAGCCTTCAGAAATGTTACCAAGGTGGCATAGTAAAAAACAGTTGATTCATTTCCTCAAAAGTCTGTACTACACTCTTCCACAAGTATATACAGGGTCCAGGGAAAAGTGGGATCAGACTTAGAGAAGACATGTGGTATAGAAATAACTCATAACTTGTGTTTGCCCCTTCAAAGGGTCTTCATGAAGTTGCCTTTTCCTTTGGTAAGAGAGTCAGTTGGGAGAAAGGGTAGCTACTCTGTCTTCCACCTGCCCATTGAGTAAATGAGTATATGGCTCTGAGAATGTAGCCACCTTTTTCTCTTTGGGTTTGTTCTTTCTTAATTTCAGGCAAACCAAGTGTTCTGGGATGGAAATGTCCAGGTGAGCTCATGATCCTGTACAAACCAGAAGGTAAGTCATAGGTTCTATTGGCAGTGGGAGCTGAATGGTGAAAGAAACATCATCCACCAGAGTGGGTAGGGGCTGATAGGAGCCCCCTACATGGAAACTGGAGAAACTCAACAGAGGAACAAAGGTTATCTTTATCCAAGGAGGAACTGCTTCAGAGAGTGTGACCTCTTGTGGTGGAGAAAAGGACCAGCTCTGGCTATTAGGCACTAACCTCAGAAAGTGGAAGATAGATCTAAGAGTTGCTTTGTGAGGACTGCTTTCCAGAGCCAAGGAGCTGGGATGTAACTCTGTGTTCTTTACACAGGTAGCTCATACCATTAAGTATGACCCCACTGTCCCTATGGACATTATGGATAATTGTGGGAAAGGGCACTTCAGGTTTGGGTTTCATACCAGTACTTCTCAGTTAATACCTTTTCTAAAAGCTACTTAAGTCATACTAATTTGTAATGGGAAGCACACCAGTGAGAACCCAAGAGCAATGGGACTATAGCCTTCAAGGGTTATCCCTCAGTAAGTAGCAACCTCTCCTTTGGAAATCCCAAACTGTCAGATCTCCCAGCCATGCTGCACCCTCCCCAACTCTATCTCCCCTTTATGTGCTGTCTCTTCCCCAATAGAGTGTAAGCTTCTTGAGGGCAAGGGCTATCTTGTTTCCTCCTCCGTGTATTCTCAATACCAAGCAGAGTGACTGGCGTATAGCATACACTTAATAAAAGATTTTTCATTAATTTTCCCCTAAAACTACCATAATAGCATGAAAAAATATTCAATTCAACCCTTTCCTCTTTCACTTATACAGTTTCTTTTTTCCACCCCTAGACAAACCTGGGTTCAAATTATATGCACATAAATTTGACAATCTTAGTGAAATGGACGAATATTTACGAAAATATAAGCTGCCCAGATTAATTGAAGAGGAATTAAATTACTTAAATAACCCCATCTCAGAAAAAGAAATTGAACAAGCCATCAGTGAACTCCCTAGGAAAAAATCTCCAGGGCCAGACAGATTTACTAGCGAATTCTATCAAAATTTAAAGAACAATTGATTCCAATACTCTACAAACTATTTGGGAAAATTAGTGAAGAAGGAGTCCTACAAAATTATTTTTATGACACAAACATGGTACTGATACCTAAATCAGGAAGAGATAAAATGGAAAAAGGAAATTATAGACCAATTTCCTTCATGAATATAGATGCAATTTTTTTAAATAAAATATTAGTAAAAAGACTATGGCAACTTATCACAAGAATAATATACTTTGATCAGGTAGAATTTATTCCAGGATGGTTTAATATTAGGAAAACCATAAGTATAATTGATCATATCAACAATAAAACTAGCAGAAACCACATGATTATCTCAATAGATGCAGAAAAGGCTTTTGACAAAGTACAACATCCATTCCTATTAAAAACGCTAGAAAGTGTAGGAATAAATGACTTCGTTAAAATAATAAGTAGCATCTATTTAAAGCCATCAGCAAGTATTATATGTAATGGGGATAAGCTAGAAGCATTTCCAATAAGATCAGGGGTGAAACAAGGGTGTCCACCATCATCCCTCTTATTCAATCTGGTACTAGAAATATTAGCAGTAGCAATTAGAGAAGAAAAAGAAATCAAATTAGGTAAAGAAGAGACCAAGTTATCACTCTTCGTGGATGATATGATGATATACTTAGAGAATCCTAAAGAATCAAGTTAAAAACTACTTAAGACAATAAACAAATTTGGCAAAGTTGCTGAATATAAAATAAACCCACATAAATCCTCAGCATTCCTGTATATTTCTAATGAAATCCAACAGCAAGAGATAGAAAGAGAAATCCCATTTAAAGTTACTGTAGACATTATAAAATTTTTGGGAATCTACCTGCCAAAACAAACCCAGGACCTATATGAACACAACTACAAAACACTTTCCACAGAAATAAAGTCAGATCTAACTAATTGGAAAAACATCAATTGCTCATGGCTGGGTCAAGCTAATATAATAAAAATGACAATTTTACCTAAATTAAATTGCATATTTAATGCCATACCAATCAACTTACCAAAAAATTACTTTATAGACCTAGAACAAAATTCATTTGGAAGAACAAAAGGTTCAGAATATCAAGGGTATGAATGAAAAGAAATGCTAGGGAAGATGGCCTAGCTATACCAGACTTTAATCTGTATTATAAAGCAGCAGTCATCAAAACTACTTGGTACTGGCTGAGGAATAGAGCAGTGGATCAATGGAATAGATTGGGTACATAAGACTCAGCAGTCAATGACTATAATAACATATTCTTTGATAAACCCAAAGATCCCAGTTTTGGGGATAAGAACTTACTATTTGACAAAAACTGCTTGGAAAACTGGAATATAGTATGGCAGAAACTGGGCATAGACCATTATCTAACACCGTATACCAAAATTAAGTCAAAACAGGTACATGATCTAGGTATAAAGGATGATACTGTAAGCAATCTGGGAAAGCAAGGAATAGTTTACCTGTCAGATTTATGGAGAGGGGAAGATTTCATGACCAAACAAGAATTAGAGAGCATCATAAAATGCAAAATGGATAACTTTGATTACATGAAACTGTAAAGCTTCTGTACAAACAAAGCCAATGTAACCAAAATTAAGAGGGAAGTGGGAAAATGAGAAAGAATTTTTACAATCAATGTCTCTGATAAAGGCCTCATTTCTAAAATATACAGAGAATTGAGTCAAAATATAAGAATATAAGTCATTCCCAATTGATAAATGGTCAAAGGATATGAACAGACAGTTCTCAGAGAAAGAAGTTAAAGATATCTATAAGCATATGAAAAAATGTTCTAAATCACTAGAAATTGCAGAATTAAATTAAACTAAATTGCAGAAATGCAAATCAAAACAACTCTGAGGTACCATATCTCACCAGTCAGATTGGCTAAGATGACAAAACAGAAAAATGATAAATGCCAGAGAGGATGTGGAAAAATTGGAACACTAATACATTGCTGGTGGAGTTGTGAACTGATCCAACCATTCTGGAAAGCAATCTGGAACGATGCCCAAAGGGCTATAAGTAATTTCATATCCTTTGACCCAGCAATACCACTTCTAGGGTTGTATCCCAAAGAGATCACAGAAGTGGGAGAAAGACCTATATGTACAAAAATATTTATAGCATCTCTTTTTGTAGTGGCAAAGAATTGGAAATTAAAGAGATGCCCATCAATTGGGGAATGGCTAAACCAGTTATGGTATATGAAAGTAATGGAATACTATTACACCATAAGAAATGAAGAGCAGATGGACTTCATATCTACCTGGAGAGGCTTATACAAACTGATGCTGAGTAAGAAGAGCAGAACCAGGAAAAACTTGTATACAGTTACAGATACAATGTATGTGTGATGACCAACTTTGATAGACAAGACTCTTCTCAGCAATCCAGGGCTATAAGTAAACTCCAAAAGACTCATGATGGAGAGAGATGTCTACATTCAGAGAAAGAACCAGACAGAACAGAATTTGAATACAGATTGAAGCAAATTACCTGCTCTCTTTCTTTTTCTTGTTTGGTTTGGTTTCCTCTTTCCCACTGTTCATTCCATCCAATACAATCCTTCTTTATAACCTGAACGATGTCTAATGTGAAAGTATCTGCAGATCCTATACCTGATTGTATGCCGCCATGGGGGGCAGGGAAGGGGAGGGAAGGGGAGAAAATTTGAAACTCAGAGAACTGGGGAACTGAATCTTGTAAACTTAAAGTAAATGAACAAATTAATAAAGGCAAAAAAAAAAACCTGGGTTCTGATAGGTGAGCTCTTAACTTATCTTGCCCAGAAGATAAGGTCTCCACTTCCTGATCACTCCTCTAACCACTCCCACCCCTTGTTTTCTAGTTCCTTTTTATATACTGTCTTCCCACACTAGAAATTAAGCTCCTTGTTCATTGATAAGAAGAACATCCCCTTTTGCACAGTAATACTGAAAACAGCACTTTTTGTCATAGCAAAGAATTGTAAACAAAGTGGATGCCCATTGTTTGGGGAATTGTGGAATGTGAATGTGCTGGAAGATTACTGTGTGAAAAATAGACTGAACAATAGAGAAGTATGGGAAGAATGTACACTATGAACTGATGCTGAGTGAAAGAAGTAGAGCCCGGAAAATAATATACACAATGACGCCTGCAACAGTGTAAATAAAAAGAACAATGACAAAAAAAGACATTTCAAATGTGAATGCTATAAAAGACACCCCCACCCACCTTTTTGGCAAAAGTGTTTTTAGTCTGTGGAGGTGAAACTTGTAGATAGTTTCAGAATTTTTAAAAATGTAATTGACTTTGCTAATTTTTTTCTTCTTCCTATTTTTTTCTTTAAACATATTTGTTATATGGGATATTGGGAGGAACTCTGGTGAATATCAATTTTTTAGAAAGGGAAAAATATGTGCTTCTGGAAGACAGAGACTGTCTTGTTCACTTGCATTTATGTTCCCAGAATATAGTACAGATATTGGCACATAATGAGTGCCTAATAAATGCGCCATCTATTTATCCATCCATCTACCTATCTCTCTCTTCATCTATCTATCTATCTACCTACCTATCTATCTATCTATCTATCTATCTATCTATCTATCTATCTATCTATCTATCCATCCATCCATCTATCTGTCACTTATCTACCTACCTATCTAAGGCACACTTGTCCAGAGCCATATTCCACACATGGATCTCATACTACAAAATCTCATACTACAAAAAAAAAAAATACTACAAGCTCAAATTTACCTCTGCTTTAAGACCTTTAGTTCAACTTTGTTATTAGGCAAAACATTTACCAACTTGTCCCTTCCTGCTTTGAGAATCTGTGATCTGGTGTCTCTTTGATTCTGTGAAATTGCAGAGGCAGATTTAAGCTTGACATATAGAAAACTTCCTAATAATTGTTGTTTAGTCATTTTCACAGTCATGTCCAACTCACTGTGACCCCTTTTGAGGTTTTCTTGGCAAAGATACTGGAGTGGTTTATCATATCCTTCTCTAGTTCATTTTACAGATGAGAAAACTGAGACAAACAGGGTTAAGTGACACAGCTAGTGTCTGAGTCAGGATTTGAACTCAGGTCCTCTTGACTCCTCTGTACCACTCAGCTATCTCCTAACAATAGTAGCTACTCAAAAGTGAAATGGACTATCTTCCAATTAATGAATGGTCAGTGGATATGAACAGGCACTTTTCAGAAAAAGAAATCTAAGTTAGAAACAGCCATGTGAGAAAATACTCTAAATCACTAGTAATTGTAGAAATGCAAATTGGAACAACTCTGAGGCTCCATCTCACACTCACTTTATTAGCAAGTTGACAAAAAAAGGAAAATGACAAATGCTGGAGGGGCTGGAGGAAAACAGGTACATTGATGAACTGCTGGTGGGACTGTGAACTGGGCCAGCCACCCTGGAAGGCAATTTGGAGCTATGCCCCCAAAACTATTAAATGGTGCCTACCCTTTGATCTACCAGTACTACTACTAGGCCTATATCTAGGTCTATAGACTATAGTCATAGACTAATATGTCTAATGAGTGAATGAATAAAAAAGCATCTTTAAGCACTTTATACGTGCTAAGTAGTAGGGCTTCAAATAGAAAAATAAAACTAAGATAGTTCCTGCTCTCAAGATCAAGAGGCAAAGTACTCATAGGTTCAAAAATATTTATAGTAGCTCTTTTTGTGATAGGTAAGAACTGGAAACTGAGAGGGTCCTAGTGAATTGAGTGAAGACTGTTCTGTTTTTTCCTTTCTTAGACATGGTTAATTCAGGAATTGATTTTGCATGACTATACTTATTTCTAGTGAATTTTGTCTTTTGCTTTTTCTGTCTTCTCAATGAGTGGGATGGGAGGAGAGAAAGAATTCTGAACCTAAAATAAAATTTAAATTTAAATTTAATTATTAATTAATTGATTAAAATTTAATTTATTTTAAAAAAGGAAAGTGCACTGCTTCCAGAAACAGTGGATTCCCACTCCTCCTTACTGGAGGTCTTCAATCAGGGGGAAATTGTATAGAAAGAGTTTTGTGATTAGGTGTATATTGGACTAGATGGCCCCTGAGGTTCCTTCCAAGTCAGACTCTGTGAAATTCCATATTAATCTAAGCTTGACTATATAGAGTGTTGCAAATAACATAATAACCCCTAATAGCTGGAAAATTAAGAAACATGTCTTTGTAGCCTAGGTTTGCCCTTGGACTGCTATGTAAAAAAAATGGAAATAAATAGAATAACTCAAGCCTCAAATATTGTGAAAAAAATCTCATAAGCACAGCTGAAAAATGTCTTATCAATAGCAAACACTACAATATTATCCTCTCCCACACACTCATAGCTAATACAACTGATTCATTTTTAATTGTTTTTCCAATATTCATGACTAGTTGAGTATAGATTGATGAATGAATGAATGAGAAGGCATTTTTTTAAGTTCTTACTATGTGTTAAGCAGTAGGGATTCAAATAGGAAAAAAAAAAACCAAGACAGTTCCTGCTCTCAAGAAACTCACAATCTAATTAGAGGAGTCAACATATAGAGGAGGGTTCAGCTGTAGGGGGCATGTTAGCTTCTGTAGACTCCAAAGTCCTAAGGATGCCTCAGCAGGACACATGACAAGGCCCAGGGGTCCTTATGGTACACCATCAGGGCAGATGATAGGACCCATGGATCTGGAAGGCAGAGAGGTAAGGCAAATGGTAAGGCATAGTGGACAAAGAATCACCACTACATTGACCACCATCTCCCCTCAGGCCTTAATGTAGACAGCCCATGACCCTGAACCCAAAGGCCTTGCTTCTAACATATCCATCACCCTGGGAAGCCACCTCTGTGGAGATGCATCTTTTTCTCCACTTAATAGTATTTTATTTTTTCCAATTATACATAAAGATAGTTTTCAATATTTTGATTTTGAATTCCAAATTCCCCCCCCCCTCCCCAAGAGCAAGCAATCTGATACAGGCTATACATGTACAATCATATCAAACATATTTCCATAATAGTCACATTGTAAAAGAAGAATCAGAACAAAAGGGAAAAACCACAAGAAAGAAAACCAAAAAAAGAGGTGAAAATAGTCTGCTTTGATCTGCATTCAGACTCCATAGTTCTTTCTCTGGATGTGGTTAGCATTTTCATCATGAGTCTTTTGGAGTTGTCTTAGGTTGAGAAGAACTAAGTCTATTACAGTTGATCATCATACAGTGTGGCTGTTACTGTGTACAATGTTCTCCTGGTTCTGCTCACTTCACTCAGTATCAGTTCATGTGAGTCTTTCCAGGTTTTTTTGAAATCTGCCTGCTCATCATTTCTTATAGTACAACAGTATTCCACTACATTCATATAGTATAACTTGTTCAGCCATTTCCCAAATGATGGGCATCTCCTCAATTTCCAATTCTTTGCCTCCACAAAAAGAGCTGCTATAAATATTTTTATGTATGTGGGTCCTTTTCCATTGTTTATAATCTCTTTGGGATATAGACCTGGTAATGGTATAGCTGAATCATAGGGTATGCAGTTTTATGGCCTTTGGGGCATAGTTCCAAATCGTTCTCCAGAATGGTTGGATCAGTTCACAACTCTACCAACAATGCATTTTCTCACATCTTCTCCAACATTTATAATTTTCCTTATTTTGTCATATTAGCCAATCTGATATGTGTGAGGTGGTACCTCAGAGTTGTTTTAATTTGCATTTCTCAAATCAATAGTGATTTAGAGCATTTTTATATGACTTTAATTTAATTTCTTCAAATAAAAACTGCCTATCCATATCCTTTGACCACTTAACAATTGGGGAATGACTTGTATTCTTATAAACTTAAGTCAGTTTTCTACTTTAGAAATGAAGCCTTTATCAGAGACACAGGCTGTAAAAATTGTTTTGTGGAAATGCATCTTGGCAACCATTCCTCCAGAGACTGCAAAGACACATGTCTTCTTGGTCACTCTGACCTTGAAATGTGTGTCCAGCTTAGGGCTCCATGAAGCTAATAGCCAGGATGACCAGGGAGCTCAAACGAACTTGCATTTCCTTTCTATAGAGTTTGTATCCATCTGTTGTTTCCCAAGACAGACAGACATGCAAACTCCCTGCAGGCAGAGATTGCCCTATCTTTGTATTGCCACCTCCTAGCCCAGGGCTTATAATGCTCCAGCTCAGTCTGTACCTAAGAAATGCCTGTAGACTGCTTGACTACTACCCTTTCCCCATAAGCACCCAGTCAAAAAACTACAAATGAGAAGATTTAAAAAGAAGGAAAAAGAATCACAGAATTCCAGAATTGGACAGAACCTCACATGTACCATAATCTAGTCCATAATCAAAATGGAATTCCCTCTAAAAAATATTCAGTGAGTTTCTATGAAGACTGCCAGCTAACAAAGAGGACCCCCCCCCATTTTGTGAGACAGCTCATATGGTTGCAACAACCAAATACCAGAGGTTGCTGCTTTCATCAATCTCTTTCATTCTCAAAGTGTACTACGACATCAGGGAGGTGGTACCATGACATGCAAGTGAATGGGATTTAAGTGAGGTAGGGCTGTGAAAGGTCACCAGCCTCACTTTCTTCCCCAGAGTCATCTGGGTCCAGTAGCCAGATATAGATCAGGATGACTGGAGATGGCCCAGGATGCAGTGAGAGACCTTGGCCTTTTCAAGCAAAAGTCTTTAACAGGCCTCAGGAAACAACAATATAACCATTTGGCCAAGGTAGAACCTGCATGCTGTCATGGTCTTTGCCAGTGGTCTTATTCTATCCTCCAGAGGTGACGGATGGGGCTAGTTAGCTTTTAAGGAGGAGAGATGGAGAGCCACTGAATTCTCTGAGCCTGGAAGAGAAGATGGGCAAAGACAGGGGGCTAGAGAGCCATGAAGGGAAGTGGAGAGGTCCTCTATTACAGTCAGTCTTCTCAGTGGAGTAAAGGTTAAGCATGAAGGGAGAAGCAGGGGCTAGATGGAAGGCCCCTAGCCGAGAGATGCTATGCCTGGTGGGGAGTATTGCTGTATATGGTGTGGAGGAGATCCTTAAGCATAAGCTTATGTCTCTTCTAGCTGAATCTTACTCTCTGGGCTTCTGCTCACCCCCTATCTAACCCTTTTTGGCCAGGTTCCTCTCTCTGGCTCTATATTACATCCAAAGAAGATGTGTACTGTGGGCACCCCAGGGCTCCAATGCTTCCCCAAGTCCCAGGAGCCTAGGGGAGGGCATTAAAATCTCAGGGTTTGGGGATGATGTGTGATGAGTTGAGATAGGGGAGGTGGTTTGCAGCAAGTAAGAACCCTAGACATGGAGTCAGGACAACACAGCCCCAATCTCAACACACCAGAAATGGAGCTGGCCTTGCTCTGGCAGAGTGAGGCCAGGCTAAACATTACAGAAAAGAATGAGAGGGGGTGGTTAGGTGGCACAGTGAATAGAGCACTGGCCCTGGAGTCAGGAGGACCTGAGTTCAAATCCAGCCTCATACACTTAATACAAAAAATTAGCCATGTGACCTTGGGCAAGTCACTTAACCCCAATTGCCTTACCTTCCCCCTCCAAAAAAGCAAAAAACAAAACAAACAAAAAATAAAGAATGAGAGGAAAGGAAGTAGAGGCAGTGTTCTCAAGGGAAGGAAGAAGATATAAAGGATGGTAGCTGACAGACGGCTGGATCAAATGAGGACTTTTTCAAGGATGATGGAGCCATAGATGTGTTTGTAAGCAGCAGGTAGGAGCCAGTAGATAAGAGATTTGCACCGTAGCACTGTGTCTCTCTATTGAACTACATAGAACCAATCTAACTTTTATCTTCCAGGTGATGACCAGCAACTATGATGTCTCCCTTTAGTCTTTACTTCTTAAACTGTGGCTCCATAACTATACCCAGTTCTCTATCCATTGTCTTTGAAGAGCTCAATTTAAGCATTACTCACAGGACAATGTAGAGACCCAAGGTAGGGTGGCAATAACTGTTACACAAAGCCATTGGGGAACTCCAAACGGAGCAAAGGACATCATCAGAGACTGATCTTGCCCTTACAGATCCCAGCTTTGGATCGCTCCCCCCATCTGCTGTCTTCACTATGAGTTGTTGAACAAAGCTGGAGAATATCAGTAAACTGTGCTGACTGGGTCTATCACAAGTTTATGTTACCCAATCTCAAGTGGGCCCTCACTGTAGCAAGGCAATCTTTCTACACCTCCCTAATTGACTCACTATTACACCCAACATAGCAGCTCTTGCAAACTTTTTCATCTCTCCTCAAATCTTGAATGACTCCCCTACCTCTATCCCTTTGATTGGTAACCTTGCTTTATATCTAACTAAAATAAGTTGAGTTCATTCATTGAGAGCTCCTTCTTCTCCCTTCCTCGTCATCTCATATCACTTAGATACCTTCTGTCACTATTTCCTCCTTCACCCATCCTTCATCTGTTCTTCTTGAGCTAACCTCTCTACATGTATGAGCAACCCCATTTCATCCAGTCTGCTCCCACAAATGGCCCCTCTGTCACCCCCACTCTTTCATTTGGCTTCAGTTTCTCCATGCTTACTCTCTGCTTCCTATTGCCTACAAACTTTTCTCCTCCATCCTCAGAAAAGTCTCACCTGATCCTTGCATCCTCATGAGCTCTTGTCCTATATCTCCGCCCCTTTTCATGGCTAAACTCTATAACTGATGCCTCCACTCCCTCTCCTTTTCCTCTCTCAACTCTCTACAATCTGGTTCCCAACCTCATCATTCAATAGAAGTTTCCCTTTCCAAAAATACCAATGATGTCTTCGTTGCCAAATCCAGTGGCCTTATACCTCTTGACCTCTCTGAAACCTTTGACATGATCCACCAGTCTCTCTTCTTCTTCTCTCTAGGTTTTCCTGATACTGTTCTCTCCTGTCTCTCTTCCTACCTTCTCAGTCTCCTTTGCTGACTCTCCATTCCGGTCATGCCTGCTGATAGCGAGTGTCCCACGGGGCTCTGACCTGGGCCCTCTTCTCTCTTCCCTCTACTTTATTTCTCTTGCTGATGTCCCCATGGCTGTACTTATCATCTTTACATTCATCTACTTGTGCAGTCCTAACCTGTCCCCACCTCCAGGCTTGAATCTCCAACTATCTATTAGACATTGCAATATCCAATTGAACACATCCAAAATGAACTCTATCTTTTCGCCACCCTAGAATGCTCTTCTCTTTCTAACTTCCTTATTACTGTGGAGGACGTCATCTTCCTTCTGGATACCTGGAACCATCATCCTTGTCTCCCCCTCTCTCATAACCTATATCCAATCATTCTTCCAGTCCTGTCTTTGTAACATCTCTGATGGACATCACCATCACCCTGGTGCAAGCCCTCATTGCCTCCCTCTTGAACTATTGCAGAAGCCTCCTCATTGGTCTCCCTGGGATGCGATCTATTCTCTGCTTGGCCGTCAAAGTCATCTTCCTTGTCTGACCACATCTCCCTCTATTCAGCCAAAACCAGGAGCTCCCTGTGACCTTCTGAATCAAATAGAAAATTGACTTTCAGAGCCCTTTCTGGTTTTCTTACATCGTACATCTTCTTACTCCTCCCTGGGTATTCTTAGACCCAGTGATATTGGCCCCTTACTATCCCTCACAGATGAAACTCCATCTTGTGACTAAGTGTCCTCCAGGATTGGGGTTTTCTCCCACTCATCTCTCCCTTGTAGCTTCCTTGGCCTCCTTCAAGCCTCACCTTCTGCAAGAACCCCTTCCAGTCCTCCTTAATCTTAGTGCCTTCCCTCCGGTGATCCCTGCAAATTTGTCCTGCCTATATCTGGTTTGTTTGTACACCATGGTTTTCCTGTATGTTGTCTCCCCTGTTAGACTGTAAGCTCCTTGAGGGCATACACGGCTTTTGCCTTTTCTTGTACCCCCAGGATAGCACTGTGCCTGGTACATGGTAGCTCATTGACTGACTGACTGACCAGATATCTAAAGGGTGGCAGGGGGATGGCAAAGGGCTTTGTGTCGCTGTCCTCTGAAGCTGAAAGAGCTGGGAATGTTTAGTCTAGAATAGCAAAGGCTCAGGGGGACATCACAGCTCTCTTGTCAGCCATTGGAGAAGGGCTTGATCTTGTCTGCTTGTCCCTCTTGGGCAGAACCAGGAGCAGACTCACTAAGGCTGGAGTCGTCCAAACCTTTGGTTCTTGGAAGCAGATTTGGGATGCATCTAGAGGATGGTGAGGGGAGACCAGGCATCTCAGTGGCATTGAAGGAGCTGGAGGCATTTAGTTTGGAGAAGGGAAGGCTCAGGCCCTGCCAGGTCCCTGGGGTGGGAGCAGGGTGGGAGTGGCTTCTCATTGCTGCCTTGCCTTCCACCAACAGCTGGGGTCGTTTGGAGGCTAGGCCTCAGTCACCACCCCCGCCTCCGCAGGCAGTTATTACCAAGGCCTTTGCAAACCTTAAGTACCATCCACACACTCAATGCAACCCAGCGGATAATTTCCTGTCCCTTTAAAGCATTAGTGTCAGATTATTAACGCCCTCGTTATGCTCAATTATTTTTATGGCCAGGTAATGGTGAGCTGCACAGCAATGGGGCTCCCTCGGCCTGGGTCCCTCATTCTTGTTGGACAGGACTGCCAGCCGCCAGGTCCCTCGGGCTGGCTCTCACTGCTGCCACATCTGCCCCTTCTAGTCCCAGGCAGAACGCTTAGCTCTGGAGAGAGGACTGATGAACACCACTCAGCCCTACTGGCCCCCGGTGGCTTGCCTAGAAAGTTCTGGGAAGGGGTGGACAGGAAGGAGAAGCCGATGAGCAGTTTGGTGGAGGAGTCTTAGTCTCCCTGAGGCCTCCCCCACTCCCACTGAATGGGCATGGCCACTGCTATGTGCTCTTGCTCCCCGGAAGCTGCTCAGAGGGGTATGGGCCAGCCTGGACAGCACCAGGAAGTCTGGGAAAGGGTCAAGTGAAGGCCCGATGGGCTCTTGATAGAAAACTGATGGAGACACCACAAGGGGCTCCCAGGTTGAGAGCCAGTCCATCCCTATCTCTGGGACTTGGACAGCTGCTGGCCTCAGTGATACCCTAGACCCAGGGAGTCCCCAACTCGCAGCCTAATCTGGAACCCTATTTGGTGACCCTTATTAGAGGCTTAGCCACAAGGACTGCCCCTCAGCAGGCCTCCCCAGCCCCAGCTCCTGGGCCAGGCTTACTGATCACTTTGAGAGCCTCCTTCGAAGACCTTCTCATCCTCCTTCTCCTCCAGGAGCCAGGCCAGGTGTGTGGCAGATGAAAGGGCATTGGGGGCAGCCAGTCTGACCCCTGCCTGGTGCATGAGACGGGGAGCCTTAGGTGAGCTCCCCTATCCACCTAAGCAGTCAAATGTAGGGCACATGCCTTTGTGCAAGGCCCTTTCCCAGAGAGCAGGGAGTACCACCAGCATCCTCCAGGAAGAGTCTGCCCAGACTCAGAGGATTCAGCCCTCTCCAGGATCTGCCAGGCCAGCCTTCTCCTTTCCCGGGCCTCTCAGAGGACAGACCAGAGTGCATGAGAGTGCCTGGCAAACACAAACCCCTGGGGGTGGTGGGGTGGGGTGGGGACTAAGGGCTAAAGTCTAGCAGGAAAAGCCTCATCTCCAGCTCTCTTGATCCCCAGGGAGAGGTTGAGGACTACCTGCCCCAAAAGCTGGAGATACAAATAGACATCTGCTTGTATAACCATCAGAGAAGAGGTCACCCACAGTGTTCTTGGGCCCCAGCATCCTTCAGAGACAAAAGATTTGGAATACCCTGGGCAGTCTGGTCCCAGAAGCTCACTTCTAGTCAGAGAAAAGAGGTTTCTTGTGTAGGAAAAAAAAGGTGAGAGGCTCATTCTCCTCTGCCTTCACAAGCCCCCATCTGGAGTGTTGTGTGTCGTGCAAGGAGCAAATCACTGGGACCTAAGTCGGGAAGACCTGAGTTCAAATCCTCCCTCTGATATTTACTGGCTATGTGACCCTGTGCAATTCACTAAACCTCTGTTTGCCTGTTTCTTCAGCTGAAAAATGGGATAATAGAGCACCTACCTCCCAGGGTTGTTGTAAGGATCAAATAAGATAATATTTGTAAAAGTGCTTAATACAGTTCTTTGGCACATAGTAGGTGCTATGGGAATTCTTATTCCCTTCCCCACTTCATACTTTAGGGAGAGTATCCAAAGATAAGCCAGAGAGTATCCAAAAGATAGGGTAGCGAGGTGTCAAAGTGGACAGGGTACTGGGCTGGGAGTCAGGAAGACTCATCTTTGTGAGTTGGAATACTACTTTAGATACTTACTAGCAGCGTGACCCTGGACAAATCACTTAACCTTGTTTGCCTCAGTTTCCTCATCTGTAAATTGACCTGGAGAAGGAAATGGCAAAGCAGTTTCTTTGCCAAGAAAACTCCAAATCGGGTCATAAGAAATCAGATACAATTGAACAACAACAAAATCCCAAAGATAGTAGCCAGAATGGGGAAGGGTCTCAAGATTGTATATGTTTAGCATGGAAAAGAGAAGACTGGGGGGGGGGTATAGGGTTTGGAACAAAGACCTCCAACATCCAGTCTGGTTCTTTACTTCTGTGCTTTTGACTTGTCCTGTCACAGTTTGGGATGTGCAAAACTGACTTGATGGAATCCACAATCTGATTGGGAGCAAAGAGACCAAAGGTTATCACTGATGAGATCTGTGACCCAGCACACCAAGCCTTGGATTTACATGGTGTTGGGAGCTTCTCCAAAGTCACTCTCTCTACTTCCCATCCTTCTGACCTAGGATTCTTTTTGGGGAATCTCAGAATATAGCTTGAGTCTAGGCTTTCACATGGAATGGGGATGACCAAGAGATTCCCTGATCTAGCCCATGGACCAGACAAGAGCTGAGCTGGGATCCCTGGAATCCACCACTATCAGTGGGTCTTGTGGGCTCAGCCTGATAGCTTAGGAATATGACAGCAGGGGGAGAGGGAGGTATTCAAGTAGACTGAACAGCTAGCTACCCACTCAGGGGACTTTAGAAGGAGTGCCTCCCCCTCCCTCTGGGGAGGCTGGGGTCCACGAATCTTCTACCCCTTGGTCTATGGCTCTCCTCTCCACAGCTGCCATCTCTTGGGCACAGAGGTCATGCCATGGCCTGGGCAAGACCGTGGCTCCCTTCTTCAGCCATGTGAGTGAGAATCCTTGCAGCTCTCCTCTGTCTCTACCTCAAGGTGACCATTAATGCCCACGCCCAGCCCTGGTCAGTTTTTGGTTCTGTTGATTTTTGGATCTCTCCAGAAAAAAAAAGGCAAGAGAAGTCCCATTCACTCCCCCAAAGGGTGAAAAGATTGAGCATTCAATCAATCGACTAGCATTTGCTAAATGCCTACTACGTTCTAGACACTGCTCAGTGAATCAGCCCCTGCCTTCGTGGGACCTAGTTTATATTTGGGGAGAAAACATGGAAACATGAAAGTCCATATACAGCACTCTGTATCAGATTGCATGCTGCCTTGGGGAGTGGGGAGGGAGAAAAAAAATTAGAACTCAAAATCTTATAAAAGTGAATTTTGAAAACTCTTTACATGTAATTGGAAAAAATAAAATACTATGAAGTGGAAAAAACTCAAAAAGTCCATATGCAAAGAAAAACAAGGTAATTTGAGGGTACTAGAATTGGGGGGATAAGAAAAGCTTTTTGGAGAAGCCGGTGCCGGAACTTGTTTGAAGAATTCTAAGAGAAGGCCCTGGGGGATAGAGTGGGGTATGTGAAGAAAAGGGAGAATGTCAGTTTGACTGGCCAGGTCAGTCTAACTTAGACAGAGTGACTGTTAGACAGAGGTGCTTACTGAGGCCAGGAGCCAGGCTGCAGAACTCTTGGCTGGGGGTTGCTAGACCCAGCTGTGGCCTGGAGCAGGAAGGGGTGTGTGAATCCCAGGCCTCAGGGGAAGGGTCCACTTGAGATCGCCTGCTGGAGGAACTCTGGCTTGTGCCTCACTCTCAGAAGGAGGCAAATTGTTTGTATCCCCTAGGGCGGGGCCAGTGGAGAACAGCTTTGTTCCCCAGGGAGGTCGCTCACCGTCTGCCAGCCCTCCTGATCAGGAAGACTTTCCTGAGGTCTGACCCAAGTTTCCATTCTCTGAGTCACTTCCCATCATTCCTAGACATCCCCCACTTCCCCCTCCCTGTCCCTTGCCCCAGCTGAGCCCCTTCCACCTCCTCAAAGCTTCTCCCCTTGAAATATTTTCATACCGAAGTCACATCCGTAGCCAAGGTAGCATTGTTTGGGGGCTTGAGGACAGAGTCAGGATGTGGAGGCCTATTCCGGCTCCTGCTGGAAGCCTGCTGGCTTCGTGACCTTTGGCACCTGTGATGGGGGGAGGCTCCAGAACTCTTCTGGACAGGAGGTCACAGTCAAGCAAAGGGCTCAAGAATGCAGATACTCACCTGGCTGGGGCCAGTAAGGATTAATGCTGATTTGGGACACAGAACATGTACATCTACTGTGCTGATCCCCGTTGGCAGAGACTGCCCAGGAGAATAGGGAATAGGTTAGAAGGCATTATCAAAGCTAACACTACAGCTAACTCAGGAACAGACTCAGCATTAGTTAGCCCTTCGGAATTATACTGTTCCTAAGACCTTAGGCAGCTCATAGCACAGCCCAGTACATGACCCCTCCCCCTACTCACCCAAAACACAGGCACATGGGGAAAAACTACCCCAGCACCCAGGTTTCCTGGATCTCCACAACTGCTGCACAGAGATCTGTCAGGTTCACTTTCTCTCCTAACACACTCAACTCTGAACCCACAGTTTAAGGAATCCAAGTTCTCTCTGCTTTTACCTATGGCTCAAAATGCTAGAGTGGGCCATAGTGATTGGTAGCGGCTGCAGCCTTTCTGCCCCCACAGCTCACCTGCCCTGCCTCCCTGGTTGTACAGTCCACTCAGTCCTAGACTCCATGTTTCTCACCTCCCCAAGTCATCCCAAATGACAGCTCTCATTTGAAATGCTTTCCTTCAAGACCCACCTTCTCTAAGGAGTCTGCTCTGATTAACCCCACCATATCCTATCCAAGGCTTTATGCCCCTTCAGCATTTATCAGTAGCAAATATTGAATTATGCTGTAACACACACAAGAGGAAGGGCAAGAGGTGAAATTCCAATCAGTCAGTCACCTTAGCTCCTTGAAGGAAGCAATTATAAAGAACTGGGTGAGAAGGATGCTGATATCATGGGGCACTGGACCAAAGAGACCCTGAGTGGAGGAGACAGAAACCCTGGGCTCCAGCCCTAATCTGTACAGTAATGTCTGACTTATCTCTGGTCTGTTCCCCTGAGATACAGGCATGTCAACATGGACCCTTCTGAGCCTCCCTCACACGCACAGCTTCAGTATAATATTATAATGGGAGTTGGTAAGCACCTGAAGGCTAAAGGCTAAAGATACAGCAATTAGAGAGTGTCAGAATAAACCCAAACCATGGCGCAAGAGAATAATAGGATATATAATAAGAAATGAAATATGAAGAAGTCAGAGAAACTTGAGAGGACTCATTAACTGATTCAGATTAAAATGATCAGAAGCAGGAGAATAATTTACACAATGGAGTAAAGGAAAACCACATTGCAAGGCTTCAGAACTCTAACTGAGAGACTGACCAGTTGTGCCTTCAGGGGTCTGATAGTGCTTTTGCTTCTTGGCAGAGAGGTGGTGGACTAGGGATGCACAATAAAGCATACATTTTCAGCCATAACCACTGTCCTTATCTGATTTCTTTAATTCTATTTGTTGTCTCTGAGAGGGCTCCATGTAGGGTGAGGGAGTGAGGAATGAATTAGTAGGAAGTGTCATAAATGAAAAGGAAAAAAATGGAAAAGTAAGGGAAAAAGGAACATCAATAAAATATTTAAAAATTCATAGAAGAAAACGAAAAAGAATTCCAGAAGGGGAAACAGAAAAGAACTGGGTAATTTTGTTAAATTTCACATACACTTTTTGTAAACAAACTGAAACAGAAATTTAGCTTTATAGACAAGCCTTTTTTGAAGCTGGGTGGGAAAGAGATGGCCCATTTACATCTGTTTATTGTACCACATTTCAGATATAATCAAATGAAATTTACAAAGTTTGATTTCTCTTCTGAGCTCCAGTCCCACAGCACCAATTAACTGCCTGCTGGACTTCTTCTGGATGGGCCCTAGACATCTAAAACTCAACAAGTCCAAAGCTGACCTTTCCCCCTAAAAAATCTTCTGAACTTTACCTCATTACTTAAAAAAAAAATTCTGGACATAAGAAATAAAAAAGCATTTCCATAAGAAAGGAAAATAGAAAAAAAGGATTACACATGAAACTGCAAGTCTATTATGTACAACTTGCTTTTCCTTTTAAATATATAAAAAAGTTACATAACTTTCTTTCCTCTTCCCCCCCTAGAGAGTACTACATTAGACACAAATATGTATATGTGTGTGTGTGTGCAAAACCATTCTCATCCCTGTTACTTTTAAAGGCATCATTATCTTTCCATGACCCAGGCTCCAAATCTCAGGGGTCTCCTCAGTCCGTCACGTGCCTTCACCCCATACATAACCATTTGCTACTATCACTTCTTTCCTCCATAGCATCTTCCATTCATTCCCTTTGCCTTGCTCACACAGTCACCACTGTGGTTCAGCCCATCATTAACTCTCTTCTAGACTATGGCAATGGTGTCCTCATTGGTCAGTCAGCCATTCAACACTTACTGACCCCTACTATGTGGCAGGTTCTGTACTAAGTGCTGGAGGCACACACACACACACACACATACACACAAACATGCACATGCACACCAGTATCTGCATTCAAAGTGCTTAGTCTAATGGGGGAGACAATGTAGAAACAACTCTGTACAAACAAGATATATACAGGACAAATCAGAGATAATAATCACAAATGGAAGGCATTAAGAATAAGGAGGCTGGGAAAGGTTTCTTGCAGGAGGTAGAGTTTTAGCCAGGACTTGAAGGAAGCTCGAAGATGTAAATGAGGACAGAGAGCATTCTAGCTGGTGGCATGGGGGGAATTAGAAGATGAATCATCTTGTGCAAAGAACAGCACAGGAGAGCAGCTGAATCCCAGAGTTTCTGGAGGGAAGTCCTTGCCTCTAATCTCTACCCACTCCAATCCACCCTCCACTCAGCTGCCAGTGATTTTCCTAGAGGTGATAAGGCAGCCTCCTGATAACCTAGCCCCTTATACCTCAATATGCATCGATTCCCTTCACACTGCGACCCTCCCCCGACCCTGGTCTTCTCGATCTTCTTCAAACATCACATTCCATCTCCCATCTCCAGGCCTTTGCACTGGCTGTACCTGGAATGCTCTAGCCCTACCTCAGCCTCTTAGAATGTCTATTTTTCTGCCAGACTCAGCTTAAGCCCTGCCTCCTACAGGAAACTTTCCTTGAGGCCCCAGTTAAAGCCCCACAGGGCTGCTGCTGTAAGGATCAAACAGATCATATTTGTAAAGTAATTATCACCGTGCCTAGCATATTGTAGGCATTAATAAATGCCTCCTTTCTTCTTTCTTCTCTTCCTTCCTTCTTATCATCTCCCCTCACTACAGCTGAAGCTCCTTGAAGGCAGGAACTATTGCATTGTTGTGTTTGTGGCAGCAGCAGCCAACACAATACCCTGCACAGTGGGCACTTTAGAACAAAAGAGGGAGTCTCTGGCATTATCTGGAAACATCCAGCCTGCCTCCTTGTGGGGAGGGGACAGGGGGTTAGGTTTGTTGTGGCCCAGGGTATCAGAGGCTCATGGATTTAAAGCTGGAGGAGAGGGGGGGGGAGAAAGAAAGAGAGAGGAAGGGAGGGAGGGATGAAGAGAAGGAGAGAGAGAGAGGGAGAGAGACAGAAACAGAGAGAGACAGAGAGAGAGAGAGAAGAGGTAGAGACAGAGACAGAGAGATAGACAAGAGCCAGAGAGAGCCAGAGAGAAATCATGCCCAAGTTCCTCCCTCCTTCCAGTGTCCATTCCAGCAGGGGGTTGAGACACAAGCTCAGAAGTACATGGAAAGCTTCATCATTTTGATCATGGTTCCAAGTCACAGAGAAGTCAAGAGCTTCTGTAAACTCCCTAAGGAGGTCCCCAGTGGGGACCCAGATGACAAAGGCGCTCTGGGATCCATAGCGAGGCAGAGACAGGGGTGGGCTCCGGGGTCTGGGAAGACTCTCCCGATGGGGGACACAGTTTGTGAGAACCCCTCCCACTCTGCAGCATGGAAATGGAGGGGAGCCAGCTGCTGAAAGGTGCCCATGTGGGCATCAGTGATGGATAGCACAGGAGAAGCCTCTCCCTCTCCTCCTGTGCCTGAAGAGCTGAGCCCCACCACCTTCTTGAGGCACCACTCCCAGGAAGTGTTTGCCTGTCTCACACCAACATCAGACGGGGGCACCGGCCCCCAGAGCCTCCTGGCCCACTTCAGGCTCAGCTGCACCCCACTCTCCCCTTCCTGGCCACCCCCACCCCAGTTTCACGAGCTTCGAGCCTCTTCCCTCTGCTGTGGCTGTATCTGGATCGATTGCACTTTCCCTCCAGATTAATCTCCCTTCTCAGGGGCCTGCCTCCCTCCCTGTGTCCTCCCAGTGCTGGGGTTCTCAGCCTCTCTCCATTTAGCATCATCTGCGGATTTCATTAACTCTCTACTTAACCCCTCTCTCCCAGATCAGCCCTGAAGATGATAAATAAGGCCCAGGGCTAATCCGTGCAGAGGCCCCCACTCTGCACCTCCTCCGTCTAACAAGACATGGGGCCTCGCTATTTATCACTCCCTGGGCTGCCAGGCCCTTGGACAATCTTCACTCCAGGTGACAGAGTTATTATAGCCCAGCCAGTGTGAATTGATTTGGGGAGTCAGATTTCCAGTGGGTTTCCACAATGTGGATTGTGGCCCAACTTTGACTCTCCTGTTCTCATGGCTCATTTGGGTTTGTGAGTCAGTCCTAAGACCAGGGCAGCGTTCCCTGTGCCAGGGTGAGGGACACTGGTGCTTTCACCTGCAAAGGTCTTAGCGAGGTCATTACCCAGCAAGCACAGGGAGGGGTTCAAGGGCTTCTGGCCTCCAGGAAGTCAGGGTGGAAGCAGCCCAGGGTCCTTTGGTGGCCAAGGCATCCTGATGGTGACCCAGGGAAGGTGGTTTCACGGCATCTGTTTGTCCACTGCGGTGATCTTCTGCAAATCACTGTAACCTTCCTGAGTCAGGATCCCAAAGGTATAGACTCTCAGAGCTGAAAGGAGCTGAGAACCCGAGGCCAAGAACCCTTTCTAGTTTATCCTCTGTTACTGTCCATCCAGCCTCTAAGAGCTGACCTCCCACACAGGAAGTGATCTCGGGGTTAAGAAATTCTTCCTGATACCAAAGCCCAACTGGCTTCTTTGCAACATTATCCCATTGGTCCTGGTTCTGTCTTCTGGGTCCAGGAATAAAAAGTCTGATCCTTCCTCCATAGGACATACTCAAAGTTCTTCTGTCCCATTTCCACTCCCCAGCCCTCTTCTCTTCTCCAGCCTGAATATCTCCAGCTCCTCCAACTGGTCCTCATGTGATATTGATAATAATAACAGCTAGCATTTATGTAGTGTCTACTATGTGCCAGGCTCTGTGCTAAGTTATTTAAAATTAATGTCATTAAAGATGTGAGTGAGTGAGGGAGAGAGAGAGAGAGAGGGAGAGAGAGAGAGAGAGAGAGAGAGAGAG
>NW_027185852.1:30659149-30672741 GCF_028583685.1 Petaurus breviceps papuanus
GAGAAGGAGGGAGAAAGAAAAAGAGAGATGCTATTATTATCCCCATTATACAGTTGAGAAAGCAGAGGTTAGACGTGACTTCCAGAAATCACACAGCTAGTTGTGTTTCTGAGGCTGCACTTGAACTCAGATTTCAGACCTAGTCCATTGTGCCACCTGGCTGCCTGTGAGAGGATTTCTCAGCTTTTCACCATCCTAGGCACCCTCTTCTCTCTCCAGCTAATCTATGTTTTGTCTAAACTTTGGTGCTCAGAATTTAACACAATAGTCCAGATGAGCAGATAATCCTCATGAGGGCAGAGAAAAGAGGAATGAACAGCTCCATATTCTCGGAAGTTTGGCTCCTCAATATGCCCCAGAAAACATTAGCTTTCTGGGCTGTCCATCACGATGATGATGAGCTTGCAATCCACTAAAATTCCCAGATGTCTTTGAGTCAAACTGTTAACTAGCCCTCTCTTGTCTTGTCCCTGTGAAGTTGATTCTTTGAGTCTAAATGTAAGAGTAACATTTCTCCTAATTAAATTTCATTTTCTAAGATTCATTGGAATGCTCTAGTCAATTCAACAGACATTTATTAAGCACATATTATGTGTCAGGCACCCTAAAAATGCTGGAGATCCAAAGAAAGACACCCCAACAGTCCCTGGGAGCTCCCAGTCTAATGCGGAAAGATCATGGGAAGTGGGCGAAGACCAGATATACCCAGGACAGCCTGCCAAGAACTTTTGGAATCTTAACTGGGGCACCCAGTGGGTCAGCCCTCCCAGCACATTTGAGGAGCGTGCCCTCCATCCAAGCCATTGAGAAAAATGCTGAGATCTCTCACCAAGATGCCCTGAAGCCATCAGTAATACCGGTTTTTTGTCACCTTTTGTTACCTTTTCTAGTGTCCATCTGTCGGGCCATTCTCTGTCCTGGTGAGAGCTCCTCGGTTCAGATCTGGGCATTACAATTCAGGGAGGCTTTGACGAGCTGCCACCTGATGCTGAAGGAACCCAGTGATGTGACCTGTGTCCAAAAAAAAAAAAAAAAAAAGACCTGAGGCATCTGAAGAAGCGCCTTTTTCTGCTTCTACTCCGAGGTCAAAAATGCTGGGCCTGGAATCAGAGTTCAAATCCTCAGACACGTATTAGCTGTGTGACCCTGGGCAAGTCATTTCATCCTGTTCGCCTCAGTTTCCTCATCTGTAAAAGGAGCTGGAAAAGGAAATGGTGAACCACTCCAGTGTCTCTGCCAAGAAAACCCCAAATGGGGTCCCGACTGAACAACCACAATTAAAGGTCAAGCTGGGGAAGTCGTCAAGGACTTCCTAATCACGAGAGCTTGTCCCAAAACAGCCCGGGGTGCCCGTGGAGGCACGGAGTTCCTCATAGGATCGGAGATCCGGAGCTGGGAGCCTCTCTTTTAAAGGCCATTAAGTCCAATCCCCTCGGCTGAGAGAGAAGTGATTTCCCAGGGTGTGAGGGTGGGAATTTGATCGTTTCAGGGTCCTAGCCTTTGTACCACCCCCACTCTCTCCCAAGTAGAGGTTTTGGGACGCCTGGCTGAGGACACTGTGGGGCCAAGTGGTGTGGGGCAGGTTGGGCTTCAGATGCCCGGGAAAGAGCTCTCTTCCAGCCCAGGCCTGTGAATGGATGAAGGAGCTCCAGCCCGGGGCTCGCCCTGCCACCCAATTCCCATTTCTAGTTTGTATCTACTTCTCTTTGGACTTGTTTCCCTCCTTCTGGGAGAAAGTGAACGCCTCTGGAATAAGGATGTTGGCACACAATAGGTGCTCCATAAATGCTGTTTAATTGAATTAATCCGAAGAGCCCTTGGGGGTCCTGGAGTTGCGTGCCCCGCCCTGTCCAAGCTGTATTTGCGAAGAAACCGGGCCTAGCGCCAGACTGGGGGAGGGGGCGGCGGAGGGGGGGGAGCCCCCATTTTCATCCCGCTCCCTCACCTGCTTTTTGTCACCGCGGCTTCTGCAATGTCTCCATTACCTCCTAATTGGCCAAGTCTCTTTTCTTTATTTTTCTTGTTAAGGACAGATTTAAAAAACGGGTTCAGGGCTCAGCGATTTCCGAGCGCTCATTAATTTCCCCCGCGCCGCTGCGCCTCCAGGTTTATTAATGGGGCCGCTTCCTCCCTGGGATTTCTCGTTCCCCTGATGTCCCTGAAGCAGCTTCCCTCCCTCTCTTCCTCCCTCACCCGCCTACACATATGCCAGCCCCTTCCCAGTTTTGGGTGTCCTCAGCCAGTGCACCCCGTGGGGTCACTTTGCCCCCTCCACCTCCGCCAGGGGAACCCTGGTTCCCCAGTGGCCCCTGGACCTCTTTCCCTCTTTCCCCCTGTGGACCCCGACCCCCTCACTCTCTCCAGACCCCTGTCCCACATTCATCTTCCCGCCCCTATCCCTTGACCCCCCCCTTTCCCCCCCCTCCCCCCTCCTGGCCCTGATTCCCCCCCCCCCCCCCCCATGTCCCTGTCCTTCCCTCTTCTCTCCAATACACCTGCCCCTGCAGCAGGAGTCCCCATCATCATCAGACCCATGCCAGCCCACTCAGAGTGGAGCCACTTCCCATTTCTGCTCCATCCCTCCGGTCTTTCTCTTTCTCCACCTTCTTCCTCTCCTTCCTTTTGTCTCCCTTCCTCTGTCAGCCCCCGCCCAACTCCTTCCAGCTTTGAGCCCTTCCCACAGTCGGGCTCCCAAAATATAGGAGGCTGAACTGCTAGGGGAGAAAGCGGGACTCTTTCCTTTCTCCTCAACACTTTCCCTAAATTTCTCTGACTCCTTCCCAGTGAGGAGAAATCACTGCCCTTCTCCTGTGTCCCCAGACCAGCAGTTGCAGGACAGGGATACCTCCAGGTCCCTCCTCCTTGGCCTTCCATTTAACTGACCAGGACTGCCCCTTTTCCTTTAGGGTATCCATGTGTGTGCTTGGTCAGGACTGTGGGGGAGGAAGGCAGTCAGAGACCAAGGTCAGGGAATCAGAGAAGGCTTTGGAGAGCCCATCTATAAGGGAGAAAATTGAGCCCAGAAAGGATACTGGATGCTGGAGTAGTTTGCCATTTCCTTCTCCAGCTCATTATATAGATAAGGAAACTCAGGCAAGCAGGATGAAGTAAGTGATCAGGGTCACACAGGTGGGAAGTGTCTGAGGCCAGGTTTGAACTCAGGTCTTCTGTATTCCAACCCTACACTCTACCCACTGTACCATCCAGCTGCCCAAGAGCAACTCATGGGAGAGCCTGGATGTGTACACACATGATTCTTGTGGCTCCAAGTCTCTGGTCCCCAAGCCACACCTTGGAGAGAGTTAACAGGCTTAATAATGGGGGGAAGGGGAACAATCCCCATCCAAGCCCAGAGCTTGAGTGGGGAGGAACAAAAATGGCAGACTACATGGGGCACTGAGTGGGGCAAGATCACTTCATCCCTGGAGCCCATCCCTCTGAATGGAGGGTGGAAAGCTCCTTTCAGAACCTCCCTTTAAGGAAGGCACAGGCCCTCCTGTGGATTTCTCCTTCTTGCACCCACCCTGCCCCATCCCCATCCCTTCTCTTCTCCCTCCTCCTCCATGATAGCTTTCTTTCCTATTGTGTGCTGTCTCCCCCATTAGACTGTGAACTCCTAGAGGGCAGGGACTGTCTTTTGTCTTTTTTTGTAGCACTGTGTGCCTGGTGCAAAGTCGGAACTTAATAAATGCCTGTTAACTTACTGAGGGCCAAGACAAGCCATGGAAAAGGGCCTGAGACCCCAGTCCTTTCCCCAGCTGCTGGTTGCCTGAAGGTCAGGGCTAAAAGGGCCTTAGGTACACTTGTCCCCTAAGTCTTCAGGCTAAACCTTTTCAGCCCCTTCAATTGATCCTTGCTTGCTGTGAACTTGAGACCCTTTACTGACCTGACCTAGCCATTGCCCTCTCCCTCTTCTGGGCTTCTCCTCTTTATCAATTCCTTCCTAAGCTGAGGTGGTCAGAACTGAGCCTCGCTTACTTCAGATGGGTCTCACCTGGGCATATCACAGAGGGACCATCCCCTCCTGGCTTGTGGAATCTCTCTCTGCCCATCTGAATGCAGTCCAAGATGGCCTTGACCATCTCAACTGCCCTATCCCTCTGCTGCTGACCACTGCCACCCTCCGATCCTTGATCCTTGTCTGGTGCATGGCTCTTTAGCGCCACCTTTCCCATCTATGTGTGAAGTTGGGGTTTTTTTTAAACCTATGTAAGACTACATTTGTCCTGCATCTCATCTTGCGCCGTTCAGTCCAGAGTTCTCACCTGTTGGGATATTTGGGGATCACAGCCCTGACCTCTGGTGTGCTGCACTCTGAGTTCCACCTCAATCTCTTGGTATCATCTCAACATTTTCTAAGCATTGCAATTATGCTTTCATTCCAGTCATTAATGTACTGCCCCTTCTGGGCTTGCTCTTCCAACCCAATTGTCCCAGACAGGTTGGGTTTGGAAAGGGCAGCTCATTATTTCTTCCCTCAGAGTACTAAGAGTAACCCTGAGGGGTTTCAGTTTTTCGGTATAGTCCTGTCACTGACAAGCCCCCATCTGGTGTGCTCTCTGCATATTGATTTTCCAGTTAACATCAATTAACATTTATAAAGGGATATTTCCTGAGAAGGTTTAGTAAGGAAAGTAGTTATAAAATATACCCTCCCCTTCTCCAGACCACGAGGCTCAAACTAGATGGATACTTGGAAGGAAGACTCAAGATTCCTTGCCCTGGGTGGGAGTTGGCTTCTGCTTTCGAGAAGTCCCCATGTTCTCTATGGGATATGGCATTCTGATGCTTTCTTTTTGCTTTCTTGTGAGATTCAGTGTCTCAACTGATGGATCAGTCCACTGCCGAGCTGGCTCAAACAGGACTGGCTCCTCATCTACTGCCACTACCCCTTCTCTGAAGCCCACTCCACTTGTAATCTGCTTTTGAATCCTTTGCCCCAATACTCTCACCCTTCACCAAGTCCCAGCCTGAAATCACTCCCACCTCTACCTCTCCTGCTCAGGTGTTACTGAACAAAACTCTTTTTTAAATTAGAATTTCTTTTTAAACAGTATTTTGCTTTTTCCAATTAAGTGTAAAGACAATTTTAACATTTTTTAAAATTTGGAGTTCCAAATTTCTCCCTCCTCTTCCTCACCACCCCCTTCCTAAGACAGTAAACAATTTTATATAGATTATACATATGAAATCATATAAAACATTTCCATACTAGTCACGTTGTGAAAGAAACAGGCTAAAAAAAAAGAACCACAAAAAAAGTAAAAATAGTATGCTTGGACCTGCATTAACACTCTCTAGTTCTTTCTCTGGATGTGGATAGAATTTTCCCTCATGAGTTCTTTGGAATTTGTCTTGGGTCGATGTATTCCCGAGAAGAGCTAAGTCCTTCCTAGCTGATCGTCATTACATAATGCTGTTGTTACTGTGTACAATGTTCTCCTGGTTCTGCTCACTTCACTCACCATCCGTTCATGCAAATCTTTCCAGGTTTTCTGAAATCCACCTGCTCATCATTTCTTATGGAACAATAGTATTCCATTACATTCATATACCACAACTTGTTCAGCCATGCCCCATTTGATGGGCATCCCCTCCATTTCTAGTTCTTTGCCACCACAAAAAGAACTATCATTATTTTTGTACATGTGGGTCTTTTTCCCTTTTTTGTGACCTCTTTGGGATACAGACCTAGTAGTGGGATTGCTGGGTCAAGGGGCATGCAGTTTGATTGCCCTTTGGGCAAATGAACAAAATTTTTTTCTTGCCTTTTTGGAGGGCAATTGGGGTTAAGTAACTTGCCCAACATTAAACAGCTACTTTTTTTGTGTTAAGTGTCTGAGGCCAGAACCAAAGTCAGGTTCTCCCGACTCGGGGGCCAGCACTTTACTCACTGCGCCACCTAGAAGCCCCAAATGAACAAAATTCTTAAAGGAAGTTACTGTGCTAATTTAGTCAATGATGAGTTTATGTGATCAACTTCTACTGAAGCAAATGTGTTCTTCTCTAATTGGTTCCTTATTTTCCTGTCTGCAGAAACCATTTCCAAACCTCTCTTCTCTCCTCAAGCCTCCTCTTTCACCACCATCCCTCTCCCTCCTCTCACCTCTCTGGGTTGTCTGAGCAGAGATGGCGGCCAAGGACATGGTGGTGGTTTGACTTGTCTGACTCATGCTGCCTCCTGCCTCTCCCTTAGGGCACCTTGCTATTTCTCCCCTCAATGAAGGCCGCAGGGACTGAGCTGGAAACATGTCTGGTGATTAAAGAAACACTGCTGTTCCCTCTTCATCCTGCTCTTTTGCCCAATATTGCTAAAAACAACACACACACACACACACACACACATCCCTTTCATTTGTCCTTCCCCTAGCAGCCTCTGCACCTTTGAGCTTCAGCACTCCTAACACTGCTTACAGGACCATGTCATGTGCTCATTTCCATCCTCTCTGGTTGTCATGACACTATTCTATCCCCAGTTTTCCTCCTACCAATGGAATCGCTCCTTCTCCTTCTCCTTTTTCAGCTTAGTCTCCATTAACTGAGTGTCTCCCCAAGCTCTGTCCTGGGGGCTCTTCTCTGTCTTTGGTCTCTCCAGACTGCTTTTGTTTTCTCATTAGAGCTCAATGATCATTCCCAAGCAGATGATTCTCTAATCTACATGTCCAATGTCAAGTCTTAGTCTCTCTCCTGAGTTGCAGTCTCCCATTTTCAGATGACTATTGTTTATCTTGAACCGAATACCCCATAGTCATCTCAAACTCAACATGTCCAAAACTGAACTCATTATGTTCATATATATAACCCCCCTCCCTAAAATAATCTGTTTTCCTTCTTTCTTTTAGCTATTACTATCAAGGGCACCACTATCCTCAAGCTCCCAACCCAGGTATCAATCACTCCTTGACTCCTCACTATCCCTCACACTGCCCACCCCCCCACCCCAAATGTATTGCCCAATCAGGTCAATTTTACATTCATGACAGCTCTCGTAAAAAAAAAAAGTCCCTTTGTCTCCTCTGACATGACCACTAGCCTGGTACAGGCCCTCATCACCTTGTACCCAGACTATTGCAATAGCCTGCTGGTGGGTCTCTCTACTTCCAGGGGTTTCTCACTCTCACTGATCCATCTCCCAATCATCTGCCAAAGTAACAGTTTTTTTTTCTTTTTGGAGGGAGGAAGGCAGGGCAATTGGGGTTAAGTGACTTGCCCAAGGTCACACAGCTAGTAAGGGTTAAGTGTCTGAGGTTGGATTTGAACTCAGGTCCTCCTGACTCAAGAGCTGGTGCTCTATTCACTGTACCACCCAGCCACCCCTAAAGTAAAATTTCTTAAGTGCATGCCAGATCATGTCAGTCTCTATTTCAGTAAACTTCAGTAGTTTCCTGTTACCTCTAGGATCAAATGCAAACTCCCCTTCCCGGCCTTTAAAACATTCTCACCTGGTTCCAGCCTACCTTTCTAGTTTTATTTCCTCCCTTCATAGACTCTTCAGGCCAGCCAAACTGGATTGTTTGCTGTTCTTCACCTATAACCTTCCGCCTCTCATCCTCTATCTCTTTTCCCCACGCCTGGAATGCTCTCCCTCCTCAGGTCAACTTCATAGAATCCCACATGTCCTTCTAAGTTCAACTCAACTCCTATATGAAATCTTTCCTGATCCTTCCCATCTTTTAAAGCTTTACCTTCAAATTACCTTGTATCTGTTCTGTATCCATTTTGCAAGTACACCTATCTTCTCCTCCTATAGAATGGAAACTCCTTAAGGGTGGCAATTGTTTCATTTACATCTTTGTATCCCCAGCACCTCCCTCCATGCCTGATGTATGGTAGATGCTTAATAAATGTTCATTAATGATTGATCAATTGATTATCTACAGTTATCCTCTGTTATCTACTCTTCCTTACATCATTTATAGATATCTTTAAAAAATCCAAGTTGGTTGGTGAGCTCCCTATGCATCCACATCAGTTTCTTTCAACAATTCCCATTTTTCATCCTCATTGGAATTGTTATCCTTTGTGTCCTTCAAATTTAATTCTTTTTAAAATTAATCTTTAATTTATTTATTTTTTGTTTTCAACGTTCATTTTCACAAGATTTTGAGTTACATATTTTCTCCCTGTCTTTCCCCTACCCTCCCAACCCAAGATAGCGATACTACTGAATACCCCTTACCCAAAACTGCTCTCTCTTATATCCTTCCCCATTCCCTCCCCCAACTTTCTAGCAGGGGAAGATGAATTTCTATACCCCAGTGCCTGTATATCTTATTTCCCAGTTGCATGTAAAAAAAAAACCAATTTTTTTAACATCTGTTTTTAAAATTCTAATTTCCAGATTCATTCCCTTCTTCCCTCCTCACCCACCCTGACTGGGAACACAAGCAATTCAATATAAGTTGTACATGCGTAGTTACCCAAAATGTTTCCATAGCAGTTATATTGTAAAAGACTATATTTCCCTCCATCCTATCCTGCACCCCACTTATTCTATTTTCTCCTTCAACCCTGTCCCTTTTCAAAAGTGTTTGCTTCTAACTACCCTCTCCCCCAATCTGCCCTCCCTTCTATCATCTCCTGTCTTATCCCCTTCCCCCCTACTTTCCTGTAGGGTAAGATACCCAATTGAGTGTGTATGTTATTACCTCCTTAAGCCAAATGCAATGAGAGTAAGGTTGACCCATTCCCTTTTACCTTCAGGCTCTTCCCCTCCATTGCCTCTTGCCTTTTTTCTATATGGGATAGTTTACCTTATTCTATTTTTTCCATACATATATATTCCCTTCAATTATCTTCATACTGAGAAAAGTCTCATGAGTTACAATGATCATTTTTCCATGTAGGAATGTAAATAGTTCAACTTTAACAAGTTCCTTATGATTTCTTTTTCCTGTTTACCTTCTCATGCTTCTCTTGCTTCTTGTATTTGAAAGTCAAATTTTCTGTTCAGCTCTGGTTTTTTCATCAAGAATGCTTGAAAGTCCTCTATTTCATTGAATGACCATATTTTCCCCATGTGACCATATTTTCAGTTTTGCTGGGTAGGTGATTCTTGGTTTTAGTCCTAGTTCCTTTGACCTCCAGAATATTATATTCCAAGCCCTTCAATCCCTTAATGTAGAAACTGCTAGATCTTGTGTTATCCTGATTGTGTTTCCACAATACTCAAATTGTTTCTTCCAGACAGCTTGTAATATTTTCTCCTTCACCTAGGAACTCTGGAATTTGGCTATGATATTCCTAGGAGTTTTCTTTTTGGGATCTTTTTCAAGAGGAGATCAGTGATTTCTTTCCATTTCTATTTTGCCCTCTGGTTCTAGAATATCAGGGCATTTTTTCTTGAGAATTTCTTGAAGGATGATTTCTAGGCTCTTTTTTTGATCATGGCTTTCAGGTAGTCCAATAATTTTTAAATTATCTCTCCTGGATCTATTCCAGGTCAGTGGTTTTTCCAATGAGTTATTTCACATTGCCTTCTATTTTTTCATTTGTTTGGATCTGGTTTATAGTATCTTGATTTCTCATAAAGTCATAGCTTCCATTTGCTCCAATCTAATTTTGAAGGAATTATTCTATTCAGTGAGTTTTGAAATTCCTTTTGTCTGGGCAATTTGGCTTTTTGATACATTCTTCTCCTTATGGGCTTTTTGAGCCTCTTTTGCCATTTGAGAGTCTATTTTTTAAGGTATTATTTTCTTCAGCATTTTTCGGGTCTCCTTTAGCAGGCTGTTGACTTGCTTTTCATGATTTTCTTGTATCGTTTTCATTTCTTTTCCCAATTTTTCCTCCACTTCTCTTACTTGATTTTCAAAATCCTTCTTGAGCTCCTCCATGGCCTGTAACCAATTCATTATTTTCTTGGAAGCTTTTGATGCAGGCGTTTTAATTTTGTTGTCTTCTTCTGGTTCCATGTTTTGATCCTTTTTTCCCAAAAAAAGGATTCTGTGGTCTGATTTTGATTCCTCTGCTTGCTCATCTCACCAGCCAATTACTTGACTTTTGAGCTCTTTGCCACAGTAGAACTCTGCTTCCAGAGAGGAGAGCTTTGTCTCAAATTGCTGGGGTTTTCACAAATGTTGTCAGAGCTATGAGGAGGGTGCCCTCTTTACAGCCACCACAAACTCTGGCACACTGGCCACACACCCCAGGACCACCACCCAAGACAGGGACCCAGTTCCAAGCATGTCAAAGCAAGGGCAATTACCCTCTGAATGGTCACTTGGTTCCCGTATCTGCAGGCCAGGGGCTCTGGAGGCAGCCATGTGACAGCAGCTGCAGCTGCTGTGCCTCCACCACCTCTTGCCAGGGGGCAGGGGCCAGACCGTGCTCTTCTGTCACCCATTTCCAGCAGAGTTTCACACTGACCTTTTACTTTCTCTTTGGAGTTTATGGGTTGAGAAGTCTGGAAACTGCCACAGTTGCTGGTGATTCACTCTCTTGAAGTCTGCTCTGGCTGGTTGGGGCCACTTCGGGCAGACTGTGCAGCTCATGTGGGACTGTGCTTGGCTCCCAGTGTGGTGTAATAAACCCTTCTTGTTGGCCTTCTAGGCTGCCTTTAGTGGGAGATTTTTTTCTCTCTGTCACTTTATGGGTTGTATAGCTCTAAAATTTGTTTAGAGTCATATTTTACAGGTGTTGGAGGTGGTTGGAGCAGGAACTCAGACAAGTTCCTGCTTTTACTCCATCATCTTGGAGTTTAGGATTTAATTCTTGAAAGTTTCCCATCTTTCATGGTCTAACTTCTAGAAGTTTTGTTCAGAGGTTCCTACTTAAGCTTCTTCTGAACCTTTGAAATAGGTAATGATCACTCACCCACCAAGGCTGCCAACATTTTTTTTTTGCCTTTTGGAGGGCAATTGGGGTTAAGTAACTTGCCCAAGGTTACATGGCTAGTTTTTTTGTGTGTGTGTGGGTGTTAAGTGTCTGAGGCCGGAACCAAACTCGGGTCCTCCTGACTCCGGGGCCAGTGCTTTACTCACTGCGCCACCTAGCCACCCCTAGGCTGCCATCATTTTGCCTCCAACAACTAATTCTTCCCTATGGGTGAGAATAAAGTACAGTATGGAATATTCCTTTGTTGGTTCTTCCACATTTGAAAGATAGAACTGTGATTAAGGCAAGACAAGAATTTCTTACCTGCTGTTTTTGGTAGAGAGAACCCTGGCTGATGTCCATATATTGGGTGTCCCTCATCAATATTATACCTTTGCGCAAAACTCGTGATCTGTTTCTTGAATTACTCATCTTTTTTTTCCTTCTGTGTAGCTCAACAAGAAGAATTTATTAGATACCTACTATGTGCCAGTTACTGTGCTAAGTGCTAGGGATGCAAAAAAAGGTGAAAACAAAACAAAACAACCTTAATCCCTGCTCTCACAGAGCTCACAGTCTAATGGAGAAGACAACATACAAATAACTATGTGCAACCAAGACATAGACAGATAAATGGGAGATAATAAATGTATAATTTACAGGGTAAGTTGGAGGTAACAGCTGGTCTGTATTTTACTTCCATGACAATATTATCATTTCCATTTCTCTCTGTTGATTTTCACTGAAGTGTTTTCTGTCACTTCCCTTGCAATTCTTGGATGATTTCCTATTCATGTTCTTAATATATAGTATGATTCTGACCATGGAGTGCACATGTGCACCCAATTCCCTGCCTCCTTTACATAATTTGTCTCTTTCACATCATGTTTTTTTTTGGAACCACAGTACAGCACCCTGACCTCAAATGCCTAGTGTCAGTGACCTCTCTGACATCAGATTCCCCACCCTTTAGGATCTCAGGTTCATGTTTCCTGTCTCCCATTCTTTATACATGTATGTTCCTGCAACAGACAGAGGTCATGGGTTTTCTTGCTTGCTCCCTCCTTAGATTTTGAGGTTCTTTTCCTCCTATGGCTTTCTCAAAGTTCCTCCTCCTCCTACTGCTGCCTTCTTTCTTCCTAGGTACAACTCCTTTCTATGCTCACTAGTCTTCCAGGGGTTTGAAGGCAGTTTTCTCTCTCCCTTGCAGGTTAAATCTCTTTCGATTAGATTTGCAAGATTCAGAGTCACAGAACTCACAACTGGAGGAATCTCATCTGTCCATCTATCCACTGAATCTGGCTCATGCCTGAAACAGAAACTCCCCTCTAACATCACCAAAAATCATTTTCATTTGGTTGAAGATCAATGAGGAGTGAAAACCCACTACCACAGAGTCAGCCCATCCAGCTTCTGGATGGCTCTGATCTCAAGACCCTTCACTGTGTTAGCTTCCTTCTCTGGTCCCTCTCCAGCTCATCAATGATCATTATTAAACTGTGGCACCCAGAAGTGACTGCTGTCATCTTGATTTGGTCTGACCAGGAAAGAAGTCTGGGGAACTATCACCTCCCTCCTCCTGGAAGCTCTGCCTCCCTTCATGCAGAGCCAGCCCACATTGGTTTCTTAAAATCTTATCTCCATGCCAATTCCTATTAAGCTCCCAGACCGATTTTGGACAAATCGCTCCCTGTCCTGGACTTGTGATGATTCTCTGAACACTGGTGCAAAGCTTCCAGTTTTCCATTGCTGTTATCACTTATCATCATTTCCAGCTATATCCCAGCAGTTCCTGCATGGCCAGCCTGCCCTGCCATCTTGACATAACCTGCACCTTCTGTTTCTGGTGACACCAGCATCCCCTCACCCAGGAAGGCAGCTGCTCATAGCCATCATTTTCTTTTGTCCCAACATTGGCTAAGATTCCATCTTTAAATGTTTTTCAAATGCATCCCCTACCTCCCTCCTACACATTCTTGCTGTTGCCTCATTAGGCATGCTCCATCCCTGCTCAAGCGACTCTCATTCCCATATTTTAAGCCACGATCCTGAAATCCAAATCTTATCTTCTTGACCAGATGTTTGCTTCCCACACCTATGTCTTCTCTCTTCCCAAAGTTGCTGTCTTCAATTGTCAGCAATGATAATAATGCCCCTGGTATCTCTGTTTCCATCAGTTCTTCCACAAGCTCTTCAGAACTTCACAGCCCTCATGAATTCATCCTAGGAGGGTCCCTGCTCCTCTCTTCTGGGGAGACCCTAGACATGAACCATCCTTCAATTTTGTGTAAGAGATTTTCCCTGGAACTCTGGGACAGTCTTACTCATCCCCACACAAATCATCAGAAGTAGATCTTGGGAATTGATCCCAGATGGCAACAGACCATCTCTTGTACTTGTGTCCCTCCCCCCTCCCAACCATATCTGGAGTTCCTCCTCTTTCATGCCTTGGTGGAAAAGTAGCTGGTTCCTCCTCTGGATCTTGCTTGACTCTTTCTGGTAGAGTTTCTGAAACATAACATAGTTCCAAGGATTCAGGCTCCTTTGCAATTGCTTTCCCTTGTATTTCAATCTCATCTTCTAAGGTCCTAGCCCAGGTCTGAATTCTCTTCTGCCTCTTGAAAAATTTTTCTCCTTTGTTTTCCCCTCAAATTCTTTCCTTTCCTTTCCTTTCCTTTCCTTTCCTTTCCTTTCCTTTCCTTTCCTTTCCTTTCCTTTCCTTTCCTTTCCTTCCCTTCCCTTCCCTTCCCTTCCCTTCCCTTCCCTTCCCTTCCCTT
>NW_027185852.1:30673141-30702900 GCF_028583685.1 Petaurus breviceps papuanus
CTTTCTCTCTTTCTCTCTTTCTCTCTCTCTCTCTCTCTCTCTCTCTCTCTCTCTCTCTCTCTCTCTCTCTCTCTCTCTCTCTCTCTCTCTCTCTCTCTCTCTCTCTCTCTCTCCCTCTCTCTCCCTCTCTCTTTCTTTCTTTTGACAATTGGGATTAAGTGACTTGCTTAAGTGACTTGGTCACCCAGCTAGCCTTCCTCATTTTTCTTAAGAAATTCCTCCTTCCCTCTGATACCTTGAAGAGTGGACATATGTTCCCCGAAGCTCTATCCTTTACCTCCTCCTTACTGTGATATAAAGGGAGCCTCCATCTTGGGAGAAGGCCCAGCAGCACTGCTCTCTCTCCACTTCTGGCTTGCCCTCTGTCCCTGCCCCCCTCCCACTCACCACACAGGTACCCTCCTTCCCATCCCCTTTCACAGTCTACCTCTCCTTTGTTTTATCTTCTCCATTAGTACTTGGGAGCAGCAACCATCTTGTTTTCCTGCATTTGTATTCCCAGCTCTTAGCACTGTTCCTGGCCCCTGGTAAGCCTTCATAAATGCTCTGTCTCTGAAGGAGGAGGCCTGAATCCTTCCTCATCTGTGCCCACCAGAGGGCAAACAGGGCCATTACAGCAAGGTGCTGCCCCACACAGGAACATTTAGGACCTGGATCTATCGTTTTAACTTATTCTGGGAGCCATACATGGAAGCCAGTAGGTATGGGACTCTCCTCCTTGGTGAAGATGAATGCCCTGCCCTTGGTGAGGGCTGGGGCAGGCTGAAGGGTTAAGAGAGGAGGGCTTTGCTTTTCAAGCATCTTGGTCCTATCTTCAGGTGTTGATTCACTTTGGGCACTTCTGGCTTCCAGAGGGAGGCTGGAAGAGGCCAACCTCTGAAGGAAATGACTCTAAGAAGACCTGAGGGAAGCCAGCTTTCTCCATTATGTCCCTATGCCCAACTTACTCCTCTGGAGGACATAAGGAGATTCTCTTGGGTGAAATCTAGGCCTTTGATATAGAACTTGGGGTCCTTTCCCCCCATTAATGAAGCAGGTATCAGATGTCCCAGACCAGGGGTGGGGAACCTGAGGCCTTTGAAGTCACATTTGGCCCTCTATGTCCTCAAGTGCAGCCCTTTGACTGAATCTAAACTTCACAAAACAAATTCCCTTAATAAAAGGATTTGTTCTGTAAAACTCAGTCAAAAGGCTGCCCCTGAGGATCTAGAAGGCTCCACGTGGCCTCAAGACCATAGGTTCCCCATCCCTGCCTAGACTAACAATATTCAAGAGCAGATAGATATAATTCTCTCCACCTGAGAAGAGCAGAGTGTCCTCTAGCCCTAAATTCCTGCTTCCCTTCCTGGCAGGAATTAAAGTCTACCCTGAAGAAAGGTGGGGAAAGAAGAGGCTAGATTTGTGAATAGGAAGAGGCTGGGACCCACCAGAGGAGGGAGGGGGGGGAGGAACATTTTCCTATTGGTCAGGTATGAACCACTCTGCCTTTTTTGTCCCGTTAAGTACAACCTGTCCTCTGTCCAAAGTCCTTTTGATCCAAGCATTTCCAGAAGAGCGGAAAGTCCTTCTGTGGGAGAGCAAAATGAGCCTGATGCTGTTAGGTCCGGGGTTCCCTGGAATGAAGCATTGCCCAAAGAGGCTGTATGAGAGGCCTCCTACGACTGTGCCCACCTAACATATGGACCACACCCAGATGGACTAAAGCAAATCCTGGGTTCTGACCCAGCCTGCACTCTAGGATTAGGCCTCTGGCCTCTCTCCTTGGTTTGATTGTGGTGATGAGTTGGGCTGGCTTTTGAGCTACTTTTTAGGATATTTCAGTCTGGTAACAGATCCTGCCCATGCTCCTGATCTGAGTTGTTTGTGGTGGACCCAGCTGTGTGGGTGGAGGGACCAGGAAGAGTGATGTTGGAGGTGCTCAGTGTGAGTTTCCTGAGGCTTGTATCTCTTGGAGGACCTAGTGAGAGGACCCAGCCCTCTGGGCTCCCAAGAAGGAAGAGACTAATGGCCCCTGCAGCTGGGCCTGCCCTCCCTTGTCTAGGCAGGCAGGATCCCTGAGGTCCTGGCCTAGGGAGCCATATTTCCACACTCAAAGACCTTGTTCCTTGTCTCGTCCTGGTCATAACCCTGTTTAATAGAGACATTAAGATGAATTATTGAGGCAGCGCTGCTGGGCTACGGCAGGGTGGGGGCAGGGTGGCTCATGGGAACTGCTGTGGCAAACCATGTTCAAGAGCCCGTGGGTGCAGGGAGACGAAGGGAAGACCTAGAGGAGCCTCAGAGACAAAGCAGGGACCTGAAGGGGAGAGAGAGGTACAGGGGCCAGGAAGGAAAAAAGACTGAGGGAAAGAAAAAGAGGCACAGAGGGCCCTGGAAACCTGAAAGAGACCCAGAGGAACTAGGAAAGGATGAGGAGAGGGACAAAGGAAAACTAAAGAGGGGATAGCAGAGGAGACACAGAGGGATGAGAAGAGGGTCCCAAGGGGGACCAGGGGAGCCAGGCAGGATCCCAGATGGAGGAAGAGAAATGCAGAGGTCACAGAAGGGACACCGAGGCACAGAAGACTGACCGCCCTCCTGTTCCCCCATAATGAGGGCCATGCAGGGCAGCCTTAGTCAAGCACTGATTGCTTCAGGATGGTGCTGCTGGTTCTGGGAGCCGCACTTTTCTGGCCTAGTGAGGCCTGTGCTAAGGACAGAGCCAGGGCACGGGCATTCCTAGGACTGTGACAAGTCCTGTGACAAGAGTCCCAACATTTTGATTAATGCTAAAGGGCAGGGCTTCTGGGCAGGGCAGAATGCCTTGGGACCAAGATGTACTGTTGGGTTATCCATCCCATGCCTTTTTCTGGGTACCTGGCAGGGGGGGATGGGGTTCAATCAGGACAGCCTAAAAGGGTAGGCAAGACTGACTTCCTTGGGTGTAGGGGTGGGGATAAGAGATGACAAAGTACTCGTGCTGTCAACTCTTGATGTTTGACTGTGACTCCCAAAGGGGTGGAGAGGGGGTGAAGCAGGGCAGAATGAAGGTTAGTGGCATACCACTGAACCCCAGACTCAGCATGGGACACCCCCATGCCCCCTCCCCACCCCCGGCCAGGCACCAGAGTAGGAATTCCTTCCATGACCTCTACTTGAGGACACAAGTGACAAGAGATCGAAGGCATGGAGGAGAGAGATTCTGCTGCCACAGGGTCCCTGAGCTGGAAGGGAGCCCTTTGACATCTATTACATCCCTGTGCAGCATCTCCATTAAGTGGTCATTCAGCCTGTGCTTGGAGGCCCCCAGGGAAGGGGAACTCACCACTCCCCACCTTAACATTACAGCCAAGCACAGATCCTCAGGTACTCCTCTGGAAATCTCTGTCCAATTTGACTGGGAACCTTTAATGACACTTAGATCAGATTCAAAATCACTTAGCAGTCCTGCTGTCCAGCCTCCATCTTCTTCCAAGAATAGCACAAGATGCTTTGTCAAATGCTTTGCCAAATTTAAATAAATTATCTCCACCCCCATTCCTCTGATCTCCCAGTCTATTAAATCTGTCAAAAACCAGAATGATGTGTGTTTGGCAAGGCCTGCTCTTGATGAAGTCAGGATGTTTCTTTGGGATCACCATTTCCATTTCTACTTGCTTGCTAGCCCTCTCTTTAATATCACTTTCCAGGACTTTCCAGGAATCAAAGTTAAACTCACTAGCCTATGGTTAACAGACTCTGTTCTCTTCATTTTTTTGAAAGTCTAGACAACATCACCCTTGCCTGTGATTCAGCCCTCCTGTTCTCCACAGTCCTTCAAGGATCTCTGACAGTAGCTCAGCCATCACCTCTGACAGTTTTTCTAGGAGTTGAGGATGTAGCTCACCCAGGCCAGATGACTTGAATTCATCAAAGACAGCTTTCTTACTAGATCTTTACTTATCTCAGACATCAACTCCCTATTAGTCATGTTTGTTCTGTCTTTTTCTGTTCAAAGTTCATTTTCTTGGAGGAGAAAACAGAAGCTAAATGAGAATTGAGCAGTTCTGCCTTCCCTCTGTGGCTGTCCATTGGCTGAGCTGAGACATTTAGTGGGGCATTCCCTGGGACCATACAATCTCCTCTCTATCCAGCCATTTGGGGCCCTGCTGCACTATCTGTGTACATACCTTCCCCCTCCTTTCCTCTTGCCTTCTCCCTCTTACTCTGAGAATTGCAATAATTGCCTCAACTGCCTTTTTGTTCCATTGACCAGTTTTGTGGCTAGTTTTGTGATTCCTAGATCAGAATTCCCTTCCCTGACTACCCACGGCCCCAATATGCATTGTTTCTCCTGTTAGAATGTAAGCTTCTTGAGGACAGATGCTGTCTTGGTTTTGTATTTGTATCCCAGTTTCTGTAAGAAACCCAATTAATATCACTGACAAGAGGCTATATCCCTAATACCTTCATAAGCAAGAATATCTTTCTGATTGAGTTATGGAACTAATCAATCAAAGGTATAAAATAAGGGTGAATCATTCCTAAATACCTCTAATGAATCAATCCATCAATCAGTCCAAGGAACCTAGGTATGTGGGAAGGGGGTAGAATATTTCAAGCCATTGGACAAAGTCAGCTGATAAAAAACATTGGTGTGCTAGACAGAACACTGGACCTGGAACCAGGAAGACCTGAGGTCAAATCTTCCCTCAGACATCTGGTAGCTGTGTGATCCTGGGGAACCTCTCTGTGCCTCAGTTTCCTCATCAGTAAAATGGGGATAATAGTAGCACCTACCTTTCTGGGTTATTGTAAGGATAAAATAAGATACCGTGTTTCCCCGATAATAAGACCTATCCCAAAAATAAGCCCTCCCCTTACTGTGTAAGATTCCTCTAAAATAAGCCCTCCCCCGAAAATAAGCCCTATTGAGATTGCTACTGTAGTGAAGGTGATCCCCTGTGCTACACGCTACATTATGGTACCCTCTGAATGCACCGTTCCCCCCCCCCCGGGTGAAACGCATGCGGCGCTCCAAGCTGCATCCAATCAGAGCTGCAGCAGTGAGTGCGTCATCCTGTTCTTCCCCAGTGATTTGCTTGCTGGCGCCATTGAGAGCAGTGCCGCGAAGGAGAGCTGAGGCAGGACAACATAAGCCCTCCCCTGAAAATAAGCCCTCTGGTGTTTTTCTTTCCAAAAAAATGAATAAGACAGTGTCTTGTTATCGGGGAAACACGGTAATATTTGTAAACTTTGAAGTATTATGTAAGTGTTGGATATCATTGTGATGAGTTGAAATAATTAGACATAATTCTGGGCATATGCAGAACATGGAAGGAGATTACAACAGGAGAGTTTCTATAATTACTTTGAGAGTTAAGCTCTTTGAGGGGCCAGATCCTTGTAACTGTAGCCATTCTACCCTCCTCCATCAAACACATCACCTCAGAGGTTGGACCAGTAACAATGCATATAGCTAGGAACTGAGAGAATTCAACCCAGGGGCACCAAGAAAAGAAAGTTTCAGGGAGAATGGAAGGAAATACAACCTCAAGGGTCTACAGGTGGCCCAACTCTCAGGTCCCAGCAGAGAGCAACACATGCCTCAGGGAAAGTTCATAAACACTCCAGAAGGTGAAAAAGACCGTCCATCTAACTAGGAGGTGTGAGTTACCCCTTTGTACTCTCTAAGCTTGAGCTCATTTGCCCTTGAACTATACAAATATTTGTGAGAGTGTGTCCCTGAATTTGGGGGATATGTTTTTGTATAGACTGTTCTTACCTTACAACATTACTAAATGTCCCTTTCTGAAAGACAATTAATTCTGTCTGTCTGATAATCAATTGGGAGTACACTCATGGGGGCTCATGAATAATAGTATTCAAATTTTCTCCTGGAAAGCTTTCAGCCTTACCTCTAGAGATCTAAAAGGAAGAATAGTTTGGGTACCTAACCTACCCGTCCAAGAGGATGTTGGGAAGTAGCCCTGGAGGCTATTACCCAGAACATAGTAAGCACTTAGTAAGTGCTTTTCATTCATTCATTAGCAAGCTATTATTGACCCCAAATCATTATCTTTCTCTTCTTTCTTTTTCTCTTCAGTGATTAACACAATGCCTGGCACATAGTAGGGCTTAATAAATGTTTAATAACTGACATTATCTCATCTATCCTGAATAGCGGCACTATCTTTTCTTGTATCCTTCTCTTCCCCACAATCTAGCCTTTTTAAAAGCCTCTTTTTTTGTTGTCCTTCACTTCCCTTGTCAACCACAGGCCATTCTGAGCTTTCACACTCCTGATGTTATGCTTAAAGGACCGTACCACATTTTGTACCAGCCCTTTGTTACATATTACTCCTCAAATCATGCACACGCATCTTTTAAACATCTAAATTAATTGGTAAATTTTCTGTGTATCCACATCAATTCCCTTTAACCTTCACATAAGAACTGTTTCCTTTTTAAAAGTCTTCAGAACTTTATCCTTCAGTTTCCTGTCCCTCCTGGGCTAATCTACCCCTATAAAATTTTAGTGTATGGCATCTCTGCTATCCTTTATCTGAACTCTTTGAAATCTGCTCTGCCAAAATCTAGGCTCCATGTCAGACTCTGTCTGGATTTTTCTCTTTCTCTATCATAAACTCCAGGAGAGTGAGGGTGGGACAGAACAGTCACTTCACCCCAGGTTCTCATCATTTCCACACCAGCAAATCAGTTCTTCCTGTTAGTAAGAAGCAGGTCCAAAATGGAACTTCTTGTTGATTCTTCTACCTTTTGAAAAGTGAATAGAGAGACAGACAGACAGACTGAGAGACAGAGACAGACAGAGGCAAAGAAAGAAGGTGGAGAAGGGGGAAGAGAGAGGAATAGAGAAAAAGAGAGAGAGAGAGGGAAAGAGATGGGAGAGGAGAGAGGGAGAGCAAAAAAGTGAAAGAGAGAGAGAAGGAGGAGGAGGAGAGAATTTTAGTAAACGTCTAGATGTCTGAATCAATGGAGTAACTTTCATGTCTCTATGCCAGGCTTACAGTCTGTTTCTTGAACCTCATCTATTTCCTGCTTTTGTACAGGTGGTCTGTAGTCTATACCAATGACAAAATAATTTCTGTTCCTTCCTCCTTTGATCTTTACCCAACTGCTGGGAGAGAAGCAATAATATAACAGGAATACCTAAACTCAGTACAAGTAAAAAGACAGTGATCCCAAGGACAGGACAGGAAGAGACAAGTTAAAGATCATGGGTCTACCACACACGTGACACTCTCCCAGCTGCATGCATTTGCACTGCAACAAGCTGTGCATTGGTAAATATTTAACAACTGGCCTGGGGTGGGTGGGCTGGATGTATGAATAACATGCTTTTAAGTTTAATTTGCATTGTCAACATTTTCTCCATCACTTTCTTAAGTCTATGTAATTAGAACAATAAATCAAGGCAGGATTTGTAGTTATTTGCTGATTTCTGAGGTATAAATGCTCACATGAAAATTTAACAATTGACTGGAAAACTTAACAATCAGCTCCCTTGAACCGGTTCAAGCCGGCTCCAACACTCCCCTTGCCAGAGCTGGTATTCCCTCGGCCTAGAATACTCTCCTTCCTCATCTCTGGCTCCCTTTGTTAGAACTGTTCTAAGTTCAAAGGAGGGGCAGGTACCTCTTGTTGAAGGCCTTTCCTAGCCCTACCCACTGAGAGTATCTTACATCTGTACCCCAGAGCAGTAGCACAGTGCCTGTAAGCACTTAATAAATAATAAATACTTTTTGACTGAACGACTAAAAAACATGACAAATCCAAAAACATGGAGCTCATAATGAAGGAAATAAAACAAGAAAATTACCTAGAATTTGGGAATATGGAAAATAGTGCCAATCAAAAGAATCCACAGATTATCTCAAAAAAATTAATAATCCACCATCTTAAAACCCTAAAACGGATAGTGACTGCATTTAACAATTTCAATGAAAAACAAAAAAATCTGCAAGCAGTCAAGAGAAAGACCTTTAAACACAAAAAAGGAAGGGAATTTGAATAACAGAAGACTATTATGCATCCACTAGACACTGAAGAAGGGAATAGAATAATATATTATGAAAAATAAAGAAGCAGCCCAAAATGTCATACCTTGCCAAGCTGAACCTAATCACAAGGGAAAAAGATGAACGTTCTGAGTGTTCGGTAATCTGGCTCCTATCCACTTGTATAATCTTACTTCATATTACTGACCTTTCATGCAATCCAAGTTCCATCAAAGTTGCTGTATTAACTGTTGCCAGAATTCAGCATACTATTCCCCATTTCTTTGCATTTGCACAGTCCCATATCCAGAATGGATTCACTCCTCATCTCTGGCTTCCAGAGTCCTTTTCTTTCTCTCATCCATTCAACAAATATTTATTAAGCTATTACTATATGTTAGGCTCTGTGCTAGGTTCTGGAGATACAGATGTAAGGTACTGTTTGTTTTAAAGTTCTGTCCATTCCTATGGAGCAATTAAGTTGGTTTTGCTCAAAGTTTTAACAGAAACAGTTACTGAAATGGTTGTTCTGACGGTTGTGACAAACTGTAGCGTATCTGAAGAGATATGCCTGAATTGTTTTATAATTATGGGACAAATGTAATTTTATCTAACTATAAGCTAAAGATGACAATGTGGTTATTAACCACAACCTAAGATAGGGTCATTTGCCGAGAAGACCCAGAGTCTGAACTCAAAAAGATGAAAGCAGAGAGGTGAAATGACAGATTTCAGAACTGTACCAACTAAATTTGAAGCTGGAAGCAATGTGCATTCAGTTGTTGCCGAGGAATTAAGCCTGACTGAGTAGAGGAACATCTTGAAAGCCGGGAATCCAAGAAGTCACCCCGTGACCTCCCCAAGTCTGGCTGAGATTTCATGCCTGCTGAGTGGTAATAGAACAAGAGGCATCATCTCAACTTAGCAATGGAAGTATCTGCTCAGTACAAAAGCCACATTCATCCAGGAACTTTCATCCATAATTCCTGAGACAAAAAAAAAAAGGCAGTGAAGTTTACAATTGCAGAGCTGTGAGTTACCTTGAGTAAATGGGTTTTCCTTCTTCGTGTTCTTTTTGGTTGTCTTCTATAGGTGTGCTTAATCTTTCCCCAAAGATACTTCAGAGGACAGTGTAGCCCAAGTTTATCTGTATTGTGATGTCAGTAAGTCAGTCAACAAGTGTTAATTAAGAATATGCTATTATTATATATGTTATATATATATAATGTTAATTATATTAAATTATTATTTAATGCTGGTGATGCAAATAAAGGCAACCCCCCCCAAAAAAAACCTGAGTCCCTGCTTTCAGGAGCTCACAATTAAATGGGGGAGACAACATGCAAACAACTGTGTATGAATCACATATAGACCGTATACATTGGAGATCATCATCGAGGGAAGGCGCTAGAATTTAGAAGAAAGACTTGGGAACTGGAAAAGGCTTCTTGTAGTTGAGAGCTGGGACCTGAAGGAAGCCAGGAAATGCCAATGAGGAAAGAGAGACTTCCAGGCAGGAGGGGGAGTCAGTGAAGTGTGTAGATGATGCATTTGTTATTCACGCATTTGCTTTAATATAGGAGTATCTGTGGCATTATGATTTCCTTTGCTTTGTTATTAAATACATAGTTATACAGATGGGGGTGGAGCTTGAAGGAGTTCCCTGAAGGCACAAGAGGCCAGGGCCAATTCCTTAATAAGGGATTATTGACCAACCAGGAGGCTGATTCCTTAATAAGCCTAGCAAGCATTGATAGAGCACTTTTATTTGCCAAGGACTTCACCAATTACCAATTTACCAATGGAGCCTCATCTCAATTCTATAAGGCTTGGGTATGGTCCCATTGTACTGGTAAGGAAACTGAGGAACGTGCTCTTAAACACCCAGATAGAAAGTGTTTGAAGTGAGATTTGAACTGTCGGCTGGACTCTCTGTCTGGCCACTGAACTTCACTTCCAGGCTTAGGAGCTATTGAGAAGTCTTCCCTCAAGCACCCACCTCTAAGCACTTTTGCCTCCTTCTATTGGCCTGGTGTAAGACCTGAAACACAGTAGGCACTTAAATATTTGTTGATTGGTTGATTCCTGGAACATATGTCTGACTCCCCTCCTGTGCCCCATCACTCCCTGCATGCATTGTATTGCATCAATGATGCTACGGGAGACACTTGACAAGGCCCCCAGCACCCCAGAAACCTAGAGCTGGAAGGGGCCTCAGAGGCTAGGTATCCCTTATCCGTGGCTCTCTGGCTTCTGTTGGAAGATACTTATCCTCTGGAGGAAGACCTAGCCTATCCCCAGGCAGCAGCGCCTTCCACACTGGGACAATTCCCCTTGTTGGAGGGTTCTAAACCCCAAAGGGATCTGAAGGAAAGCCCAATAGAGAGACAGCAGGGGCAGACATTCTCCTATGCCAGGGGTAAGAAGAGGATTCTTATCCCTGATTCTGGCAATCTAAATCTCTTTCCTAGTACATCCTGAATCAGGCTTGGAACTGGTTGGCCAGGGATCATTTGCAAGGTTAAGGTAAAAGTATCCAGATTAAGCCTGGTTTGGCTGGGGTCCTGTCCAAAGGAGTCCAGGCCCTCCTAAGGAGTGTGGAAAGGTGGCAGTTCCTGATCAGGAGGGACCATTTGATTTCCACTTTAAAGGGGGAAGCCTTCAATGGCCCAGAAGAAAGGGGCTAATCAGAAACCTCCGAGAATGTGGCAGCTGGTCCCCAGGGAGCCCCTGTGGCAGCGCTGACCTCCCGGAGTGCGCCATTCGTCCCAGGGCCTGGCAGCTTTATGGGCGCTTGGCCGCCTGCACAGAGCACCAATTTGCTGCTGTAGTTGGTTTGGGGAACTAAAACTTTCAATAAATCTATATTAAAATCAAAGGGGGAATTAAACAGGCCCCCACGAGGGCTACCCAAGACGAGGCAGCCCATTAGCACCCTGGCCTCCCGGCCTGGTGATCTGTCTCTCAGTTCAGGAGCAGGTCAGCTGGCTGATGAATGGTCAGGGTCCCAGACTGCAGCTGGCTGGGGGTGGCAGCACAAGAGCCACCTGGCAGGAAGGGGAGGAGGAAAAGCAGGGCGCCAGGCCACGAACCCACAGTTTTCAGGGACAGGGTGAGATGGAGGATGGGAGGGAGACCCAGTTGGGTGCTTGCTTTTCTCTAACTACCCAAGCAAACACCCAGTTTTTAAAAGCATCCAACCATAGAATCATGTGAGATATCAAGAGGGAAGAAGGATGGGCGATGGGGAAGAGAGAAGAACCATTAGTTTGGAATCAGAAGACCAAGCTCAGAAGTGAGCCTTAGAATCCCAGAAGCCAGTCCAAGCTCAACACAAAAGGAATTCCCGCTGTAACCCACTCCAATAGTGACTTCCCAGTCTCTGCTTTGGGACTTCTCAGGAAGGGGAGCTTAGCACAGCTGAGAAGCAGCCCATTGCCCTTCCTGACATCCAGTCTAAATTCTTCTCAGCAACCTCCCACTTGGCTCTCCAGGGCCAAGAAGAACCAGGTCAATCCCTCCTCCATGGAGGGATTATGGGACAGTTTCTGAATCCTTGAACTCTCCTTTCATCCACCCCCCCCCCCCCTGACTTGCTTTCTCCAAGCTAAACATAACCATTTCTTCCACTTGTATAAGATGTGACCTCAAGAGCCTTTCATCAAGCTGGTTACCTTTCTCTAAATGTTTAATGTCTTCCTTTATCAGTGTCCTTCTTAAACCACAGTCCTAGAACTGAAGGCAAGATTCCAGGTGAGATCTGCAAGAGGGCAGAGGACAGTGGGGCTCTTGCCTTCCTATTTGTCTATTAATGCAGCTCAACATGACCGTAAGATGTTTTGGGCTACTGCTTCACAGTGCTGCCTCATCTGGAGCTTGTGGTCTTCTAAAATTCACAGACTTTTTCAGAACAAGAGACCACTGCTATACCCCCAAAGAGATCATAAAATAGGGGAAAGGACGTATATATAGAAAAACATTTGTAGCAGCTTTTTTTGTGGTGGCAAAGAATTGGGGCCCATCATTGGAGAATGGCTGAACAAGTTGTGGTCTACAAATGGAATGGAATACTATTGTACTGTAAGAAATGATGAGCTGGAAGATTTTTTTTTTTAAATCAGGAAAAACTTACATGAACTGATGCAAAGTGAAGTAAACAGAACCAAGAGAACATTAACACAGTAACAGCAACATCGTTCGATGATCAACTAGGATAGACTTAGCACTTCTCAGCAATGTAAAGATCTAATTTCAAGACTCATGCTGGGGGGGCGGAGCCAAGATGGCAGAGTAGAAGCATGACCTTCCTGGGGCTCCCACTTCCACCTTCCCCAATCCATGTAAAAAGGGGACTCTAAACAAATTTTGGAGGGGCAGAACCCACAAAATGACACAGAGAAGCTAACCTCCCGCTGAGGACAGCCCAGCAGTCCCTCAGGAATCCAGCGCAGTGCTCTGGGAGCCGAGCCCAGCCCCACACCGAGGCTTTAGCCCCAGGGCGGGCCTAACCAGCCATCAGGCAGAGGGACTCCAGATCAGCAGCAGCTGTGGCCGTTTCTAGATTTATCAACACATAGATGCGAAGGACAAAGTGAGAGATCAGTGCAGTCTGGACTTTCGGACCCAGTAAGTGGGAGTGCATGGCTTTTGCTCCCCCTCCCCCCCAGGGTGAGAAGCCACTGAGATGCCGGCACAGCCAGCCAGCACGTGGCATCTTCAGCTCCTGGCCTGCAGAGTGTAGGGGGACCAAGCACCAGTCTGAGGGGTGTGTAAAGCACCACTCTTGCTTTAACCTTCTTGGATCTGGATTGCAGTCTAGGGTGGAGGTCCTGGGGTGTGTGTCCAGCTTGCCAGAGCGTGTGGAGACCTCAGAGAGGGCACCCACATAATACCTCCGGCAGCTGAGAAAGCCCCAACGTTTGGGACGAAAGTTCCCCTGTCTGGTGGCAGAGTCCTACTGTGGCAAAAAGCCTAGGGGTCAAGTGACTGAGGGGCAACATGACCAGGCAAAGGAAACAAAGCAGACAGAAGATTCCAACATTACACTACTATTTTGGGGACAAAAAGGAGCAAAGCATGGAACAGGAGAAAGACAGTGAAGTCAGAACTCCTGCACCAAAAGCTTCTAAGGAAAATACAAGCTGGTTACAGGCCATAGAGGACCTTAAGAAGCAGATAAGAGAAGTGGAGGAACAATTGGGAAGAGAAATGAGAACAATGCAAGAAAATTATGAAATGAGAATCAACATCCTGACTGAGGAAAATAACACCTTAAAAAACAGAGTGACTCAAATGGCAAAAGAGGCTCAAAAAGGCAATGAGGAGAAGAATGCCTTAAAAAGCCAAATTTGCCAGATGGAAAAAGAATCTCAAAATCTCACTGAGGAGAATCATTGCTTCAGAATTAGATTGGAGCAAATGGAAGCTAATGACTTTATGAGAAATCAAGATGCTGTTAAACAGATCCAAACAAATGAAAGAATAGAAGGCAATGTGAAATATCTCATGAGAAAAACCACTGACCTGGAAAATAGATCCAGGAGAGATAATTTAAAAATTATTGGACTACCTGAAAGCCATGACCAAAGTAAGAACCTAGAAAGCATCCTCCAGGAAGTTCTCAAAGAAAACTGCCCTGATGTTTTAGTACCAGAGGGCAAAATAGAGGTTGAAAGAATCCACCAATCACCTCCTGAAAAAGATCCCAAAAAGAAAACTCCTAGGAATATTATAGCCAGGTTCTGGAATTCCCAGATTAAGGAGAGAATATTATAAGCAGCCAGGAAGAAACAATTTGAATATTGTGGAAACACAATCGGGATAACCCAGGATAAGACTCACGTTGGCAAATGCTATCCACATCCAGAGAAAGAAATGATGGAGTCTGAATGTAGATTGAAGTATACCATATTCATTTTTGTTTTGTTTTTTCTGTTTGCAAACCACAATTTTTTTGCAAACTATTTTTTCTTTTACAACATGAATAATATAATATGGAAATAAGTTTTATATGACTGAACATATAAAACCTATATCAAATTGGTTACTGTCTTAGGGAGGGGGGAGAGAGGGGGAGGGTAAAATTTAGAACTCAGAATTTTATAAAAAAAATAAATGTTAAAAATTGTCTTTGCATGTTATTACAAAAAAATAAAATACTATTAAAAAAAAAAAGGACAAGAGACTACTGGCCTAGATTGTAGACAGCTGGCCTTTGCAGGTCCTGTTTGGGACACATGCTGGCTATGTCAACCTGGGCCAACTACTTAATCTCTCAGGGTTCCAGACAAATCTAAGACTTACAGTTACAAAGAGAGTGCCAATATCTGCATAGATAAGGCAAATTCTTCCCCTGGAGCCTTCTACATCAGTGGAATCACAAATCCAGTATTTAAAAAAAAAAAAACAACAAAAAATTTGGAACCTGCTTCCTTTAGGACCTTATCCCTACCTCCTTAGTATTTTGAAGTTTTCTATGTTCAAATACATTCAAACATCTCCATTTGCCTTTCCAACTCGTCCTTCCTTCCTTGGAAAGGAAGCTCTCTCATATGGAAATCATGGAAAACATATTTCCACATTAATTAGACTAAATACAGACTAAAAGGAAAATGAAAAAAAAAATAAAGTGAAAGATAGTATTGCTTCCATCTGCATGCAGATTCCATCAGTTCTGTTTTTGGAGATGGATAGCATTTTTCATCATGAGTCCTTTGGAATTGTCTTGTATTGCTGAGAATAGCTAAGTCATCCACACTTGATCATTTTACAGTGTTGCTGTTACTGTGTACAGTGTTCTGGTTCTGCTCACTTCACTGTGTATCTGTTCATGTAAGTCTTTCCAGGTTTTTCTGAAATCAGCCTGCTTGTCATTTCTTATAGCACAATAATGTTCCATTACAATCATATACTACATGTGACCCTCCCTGACACTTATGTCCCCTCCTGCCATATTGTAATAATTTTATTATTCCTTGAGAAGCTGTGTGGGGGTAAGAGGAGCCAGACAGGTGCTAGAATGAGGTATGTCAAAGTAATTCACCTGGAGTGAAGATTACTAATTCATATGAAGAGAGGGAAAATTCTGTTTCTGTGTTCTCTTAATTAGAACTCTGAATCTAGTAATGTTTTGTGTGTGGGAATAAATGATCTCTCTAATAATTGGACATTAAATACCTTCTTACTCCATGCCCCCAGATCCCATTTTGGGTAAAATGTGAACCATAATCGAAATTATAAGTAAATTTGTCCCTGAGTCAAGGTTGGGGTTTAATTAGCTGAAGATTGTGACAAAAGGAAGTCTAACTCTTCTCATGAGAGACAGGAGTGGGCACACTATCTCAGCCTCTGTGGGGCCGGCATGGTTCCCCTCTTCCTTTCTCCCTCATCCATCCTCCCTCTCTTGAAAACCTCCTCAGAAAAGAAAAAAGAAAAAAAAGAAAGAAAAAGGAAACCCTCATTGGCTCCCATGGACTTCACTAATCACCTCTATGTAGCAGACTCCCAGTCCCGGTCCTGGTCCTATGCTGCAGTCCTAGGCATCACCCCCTGACAACTGGACATTTCAACTAGGATGTCACTCAAACCTTCCTCTCTCCCTGAATCTCTCTGTTATTATTGAGGGACTAAAGTCTACAGCCTCAATGGTGGCCCTGGACCACTCTGTCCCTCCCCCCATCAGCTGCTGACTTGTAATTTTCACTTCCTCAGTCACTCTCACATCTTTCCCCATCTGTCCACCTACACGGCGCCCCCATCACTGTTCAGGTCCTCATTCCCGCATGCCTGGACTATGGCAACGCCCGCCCACCTGATTAGTCTCTGACTGGTCTTGCAGTGGTTGCCTAAAATACAATGGCCAGCATGTACATAGCTTTTTACAAGTATTATTTCATTTTATCTTCGCAACAACCCTGGAGGTAGGTGTTTTTATTATTGCCCCCATTTTATAGATGAGGAAACTGAGGCAGAAGTGAAGTGATTAGCCCAAGGTCTCCTAGCTATTACTGGGTGTCTCGGGAGGGATTTGCATTGCGGTGTTCCTGACTCCTCTCTTCTGGGCCGGATCACGGCCTCCCCGGCTTCATTCCCCCAGCCCTCTGTGTGGGGTCTCCTTCTAGGAGAATGGAAGCCCCCTGAGGGCAGGGCTGCGCGGCGGGGCTAGCAGGAGCTGGGGTGAGTGCGTGAAGGGCGTGCCCTCATTGTTCTCCCTCCGCTCGGACGCGGCTGCGAAGGAGGACCTAGAGCCACCGGCGAAAATGCAGAGATTCGGAGACAAAGGGGTCATGTGACGATCGAATGAATGAGGGACACCGATTAGTGAAGGAATGAAGGTACTAAAAGCAGCAATGCAATGCCTTGATAGAAGTCGGGTTCTCAGCTGCCTGGTCCTTGCTCCCCAGAGAAGGAGGGCTGCAGCTGAACCCCTCCGGCCCCACCTTCTCGTCCAGGGACAACGCCCCCCGGCTTCGTAAGGTGCGGCCTGGACCTAGGGGGGGCCTGGGGCCCACGTGCCCTAGAAGGACATGCGCAGTGGGCCCGACGGACGCTCGGAGACTGGCCTGTCAGGACTACAATCCCCATGATACCTAGTGGCGGCAGCGGCCTGGCGGGGCGCCTAGACGCGCATGCGGATGGCGGTGCGGGGGCCGGGACGGAGGAAGCCCCGCCCCCCAGACGCCTATTGGACCACGGCACCGGCTGCGGGCTCGGCGGTTGGCCGGCCCGGCCGCCCGTCGGCAGCGCCGCGCGGGGTCAGAGGGCACGGAGGTGAGTCGGTGTGTTGTGGGGACTCGTGGTGCGGGCTGTCGCCGCCGCGGCCGCCGAGGGGGGCGACGGGCAGCGGGCGGAGCCGGCCCCGCCTTGGCCTCCCCCGGACCCGGGTCTGGCCCACAGCCCTGCGCCTGCTCATCCGCCGCGGCCCGGGGGAGGCCGGCGCGGGGCCTGCGGGCGCCCGGGGGGCGGGGGCGCGCGGGGCGGTGGCGGGAGCGCGGACGTGGCGGCGGGAGCGCGCGCCGGGGGTGTTGGGGGGAGGGGCGGGGTGCGGGCAGGGGTTGCCATGGCGACGGGTACCCCGCTGCGGGCGGGGCCCCGAGCAGGGTTGCCATGGCGACGGCCCTCTCCCTCCTGCGGGGCGGGGCTGAGGGAGGGTCTGGATGGATGGGGGCTCCCCTCTCCAGGGGGGATAGGTATAGAGGGAAATCTGGATAAGGGGGTTCCTCTTTCTGGAGGGGAGGGTTAGGTATTAAAGGGGCACTCCTCCCTCTTAGGAATAGTTATTAGAGGAGGGGGAGTTGAGGTGTGCATGCGTGGGAGCACCGGCCTGCAGGGGCATTGGTGTCAGAGAGGGGAGCCTCCAGGGGTGGTCTGAATGGGGAGACTGTCCTTCTGGGGGAGGGTTAGGTATTAGGAGGGCTCCTCCCCCGAGGAGATAAGTGTCTTAGAGGGGGCCCTTGAATGGGGCACCCTGATACCTCTCAGTGGTGGGGGTGCTGCTGGGAAAAGCTGGGGGGGGTACCCCGGGATGGATGAATGACCTCGAGCTACAGGAGGCAGGTCCTTCCCCGCTCTCACCTCTGCCCTCATCTTCCTCTTCTTTTGGTGGGGAGGAAAAAGAAGAGTGTGTTTTGGGGTGTGGGGCATGGTGGCTTTATGATCGTTTCTCTTGGGTAGTGAGAGGGCTGGGTGATAGTTTGATCCTGACTGGGAGGGCTCTTTGACCCCTGGCCCCAGGGGAGAGGTTCCAGAGCCAGGCAGCCTCTGTGTCCTCTAGGTCTGTCTGGTGATGTTGGGCACAGGGGCTCACTCTTTCTCAGACATCCACAGGACATTCAGGTGTGGGCAACACAAGGGCTCTGACTGGGCTCTGGCTTGCCTCAGCTGCCTTGCAAGCCCTGTGGTGTTGCCATAATATAGCTGCTGAATTAGACTGAAGGACTTGCAAGACTTTGGCTTGGTTTGGTGTTTGGACTCCTATATTTAGGACTGGAAAGAATCGATGTCTTTTTGAAAACCACTGGCCCTGACAGTTTGAACTATTACCTCTGCTAATGGTCTCTGGTCACATCCTTAACATTAGCTCTTGCCAGAGAGATTTACTGGGGCTCCCTTCTGAATGGCAGCGCCACATGAATCCGATTGGCCAAATACTAGACTGTATTTCAACTCTGGTCGGTGGGGATTGGCTCACTGATTTTGTTTGTGGAATTTCTAACAGGACTTGGCTTCATCAAATACGGCTTTATTCTGACTTTATCATACATAGCGTACCTTGTTTTAGTGGGTTGGTGCTTTGAGCTTAAGTCTATAACACCTGAGTCCCCTATCACTTAAAAGTCCATTTATAAACAGTGATTTGGAGTGTGACTTCAGTAATGTGAGTGTCTGGGAACTTGGTTAGAAACCCACCACTTGGCTGCTGTTCGGGGAAGTGATTGATAAGGCTTCCTTTATGGATTCAGGGGTGGTTCATTGGAGCTCAGAGCACTTGACTCCACTGAAGTGCTCCAAATTAAAAGCTCGTTAACAATTCCTACCCAAAGATCCTGTAAATAATCAGCTGGCTAGGTCAGAGAGTTGAGCAGTCACCACAGCTCTCCATATCTTATTAGCTTGAAACTTCTAAATAAAGGTGATTAAAAACATTGAAAAGTGGTGTTTTCTTTGTGCTGGGCTCATTTGGTGAATGGCTTCCTTGGAAGTGTATGAAATGGGGCAAGGGTATTGGGGAAAGAAGGGAAGATACCCTAGTAAAGAGGCCAGTGCTTCCTGATGCTGCCCTCACTAAGACTGCATGGGGAGGCCACCCAGTCTGTCAGGGGCATAGTAGTCTGTTCTCTGATGAAGAAAAGTGGGGGAAAAAATCCCTGGGGCTTCGGTGTCAAGAACCTGGGGTCACAAGTCCATCTTGTTTTTGTTGCTTTGAGTTTCTGAGAGAGTAGTTCTGTGGAGTCCTGTTTTACTATTTTAAGTGGTCTGAAACAGATTTCTTCATCAGATGTTGACTTAAACTTTGTTTATGTAGCTCTTTGAATGGTGAGCTGACCTATAAAAGGTCAGAATCATTCTTGTGGCCTGTCTGTTGCATGAGTAAGGGGCCCCACAGTCAGTGATATTGAAGGTTCAGACCCACACTTTGAAAATCAGGGCTCCTCCCCCCCCCCCCCCCCCCAGGAGCCTGCCCTCCAGTATTGAGTTACACAATCCCTTGTTGACCTTGCCCTATCTTACCTTGAGGGCTAATGCCTTCTTTCTATTCTGTGTGTTCCTGGTCCTTTTTACTGCCAGCTAGCCTATGGGTAAAGATAAAGATCTTTAAAATTTTGTCAAGGTAAACTTCCTTTGGAAGGATAGCCTGCTGCCCAAATCCAGGGTGCTCTCCTAAAACATCTGCTTTGGACCAAGTACCATGTTAGGGACTGAGGATAGACAGAAATGAAACTTACTGTCCTTGAGCTTATATTCCATAGTGGGAGATAACTTGGAGACTTGTGAGCACACAAAATAAATGCTGGATAATTTTGGTCAGGGGAGGAAGGAAGGAAGGCCTGATAGAGGAGGTGGTATTGGAAATGAGCTTTGAGGAAAACTTTGGGGGTTCTGAGAAGTAGAGTCGAAGGCATGAGGAACAGCAAGAGGGTTACTTGGCCTTACAGAGGTTCCCAAAGTGGGTGATACCACCCACTGGGGGGTGCTATAATGGTGAGTTGGGTGGGGTGGTAGTAGCTGCTGGTGAAATTGGGGGGGGGGTGCTGAATAAAGTTAACAGGACAGTGGAAGCATAAGGAAAGAAGAGAAGAAAATTTTGAAAAACCCTTTGTGTAACAGAGTTAAAGTCATAGTAATTACATTATTTTCCAAATAAATACACAAAATATAAGTTATAACCAATCAGTGGTTAAGTCTGCTGACAGGTCTTAACAAGCAAGTGTTAGCATGTGAGCGAGCCTGTCAAGCATTGTCAGGAAGTCCAGCATACCTGGATATGTGCATGGAATGACCTCTTTAGATACAATACTATATATGGTTACATGACATAATTTTGCATCATCAAATTTTTAGTTCAGGGACAACCCCACAAATTTATAATAAATTATTAAGTTTCATATCCATCATTTAAAAATTATATATTTTTTTGACAGAAGGGTTAAGGATTTCCAGGAGGCACTGAATAGTTTGTTTTTTTAAAGGGGGCAATAGGTCCCAATAAGTTTGGGAAGGAAGAGGAGTTAGGTGTAATAAGGCTGAAAGCGGGGTTGGATCCAGCGTGTGAAGGGTTTTAAATGTCAGGTGATATTTGACCCTAGAGGAAATGGGGAGCCGCTGGAGTTTCATTTGGGTAGGGAGAGTGACACCTTCAGACTTGTGCAATAGGAACATAACCTTTGGTAGCCTCGAAGAAGTACCCACAGGAGTGGGGAGAGGCTTGAGACAGAGCGCCTGGTAAGTTCAGGTCTGAAGTGCTGAGGGCCTGCACCAGGGAGGTGGCCGTTTGAGTAGAGAGAAGGGTGTGTATTTATGAGGGATGTTGTGGAGAAAGAGCTGACCCTCTTTATGACTTCATGAGGTGTGAGCGTGAATCAAGAGTCCACCCTGGCACCGGGCGTAGGAGCCTAGGGACTGGAAGGATGGTGGTACCCTTGATGGATGCTGCATAGTGAAGAGGAGGGGAGATTTGTAGGGAAAGGTTGGCGAGTTCTCTCTTGGCCACGCTGAGATAGAGATTATGTTGTTTAGAGCTTAAAATTTAGATGAACTAACATGATCTTTTAGGTCCTAATTGAGAAATTCTCTGTGGTTTTTTTTTTTTTTGCTTGTTTTTGTTTTTTGACAAATGAAAGGAGTACAAATGAGGAAGAGCTCTCATCTGGAGGATGGATGCATGTGTTCATTAAGGGAGTTTTCACAGAGGAGGCAGTGTCCCAGCTGGGTCTTGAATGATAGGAGGGATTTTAGCAGGAGGAAATAGAACAAGAAATTAAAAACATGATGAGCAAAGGTTTGGAGGTGGGAATGTGCGCAGTGTCTTTGGTATGTAATGGCCGGTGTAACGGACACATAGAGATAAAAGAATCCAAGCCCAGTCAATTAATGAGCATCAGTTTATTAAGCTGGCCAGTGACAGTCTCCCAAGGAAACCTTAGGAGAGCTGCCCCGACCATAGGGAAACGGGGAATATTTAAAGTAAAAAACCACCAAAAATAGGTGTGGGAAACAAAGTTATTCTTGTGGGAAGTAAAGTTAGTCTGACAATGGTAGGTAAGTCTGACAAAGGTACATAAGCACATCCGTTGTAGCCAGGCCTTGGTCTGGACAGTTGTATAGTCCTTGTCCTGATTTATTGTGAGACCCAGATGTCCAGGATCATTTTGACATCTTATCAGGAAGTATGGCCAGGTCTGTTTCTCACAAGAGAGGGGCTCCTGGCTAAGCACCTACGAGTTAAGGAAGAATTCAGTAATTTCCAAACTTGTTACATACAGGGGCTTAGTATATGAGGCCATGGGCATTTCAGGTAGAATGATAGTTAGACAATTAGTGAAACATTGAGTTTATGAAGAAGGCAGGTTGTTGGGAGAGAAGTTGAAATATGTTCTCACTAAGCTTGAGGCTTGAGACACCAGGGAAAGGATTGGCAGTTGTGATGGCTGAACTGCTAGGGATGTGCATTTAGGGTTCTGGGAGGAGGGATGAGCCACTAGAAAGGAGGAAAATATTGCCCTGATTTTTAAAAAGAGGAAGGTGAGCTCCATAATCTCACAATCTGGTGATCCAGACATTGCTCCCTGGCCAAGTCCTGAGCAGCTGTTTAAGAGCAAGGAGAAAGCTGATCACCAGGAGCCAGCATGGGCTCACTTGGAAAATGCCATCTCACATATAATCCTCCTCTCCTTTTGTGGCAGAGTTACTGGACTGGTTGGGTAGGGCAATGTAGTAGACACCAAGACATCTGGATTTTAGCCAAATGGCAAAGCCTCTGACCTGACCTGGGTGGAGATGCAGATGTGGATTGGATTAGGTGGATGCACAGCTGATTGATTAGTGGGTTGATGCCAGCTTGGAGGGCTCAGCCTGCGTTGTCTGATCAGCATTTTATTTATTTATTTTTTATTTAAAAAGGCTAGACCAGAAACAAGAATTTCCATACATATAGTACAATGGAAAAAAAATGTTACATGCAACTTCAAGTCTCTTGTTTTGTATAGCTGGCTTTTCAAAAGTATATAGTAAATTCAGCATTTTATCTTCTGAGCTGTTCTGCTTGTTTTGGGATTCTTTCTGGACTTCCTTCTCTTCTGTGCCTTTTGAAAAGATGCTTCAATGATCCCTTCTTCCTCCCTCTCTCCCTTCCTTTCTTTCTTCCTTCCTTCCTTCCTTCCTTCCTTCCTTCCTTCCTTCCTTCCTTCCTTCCTTCCTTCCTTCCTTCCTTCCTTCCTTCCTTCCTTCCTTCTCCTCTCTCTCTCTCTCTCTCTCTCTCTCTCTCTCTCTCTCTCTTTCTCTATGTTTCTTTTCTTATCCCTAAACCTCCACTTGCTTCCCTTTCCCCCCTTTCTTCTTGGAAGAAAGAAAAGCAAAACTCTTATACCATGTAGAGAGTACAGCAAAACCAGTTCTGTCATTGGCCATGTCCCCTGAGCCCGCCACTTCTCTGTTCGGTAGGTAGCATGTTTGTTTGCTTATCTCTTCTCTGGGATCATGATTGGTAATTGCATTAATCAATTCTTACATATTTCAAAGTTATTTTACTTTGTAAGGTTGTTACTATATAACTTATATTCCTGGTTCTTCTCATTTCTATCATCATCAGTTCATATAAGTCTTACCACATCTGTCTGAAACCATCTCCAGCATTTTTAAGGTGCAATAATACTTTATTACGTTCACATACCATGATTTGTTCAGCCATTCCCCAGTTGATAGATACTTCCTTAGTTTCCAGTTTCTTGCCACCACAAAAGAGCTGCTGTAAATCTTTGTGTGTATCTATATGTCCTTTTCCTCTTTGTTTTCCCTGGGGTATGGCCTAATAGGAGTGTTGTTGCATCCAAAGGTGGGCAGAGATTAGTGACTTTGGGGGCATGGGTCTACATTGCTTTCTGGAATGGCTGGACCACAGTTTCATCACCTGTGCCTCAACATGCCTCTTTCCCTTCAGCCCTTTCACATTTGTCATTTTCCTTATTTGTCATCTTTGTCAATCTGATGAGTGGGAGGTAGAATTCCTCTGAATTATTTTAATTTGTATGTCTCTGATAGTGATTTGGAATATAGTTTATTAGCTTGTAATTCTTCCTTTGAAAACTGCAGGTTCATAAGCTTTGATAATTTATCTATTGGGGAATGGCTGTAGTTCTTACACACTTGAATCAGTGTATAATTGTATAGATTGGCTGTGAAACCTTTATCAGAGAAACTTCGTGCATTTTTTTTCTTCAGTTACCTGTTTCCCTTCTAATTTTAACTACACTGATTTGGTTTATTCAAGATCTTCTTAATTTTATATAATCAAAATTGTCTATTTGTTTTCCCAGTCACAGATCCTCTCTGACTCTTGTTCGTATGAACTCTTTCCCTGTCCACAGTTATGAAAGGTGTTTTCTTCCTTGCCCCCAACTTTCTGGTGTGACTTTTGATATCTAATTTGGAGCATGTCATTGCATACGGTGTGTGATGTTAGTAGACACCTAATTTCTTCTGGACTTGTGCAGCATTTTTATTGATGAACATAGACCCAGAAGGGGCACTTGTTAAACCTACAGGTGACATGAAGTGAAGCTGAGGAGGGTCCCTGCTAGGGTGGGCACACAGTGAGGTTATTCCAGCTGGTTGAGGCCTTTTTAGATTCTGATTCTAACAAGAAAAGATTTGATACTGGGAAGAATAAAAGATCAATTTCCCTAGGACTGGCTGGGGAAGCCACAGTGAGAAGAATCCTGGATCTGGAGTTAGACCTGAGTTCAGATCCTGCCTCAGATACTAGCTTGGTGACCTTGGGCAACTCACCGAATGCCAGTCTGCCTTGGTGATGGCATTTTCTTCGTGGGGGTGTCATTAGGATCAGTTGAGGTAATATCTGTCAAGACATAACATGGTGCCCGACACATAGTAGGTAAAAATACTATGTAAATGCTTCCTTCCCCTAGTTGGCCAAAGATGTGCCTCATCTGGACCTCCAGGGCCCTGATAGCCCCACAGCTCCACCCTGAAAAGATCCTAGGCCATGTCAGGAGAAGCACAAATATGACATCCCATTTCCTCTGCACTGTCCACATGCCAGGCTCTCTGCTAGGCACTGGGGACACAGAATGGGTCCTCAAGGCCCTATTATTCTTATGGGGGTGGCAGTACGTTCATAGACAGTCATAGACCAATTAAATGGAAGGTAGCTTTAAAGGAGGTGCTAGCAGCTGAGGGGGGATGCGATAGACTTGGCAAAGCCTCTTGAGTTAGGTGATACTGAGCTGAGTGTGGGAGCAGGAGGTGAGGAGGGAGAGCATCCCAGGCATGACAGAGGTGATGAGCTGTGCGATGAAGCAAGCAGGCTGGGGCTGCTGGAGTGGAAAAGGGAGCACTGTGTGATGGGGACAAGCCTGGGAAGCCCTTCAGTCCTAAATGGAGGGGTTTGTTTGTGTTTGATCTGGAGGGAATCCCGCCAGTGACTCCCATGCCTGGGTTTTGCACCTGATGCTAGTCAAGGTACTCCCAGTATGAGGACAAATGGAAATAGTCCTGGCCTTGAAGCGCTTGCATTTTATTGGTGTTTGTGGGGCTGGAAGGTCATGTGCCAAGCAGGCGGAGGTGTCAAGAGAGGGTGAGTCAATTAAGGTTTCAGAGCCTCCTATTTGCCAGGCACTGTGAGAAACCATGGGGACACAGAGAGACAAAGGACAGTCTCTGCTCTCAAGGAGCTCACAGACTGATGGGGGAAGCCACCACAAACTGCTCTGTACCAAGGTGCTCTAGACAGGAGAGATTGGAGGTGATAAGCAGAGGGAGGGCACTGACATGAGGAGGAAGGCTCCCTGTGGAAGGTGGGATTTTAACTCCGACTTGAAGGAGGCCAGTAGGAGCTGGAGCTGATGGCGAGAGGAAGCGCACTCCAGGTGCGAGAGGCAGCCAGGGAATGTCTCTGGCCTTGGGAGGTAGAGCAGGGAAGCCAGCGTCTCTGCTTGGTGGCAGAGGGAGGATGCCAGTGGGAGAAATATTGGAAAGGTGGGTGGGACCAGGTTAGGAGGGATGTTGAAGTGGCAGCCATTTCTTTGGTTTCTGCGATCGGTGATCATGGATGTTAGAGTTTGGGCCCAGGTTGAAGTTAGGTAGCTTTGTCTCGCCCATGGCCTCTTTGTTTGGAGAAGCACTTGTGCCCTCATATGACTGTCATAGGTTTTCCATTAGATGGAGCCTTGGGTATCTCCCCTCCACCCCCACCCCCAGTTTCCGTGGGAGGGGTATAGAGGAAAGGTGGAGAGCATCTGTGGGGGGAAGGGTGGCTGCAGGGCCCTGAGCCTTTCCTGGGGGTGGGGGGAACCCCTGCTTGACATATTGGAGGGAGGCTCTCCAGTGCCTGATCCTTCGCCCTGGAGTGCCCTGGCGTTGGCCTCTCCAGCCAGAGATGAAATGTTGCTGGGTAAGGGAAGCTTGTTGGCTAGGAGATGAGCAGGGCATGGCAGCAACAAGTTGCCACACCTGCGTCCGTGTCGTGCGGCTTCCTTCTACTGTCTTTGTGGTCCTGCGGCACAAACGAGGCTGCTGGTCCGCACCATCTGGTAGGAGGCTGGAGCTCACGAGCCAGGGCATGACTCTTCTTTGGAACAGGGAAAATCGTGGCCTGGAGCTGCTCCACCAGGCATCGCAAAGCTTCTTACCATGCCCTGCTTTGGCTGCCCTAGTGTCAGTGAAGGGAATTCAGCTTCCAGTCTGCTGTACTGCAGCACCCTAATCAAAATTCCCCCACATGACCGTCCTGCCCTGCTGGGTGGGTGCCTGTGATTATTATGGCTGGAGACAGTAGCCTGCCACTTCTTTAGGAGTTGGGTCAGCAGGTTAGCGTTCTTATCCCTGTGAGGAAACTGAGGCCAGGGAAGCTGAAGTGACGGTCCTGCTGCGAGGTGGAGGCAGAAACAGAAAATGTGAGTGTGTTCATTTGCTTCTGTAGTTTTTCTTCCTTGGAGGGAAAGTGAGGGAGGCATCAGCTTGGCTGTTCAGTCAGTGAGCTGCTTGTTCTGTCAGGTTCTGCCTGGCCTCATCTGGGCCCTGATTCTGCCCACCTGGTGCTGTTAGGTTATGACTGAGTCCCTGTTTGTAGACTCCTAACCCTTCCCCCCAATTCGGATATCTTTTTTCCTCCTGATCTCCCCGGGGTGGTCCTAGGGATTGTTCTGGTGGGTGCTCAGCTCGGTGCATTTATTCCCCCCCACCCCCCACTCCAGTTCCAGGTACAATCCAGAAGCACATAATTTATGGGAGTGTCAGAGCTAGCTGCCGGCAGGCACCTCAGTGACTTGAGAGGTCATTAGTATGCCTGTTCAGACCCTCGGTGTCCTTGCGATTGATTCTCCTTTGCATGTGTCTGATTTGGGAAGTTGTAGATCTGTGAGTGGTGATTGGATGTGACAGTCCAAACATGGGTCCCTAAATTAATCCTTTTAATAGTATTCCAGGCCCAAGGTAATGCTCTCATCTCCTCCCCTGGGGAGGGAGGAAGAGAGAGCAGAGACCAGCCTGACCTGCTGCTTCAGGGCACCCCCAGCACGGCAGTTTTAGGTTCTGGGGAGTGTGGCCAGTAGAGCATAGGTTTGGAGTTGGGCACGACCTTAGAGCGAAGGCAAACTTCTCCGGATACAGAGGAGGAGGGAGAAGGAGCACCCACTTTGTCAGAGGGTGTCCAGGTGGGGATTTTAAATGAGCTCTTGGATTCTTTCCCCTGCACCTTACGGCTATTGACTGCTGCCTCGTTGTTCCCCCTCTGAAATAGGGAAAGATTTTTTTTTCCTTTAGAATAATATTTGGCAAGGGGTTTGGAGGTGCTGGCTCTGAAGGTGTGTAAGGTAGAGCATTCCTTCCTGGTAGGGATGTGGGCGGGCAGGTGTCCATGGCTAATCTTTCAAGCAGATCTCTCTCTTCTGTTTATTTTGGCTGCTTTTAGCCAGAGTCATACTTTGTTTCCAAAGGGAACCAAATGGGAGATTTGGGGAACTAATTCTTTCAGCAAGCCTATGGGCCAGGCACTGGGATAGGCCCCAGGGATGCAAGAGCCCCACCAGAATGGGTCCCCAGAAGACAAATCAAGTAGAGAAGTAGCTCCCCAGTCATTCAGGTCACAAACTGAGGCTTGTAGTCAGAGATAAGTTTGAGTTGTAGGTGCCAAGGGGCATGGCTCTATATCAGGACTGCACAGCCCACGGCCTGCCAAAGAATTTCCTCAACATTTTTTGTGGGCCACCAGAAATCCTTTGCTGTGCTGCAATTTGTGCAGGCCTGTTCTATATCCAGGGGAGGGATATGGCAGGATCCCAAGGCCCTGAGCCATTTCATCATTGACCATGGCCTTCTTCTTGTGGTCTGGGAGCCACAGGCCATCCAGGTCGCTCATTGGCCAGGTGACCTTGGACAAGTCATCACACTTCACTCTGCCCCAGTTCCCTTCCTTGACCTGTGGGCTAATGGTGCTCATGCCACATTTCTTCTCAGAGGAAGGCAACATAGAAATGTGAGTTATCGTTGGTCTCCTGGTCCTATTATTGTCCTTCAGCTCTCATTGGCCCTGATGGTGAGGGTGGGTACTTTATCTGCAGGTGGATGAGCTGGCAGTGTGGTAGGCACTGACCAGTGAAGGAGGAGGCAGCGCAGTGCTTTCCCACCTAATAGGGGAGTGTGGCTGAGGGATGGATGGTACCCTTACACTCCTTGCCTTGCCTATGTGGTCCTGTGTCCTTTGCTGCTCCCCATCCCCTCCCCCACCTGCCAGGGCTGGGGGTTGAGCATAAGAGCCAGCCCGATGTGCCAGTCTGCGACAGATGAGCCTCCGTCCCCACATCTGCGTGACTGGGGCTGTGGAATGGTAGCGATCTGTCTGATCTGCAATTATTCTGTCGTCCAGGATTTTCAGAAAGATTAAGCTGCTGGTGGATCCATGTGTGGCCTGAAATAAAGTGGGTAAAAACAACTGTTCCTTCCCAGCTGTGACCCCAGATGGAGGCTGCCCAGGCTCTGGGGAGTTGCAAACTGGTTAGTAAATGCCGGTAAATCATGGGACGTATTTCCTCTTGTTGCGTATAGCCTGATGATGATGGAAGCCAAGGGCGAGGCTCAGGAGACCTGGGGAGGACATGACCATCTTCACTCTGCGCCTGCATCTCAGGTTCCCTGCAGGCTTTGATACTTGTGCATGGCTAGTCTTCAGTGGTAGAGAGGTCTGGGTAGTTAGGAAGGTTCCAGATCCTCTCCTTCTGTGGGTGGTGGCTGGCCTTGGATGGGGTTGTTAGCTGAGGACAGGGGAAGGAGCTAGGGTGGTCTGGAATCTGCATGGCCATATTTATAGGGTGAAAACATCACCCTAAACCCCAAGGCCAGCCTGAGAGTTTTAGGAGAGGGCTTGGATTACATGGACTGATGGTGCTCTAACCTCCAGTGTCCCAAGTGTCATCTTAGAAGAGCTTCTGGAGACATGTCTGTCTTGATGCATTCTGCCTGAGCACTCTACCCTCTTCCCCCCAACCCCCCCGCCTCTGTCACCCAGTGAGGCAGCATAGCTCCTGGACCTGGCAGGTCACCCAGTCCAATTCCCTGTTTTTATTCTTTATTCCAAGGCTTACGTGAAGATGGGGAGGTGACTGGGGGCAGAGACTTTGCGACTGAGAGAAGGGGCCTTGTGGATCTGAGGCTCTAGGCTTAGGTTCCTGGTTCCCTGTGTTGCAGGTGAGCACTTCCAGAGGGGCAGTTACAGATTCTCTAGGATGGTGCCTTGACTGCAATTCCTAGCAAAATTTTAAAATATGTTACTAAAGATATTGTGAGCATTTGGGGAGGGAAGTGGAGGTGACTAAAATTAGCAAGGGCACACCAGGAACAGATTCTGGACATGTTCCTTAATTTCCTTTTCTGATAAGGGTCACCAGGAGGGTGGATTAGGAAAAAGTAGAGAACCTAATATACTTGTTTTTCAGGAGAATGTTTGTCAGAGTCTTTTGTGATCCTTGTGGCCTGGAAGGAGAGAAGTGGGGCTAGATGATGGTGCAGTTCATTAGGGGGCTTGGTTGAGCGACTGGACCTGAATAGAACCTTTCATGGCCTGTTCTCTGTTCCTCTGACTACCTTAGTTACCCTCCTTTGGACATAATCCAATGCATGATTGTCATTCCATAGATTTTCTACCTCAGGGTAACTTAATAGGGATAAATGTGAAGTCTTATAATTAGGGTTCAAAAAGCCAGTTGCAAAATTATGAGATGGTTTCATCAATCAGCAAGCATTTTTTTTTAAAATGGGTTTTGGGGTTAAGTTAGGGTTAAGTAACTTGCTCAAGGTTACACGGCCAGTTATTTCTGGGTGTGGTGCTAAATATCTGAGTCCGGATTCGATCCCAGGTCTCCTGACTCTGGGGCCGGTGCTCTTACTCGCTGTGCTACCTGGCTGCCCCCAGCAAGCATTTTTAAAAATAATTTTTATGTCTTATTTTTACCATCATCTACATTTCTCATGCCTTGAGTTTCATTTTTTTCAGAAAAGATAGTTTAAAAAGAGAAAAAAACAGTTCAGCAAGACTAATCCATCAAAATCTTA
>NW_027185852.1:30703000-30747903 GCF_028583685.1 Petaurus breviceps papuanus
AAAGAAGAGAAGGAGGTAACTTTCCTTGTTGTTTCTTTGGACTTGACTTGGTCATCAGTTTCACAGCCTGCAGTTTCACTTGTTTTATTGTTGTTCTTTCCATTAACATGTTGTAGTGTGTTGATAGTTTTCCTGGTCCTGTCCACTTCATGTTGCATCATTTCAAGTAAGTCTTTCCATGCTTCCCCATAGTTTTCATATTCACCCTTCCTTGTAGCCCAGTAATATTTTCTTATATTCATGAAGCAGAGCTTTTTTTTTAATATTGAAAGCTCATATGTTCTTTTAAAAAAATTTCTTAAATGATGTTTATTTTCAAATCACATGTAAAGAAAGTTTTCAGCATTCACTTTTCTAAAATTTTGAGTTCTAGACTTTTTTCTCCCTCCTCTCCCCAAGATGGCAAGCAATCTGATATGTTATACATATGCAATCATATTAAACATATTTCCACATTAGTCATGTTGTGAAAGAAGAATCAGAACAAAAGGGAGAAAACTAGAGAAAGAAAAAAGAAGGTGAAAATAGTGTGCTTCAATCTGCATTCAGACTCCATAGTTCTTTCTCTGGACGTGGATAGTATTTTTCATCACAAGTCTTTTGGAATTGTCTAAGATCATTGTATTGCTGAGAAGAGCCAAGTCATTCACGGAGATCATTGTACAGTTTTGCTATTTCTGTGTACAGTGATCTCCGTTCACTCAGCATCAGTTCATGTAAGTCTTTCCAGGTTTTTCTGCAATCTGCCTGTTCATCATTTCTTATTGCACAATAGTATTCCATAACATGCATATACCACAACTTGTTCAGTCATTCCCCAACTGATGGACATCCCTTCTATTTCCAATTCTTGGCCACCACAAAAAGATCTGCTTATAAATATTTTTGTACATGTAGGTCCTTTCCCCTTGTTTACAATCTCTTTGAGAAACAGATCTGGTAGTAGTACTGCTGGGTCAAAGGAGATGCACATTTATAGCGCTTTGGGCATAGTTCCACATTGCTCTCCAGAATGGTTGGATCAACTCCACCCACAATGTATTAGTGTCCCAAGTTTCCCACATCTTCTCCAACACCCATCATTTTCCTTTTCTGTTACATTAGCTGGTCCAATAGGTGTGAGATGGTATCTCAGCCTTTCTTTAATCAGTAGTGATTTAGAACATTTTTTCATATGATTATAGACAGCTTTAATTTCTTTATTGGAAAACTGCCTATTCCTATCCTTTGACCATTTAGCAGCTGAAGATGGAGCAGAACTTTTTAGCCAGTCACCAGTTAGTGGACATCTATTTCATTTCCAGTTCTTTGCTAGCACAAAAAGTACAGCTATGAATATTTTGTCTGTGTCTTTGGAATCTTACTCTTTGTCATTTACCTTCTTGGAGTAAATATGTAGCAGCTCACTGCTCTGGGTCAAAGGGTATGAATACTTTAGTTGCCTTTTTTTTTTAGAGGGGGGAGGGCAGGGCAATTGGGATTAAGTGACTTGCCCAAGGTCACGTGGCTAGTAAGTGTTAAGTGTTTGAGGTAGCATTTGAACTCAGGTCTTCCTGACTTCAGGGACTGTGCTCTATTCACTGCACTACCTAGCTGCCCCTTTAGTTGCTTTCTTTACATATTTTCAAGTTGCTTTTCAGAATGGTTGGACCAATTCACAGCTCCACCAACAATGCATTAGTGTGCCTGTCTTTCCATAACCTCTCTGACACTGACTATTCTCATCTTTTGTCCTCTTTTCCAGTTTAATGAGTGTGAGGTGAAACCTCAAGATTGTTTTATACTTCTTTTAGTATTAGCAACTTTAGAGTAATCTTTCCTATGGTTATCAATAGTTTGCAGGACTTCATTTGAGAGTTCTTGTTGATTTTATTGATGAATGGCCAGAGATTCCACTGCTAGGGACCTTTTCTTCTCTTACATGGCCACTAACCTGATGTAGGCCCTTATCACTTCTGTCTTCCCCTCCCTCTACCTCTCTTCCTTTCTCTTTCTCTCCCTATCCTTTCCCCTTTCCCTCTTTCTCCCCTCCCTTCCCTTCTCTTTCCCTCTTCTCTCTCTCTCACCCCCGCTCTCTCCTCTCTCTTTCCCTCTTTTCCTCACACTCTGCCTCTGTCTTTCTCTGTCTCTCCTCTATCTCTCTTATTCTCCCTCTCCTTTACCCTCTGCACCAGGTACATACATATATTTCTTTTAGCTGCCGCTATATCTTGTCTCTAGTCAGTATACTCTGGAGCTATTGTTTAGAATGAGGGCAGGGCGAGTTCCCCTTATGTGCTTTGCTAAGAGCAGTTGTCATGGAGGGTTGTGTCTGATTCTGGGCTGTTTTTGGAAGGATCAGTTGACAAGATGGAGAGAAGGGCGATTGGACTGAGCTCAGGCTGAAGGAATTGGAGATGTTTACTAAAGAGGAGAAGCTGCTGCAGCTGACTTCCAGTCCTTGGAGGCCTGTCTTGTGGAGGAAGGATTAGCCTAGAGGACTGAACAATGAGGAGCCATGAGGGGAGGCTGCAGAGAAGCTGACTGAGGCTTGAGATTGTTGGGTATTCTAGGCAAAGCTTCCTAATGGGCTTCTCTTCTGAGTGCTTGAGGAGTATGGATTTCCACATGTCAGTGACAGTTTGGATGCTGATGCATCAGCTGTCCATTCCAGCTCTTTGATGGTTTAATCTGACAGAACTGGAGGCCCTGCGAGACCCTATTACCCTAGGCAGGCAGGGAGGCAACCCCAGCTTCAGTTTTTGGCTGCTTGATCAGTCTCTGCTCAGTGAGTGTCTTGGTTGACATGTTTACCTGGCCTGGCTTTTCTAGGGTCACTAAATGGGGAGAGATGTGACTTTATTTTTCTAGTATTGGGTGGCGGGCCTGGGGAGTTACCTCCAGGACCTAAAATTGTTTCACACATACAGAAAATCTCTGATGTTGCTGTGGAGGCCTGTGGGAGTGAAGAAAGATTTGAGGCTGGGAGGCAGACCCACCAACAGGCTTTTGCAGTAGATCATGTGGGCTTGATCCAGGATGGTGACGGTATCAGAGGAGTTAGGGGGTCAGAGAGTCGATCCCTAGGTGACCAGCCTGAGTGACTGGGCAATGTTGGTGCACTGGGCTGTACCTGGAAAGTTGGGTAAAGGGCAACTCATGGGTTTTTTTTCATGAGTTCAGTTTTAGATATTAATGAGAGACTCTTGGAGTTTGGGATTTAATAAAGATTCTGGAGAGGAGCAAATCACTATAAATGATTTCTGTGATTTTACTTCATCTGTAAAATGGGCAGGTCTCTGACTTAGGGGCCCATCCTGCTTCTGCAGCTTTGTCAGCAACTAAATGTGTGACCTTGGGTAAGTCAGCCTCTTCTCCCAGGTATGTCCTGAAGTCCTATTCAGTGCTGACATTGAGGAATTTTTACGTCAGGGGCCCTAATGGGGTCAAGAAAGGCTTGTCAGGTTGATGATCACAATTCATAGTGTCCTATGGTCTGTGAGGCACTTTCCCTGGCTATTCTTAGTGCTCCTGGCATCTTCTTAGGTGTGGCACCTCTGGTGTAGGGCAGAGACCCTGTGTGGGTGAGGGTCCTAGTGCTGGTGAATGTGGTGGGAAGGAGTCTGCACGCAGGCCTGGGCTGTGAACCTTGGCTTCTGGGCTGCTGTCTTAGAGCCAAGTTTGGGGATCTCCTGAGTCCCTGGAATGACTGTGCTGAGTTTCTGAGTCCATGGGGAGAGGATGTTTAATTTAAGTGAGGTGTAAATGAACAGCTCCCAAGCGGCTCTAGGTGTATGATTTTGGGGGAGGGGTTCTCTTGGCCTTCCTTTGTGTCCCACTCCCCATCCGTCTGTTCCTTAGTCTGCACTCTTCCCCCCCGCTAGCTACTTCTCTTTTCTTCCCTTGCCTCCTCCTTCCTTCCCTTGCCCCTTCCTTCCTTCCCTTGCTTCCTTCTTTCTTCCCTTATCCCTTCCTTCTTTCCCTTGCCTCTCCATTCCTTCCCTTGCCTCCTTCTTCCTTCCTTTGCCCTTTCCTTCCTTCCCTTATCCATTTCTTCCTTCCCTTATCTCTTCCTTCTTTCCCTTGCATCTTCCTTCCTTCCTTCCCTTGCCTCCTCCCCTGCCAGCCACTCAATGTAATGGGATGCAATGAAATGTCTGTTTACCCAAGATGCAGGGCTGAGTCTGACCCCTCTGTGGGTCTTTTCTAGTCCGGGGACTCCTCGTTTCCTTGGTCTCACAGGTAAATACAGATTGAATCTTTTTATAAAGGCATATTATTTACCTCATTAAGTGTGTGTTTTGGCACATGTGTTATTTACCTGATACACACTCAGGGCTTCAGAGCAGCCATTTCTCTGGGCTGTGTAAACATTGTACACAGATGAGTCCTCGATGGGTGCCGTGGGGATGGGTCCCTTCCTTGCTTCAGATTTGGCAGCCCCATGGAGGGGCATGTTTTGCTTCATCTCTTCCCCTAACCACCTCCCCTGTGGGTGACTAGGTTCGATTATCTCTTTGGTGCCCAGGGAGGGGCCTGCTGGATGCTCCTGGACTTGGGTCCTTCTAGGACTCTTCCTTGGGCTCTTTGCCCCTGGGTCTCTTCTGGGGGCCCACTGGTGTTTCTTTCTACCTCATCTGAAGAGCACTTTGACCCTGTGCAGCCTGGTGCAGAGCTCATCTGTGGCATTCATTTGGCCATTTGGTCTTTCCTTCCCAACCGGGCCGTCCCTGTATTGGCAGAGGGAATGCCCATGGGCAGTGGAGAGTATACAAGATTTGTCATGAGAAGCCCTGAGTTCTGATCCTGCCTTTGCTGTTTGCTGCTAGCATCACCTTGTGCGAGTAACTCCACACAGCAGAAGAACTCTGACTTGATCCCTCCATCCCCACTGTATGTTTTCCTATGTCTCTTCCCTTTTGTGCCTAAACTTTTTGCAGTGAGTGCCTCTACTGCCTTTCCTCTGTCTTCTTAGCTCTGCACAGTCTGATTGCCATCCTTCCATTCACCTGAAAGAGCCCTCTTCACAGTTACCAGTGAACTCTGAGTTGCCAAACCTGATGACCTTTTCTCAGTCCTTGGCCTTTCTGTAGCTTTTGGCATTCATTGTGGATCACCTTCTTTCTACTTCCTTCTCTCTCTCCTGGTCCTTCTCCTGCCTGTCTGATGCCTCCTTCTATGTGTGTTTCTGGATAGTCTTCCAGATGGAGGCAGCTGACTGTGGGAGTTCCTTAGAGTCTTTGTTTCTCCCTCTAGACTGTCCCCCTGGTGATTTCAGCAGGTTCCATGGATTTGTTATCATTTCTTTGCTAATAGTTCTCAGCCTACATCCAGCCCTTACCTCTTTCCTGAGCTTCAGTCTTATATCTCCAGTGGTCTCTCAGACACTTTGAGCTGGATGTCCCACAAACATCTTAAACTCGCCACGTCCAGAGCTGGCCTCCTGACCTTTCCTTCCAAGCCTCTTCTCTTCCCTCGGTCAGTTGCCCTGGCTTATAATTGGGCATTATCCTTCACTCCTCACTCCTTCCCTGTAGCCAGTCTGTTGCCCAGCCCAGCACATCTCAGGTGCTGCCCCTTTTGGACTCTTCCAGTGTCCTGGTATGGGTCCTCTCACCTCACGCCTTCACTGTTGTGATAGTCTTTTGGTTAGTTCCCTTGACTCGTCTCTCCCCCCTCAGTCCGATCTCCAAAATGTCAGCTCATTCCTTCTAAAGTGCAGCTCTGACCACGCCCCCTTCCAGTTAATTCTAGTGGCTTCCTGTCACACTGTCATGAACAGGCCTTCTCCGACCTTTCCAGGCGATCTAGTGAAACTGGCCTTCCCACTGCTCCTTGAGCCAGACACTCTCCCGATTCCCATCCTCTCTCCTCCAAAACCCACTTTCTTCACAAAGCCTCTGCTTCTGTCTTGTTCGTACATAGATGTTTGTGTGCTGGCTCCTCATCACACTGGGAGATCCTTGAGGACAGGGGCTGCTTTTGCCTTCCTTGTATTCCCAGCCTTAGCACAGTGCCCAGGCACGGAAGGATTGCTTGTTCCTTGCCTGACTGTGCAGGTGCCCGAGGCCTGTGCTGACCCTGGGCTCCTGGGCTCTGAGCCAGGCTGTGGCACGTTATGAGGGCCTTTACTTTCCCACAAGTCACTGCTGCGTGGCTAAGCCCTGGTGCTTTCCTTGGAAGCGATGTGGTCATGGTGTTGCCAGGTGAGGCCAGAAGAGCTGACCCCGCCTGTCTGCTCTTGTGATCCTGCTTCCCCCAGCTTGGGAGGCCAGGTGTGGTGCTTGGGACAGACTGCAGCATGTTCACCGGTGGCACGTGGAGGAAGGATGAGTTTTGTCCTGCTGGCCCCTAGGGCAGTGGTGGGAGGAGGGTGCAGACAAGCAGACTGAGGCTGGCTGGATGGGAGGAAGACCTTCCTAATCATGAGAGATGTTCCCCAGTGGCCCGGCCTGCTTCAGGTGGGGCCCCAGGGGTCTGCAAGCAGAAACTGTGTGACCATTTGCTGGATACATTGTAGCGGGACATTCCTTTCTGGTTTGGGTTGGATTGCATGAGACACTCCTGCAGTGCCTAGTTGTGCAGCAGATCTCAGCCTGTGCAGAGGGAGGTGGAGGCCCAGGCCCAGCCCTGGGACTGATCAGATCAGGGTGTGCGGAGGAGGGGGGCTATGCTGATGCTATGGATGTTGGGAAATAGCCTTGGGGGAGGAGGCACCAGCCTCTAAGTCCTGTGGCCTGAGTCCTAGGGAAATGTGAGCCAACTTTGGGCTCAGCAGCTGCATTTTTATGGGCTCCTTTTGCTGTTACTTGAAAAGGCTGTAAAACAGCCCTCTTCAGGTGGGACCTGAGGTAATATTGATCAGATTGCATCAAATACCTATTTCACATAGAAGGAAACAGGCCCAAACTAGGCTGGAAGATTATCAGCTTTGACTGGCCCACGCATGGTGAGAGGGTCTTTGACTCTAGGGACTGGTCCTTTCTGTGTTCTGAGAAGTGCTGCTCTGTCTGCCTCAGTGGGTGGGGCCTTGAGCTGACCCCCAGGAAACCCCTTGACCCCATCAGTCTTGTTCTGTGGACTGCCCTGCCTGCCCCAGCAGGGGGAGCCTCAAGCTGATTCCCAGGAGATCCCCGTCCCCCTCATTCTTGTCCTGTGGGCTACCCTTCTATCTTAACACCGCCTCCCGCCAACCCCCACCTTGACAGGGGTGGGTTGGTAGATCTGGGGTTCTGTGACTGTCTGGTTGCTCACTAGAAGACCCTGACAGTATGAAGCTGCCTATCTAGCTGGAGCCCCTCATGTGCATAACTTGGGAGACTCCCTGTTCCAGGCTGCTGATCTAGTTAAAGGAAAATGTATGTTAGGAGGTAGAAAAGAGGAGCAGTGAGGGGCCCTGGTACCAGGGAGGCTGCTGGGGATGGAATCCTGACTCCGGGGGGCTCTTTGCTTTTTTCCTTGGAGCAGTACATGCTGTGGGAGCTTAGAGGGGGAAACTGACCTAGAATTGGGCATTCCTGTCTTTGCGTGTGGCCCCTTAGGTAATTGGATTTGAGCATTGGTCCTGTGGCTCTTTCTGCCTCAGCTAGATAAACAAAGTCTGTCCCATCAGGCTTTTGGCGCAGGAGCCAAGGCAGCCAGAGTGATGTGGTCACCCAGTTTCACAGACCTCAGGAAGCCCCTTCAAAGTGATCCCTAGGTTCACTGCCTTGATTTCCCCAGACTGAGGTAGATGCTAGCCTTGAAATGGACATGTTTTTGTCTAGCAGTGAAGCAGATTGGGGCCAGCTGTGTCCTTCCAATTCTGGACGGGTCCTGTGTAGTGAGTGTCTGGAGAGGCAGAGGGGGTTCCCTCTTACTGCCAGGATCAGATTCAGACTCCTCTGTTAGGCTTTTCAAGCCTTTCATGGCCTGGCCCTTCATCGTACACATACAGTGAATCTAGCTGCTCTGGTCTTGCTGGCATGTGTCTGCCACTCCATCCCCCATCTCTGTGCCTGCCCCTGGGCTGCCCCCAATTCCCCAGACGCTCTCCTTCCTCTCCTCTGTCTCAGGAGGCCTTTTCTGGTCCCTCAGAGATTGTTTTCCATGTACATTGATCATATCTGTACCGGGTTATTTGCAGGTTGATTCTCCTGGTTAGGCTACTGGCAAGATCTTTGAGGGAAGGGACAGTTTTTGCCATATTTGGACAGTACCTGGCACTTAGTGGGTGTTTAGGAAATGTGTGATGACTTACTGACCCGTGATCTGGTTTTCTCTCTTCTTGCTTGTGGGGTCTGTGGCTGTCTGAGCTGGTCAGAATGCCAGGGCAGGGAGGAGGCCACAGTCTCTCTTCTCTTAATTGTTGCTTTGGGGTGACCCTGCGTGGGACCTGGCTTTGGAGCCTGTAGTTTTTCTAGGCCACAGCCGTGGGCAGCTGTGTGTGGGCTAGTGCCCCGGGGAGGGCTGGTGGGCCTCAGGGAGCCTCCTGCTGGTGGTGGGGGGAGAGTAACAGCGTGTCTTTTGTCCCCTCCTCCCTCCAGACTTCTAGGTGTTCAATGGTAGCAGCATTTGGCCGTCCTGGGATAGTGAGGCTCTCTCCAGACTCGCTGTGGAAGGCGGGGATAGTGCTGGGCTCTCCTCCTCCTCCTCCTCCTCCTCCTCTTTCTCCTCTTCTTCGTCCCGGAGCTCGGCTCCATATCCGGCAAGACGCTGGCGACTCACGGCTTCGGGGTGGCCATGGCGGCCATGGCAGCCATCCCTCCGCAGAGGTACCACTACTTCTTAGTGCTGGACTTCGAGGCTACCTGTGACAAGCCGCAGATCCATCCTCAGGTGACTGCAAGGGGCCTTGAGAATGGGGTGGGGGTGGGGGTGGGTGTTGCCAGAGGCCCCCAGGGCATGTGGCCACCCCTCTTCTGACAGCTTCTTTCTGTCAGACCTGGGCTCTCTTCAGCGCCTGGGGAATGCCTACTGGGTGTTGGGGTGTGGGGGGACAGGGCGAGTCATGGTTGGCCAGAGGAGAGTGCTAACCTTTTTGGGATTCTCAGGGTGAATCTCTAGACTTAGAAGGGACCTCAGAGGGTATCTGCCCCACCCCAGGGGTGCCATAGTGCATGGAACACAGGCCTGGAGTCAGGACCACCTGAGTACAGATACTAGCCGGGGGACCCTGGGCAAGTCCTAGAGTCTCCCTTTGTCTGTTTCCTCAAGTGTAAGATGGATTAACAGCAGCACTAACTTTTCAGGATTGTTGTGAGGGTCAGAAAGTCATTTGTTGAGTCCCCAGTACAGAACTGAGCATGTAGAAGGTACTATGTGTACAGTGAGGGCGTGGGCCAGGTGACCTCTGTGCCCTTTCTAGCTGCCAGCCTCGGAGATTGTGGTCGTGGGAAGTGTGTGAAGGGGAGCAGGCTGACTCTGCTGGGGCCCAGAGGCCGGCAGCCAGGGTGGGTCCTGGGAGGCTGTGAGCGCTTTGAGCATGGGCACATCAGGGACACCCAAGAGGGAGGGGGTTCTCCTTTGGTGGGAGGGATCTAGACACCCCCTTCAGAGGGACTGTGGGCTCCGCAGTTCTGAGATTGCTCTGTGCCCTGGTGCGTGCTGTGGGCCTGTGCTGGGTCCTTGTGGAAAAGATGGGGCCAGACTCTGCTTTCCTTCCCAAGCCTTTTCTGAGGTTGCTGTGCTTCTGGCCTCATCTGGGTGTGGCAGTGAGGGGTACGGTACAAGTGTGGCAGGGGAGGGGACAAGTTGGAGGGCATGGAATGGGCTGGTATGATTGACTGGGTGGAGTAGTCATACCCTGGGTACAGTCAGGCTTGCCTTGCTGTATTGATTAGTGTGGCAAGCTTTTGGGGAAGGTAGTGAGTCTTGGACAAGGCCTGGAAAGATGGCTGGGATTTGGGTAAGCAAGGAAGCCTGGTGCTAGAGGGTAGACCTGGGACTCCTGGCCCAATTCAGGGGGAAGGCACTCATGTTCCCTGCAGGGGCAGGTGGCAGGATGGCACAAGTGAACTGGGGAGAGACTTCGGAAGAGGGATGACAGATTGGGCTACTGGTAGATTGGCTCCCAGGCATGCCCTGGGGTGGCTGAAGGAATGGGGCTAGTTCCTGGACAAGGGAATCTGTTGAGATGCTATTTTTGAGGTGCATTGGATGGTACCTCCCACCCAGGAGAGCAGAGGGCCAACAACAAGCAACTGGCAATGGGTGGTGGGCCAAGAAGGCCCTGGGTCAAGGGGGGAGCCTTCTGTGAGGCAGCCAGTGGTGCCATAGTGCATCTGGAGTCAAGAGGACCTGAGTTGAAGCTGTGCGGCCCCAGGCCAGGCACTTCACCACTGCCTGCCTCAGTTTCCTGAACTGTAAAGTGGAGATAATAATAGCCCCTGTCTCTTGGGGTTGTCATGAGGATTAGATGAGATAGCATTTGTAAAAACACTTGGAAGGGCTATAGAAATGCTGCCTCTTGTTAGGATTCTTTTCCATTTTACCACATATAAAACTATCAGATATCGGCTCCTCTGGCTAGCCTTTAAAATAACACCCTTTGTAGCCTGACTCCACTGTACCTCGCTAGTCTTATCATGTATTTATAGAATAAATTTTATTGTTTTTAATGAAGAAAACCTGATTTTCTCTCCCCACCTTCCCCATTGGCAGAAAAGTAAAACCCTTGTAACAAATTTGCATAGTCAAGCAAAACAGATTCCCCCTAGGGTGATGTCCTTCTGTAGCCTGAGCCCAAACCCCCTGTGTTGGGGAGCGGGTCCTCACTGACCCGCCAGACTTGTTGGAATCCCGCCACACTGGTCTTGCTGTGTCTGGAATGGCTTCCCTCCTGACCCCTGCCTCGGCCTGAGGAGCTCCTCCTACCTGTGGCCCCCCTTCCAGGCCCGCGGGCCTCCCACCACCATCCTGTGTTCAGTTTGCATGCACTTCTCTCTGTGCTCTTTGTCCCTTCGGACAGAATGGTGATTGCTTAAACTGTGCTTGTGGAATTAGATTCCACATGGAGATGTCTTCTCAGTCTCTTGGGTTTCATCTGTAAAGTGAAGGTCTCGGGGCAGGAAAGCCTAGCTGTTCTTCCGCTTCTGAGCCGCTCTGAGAGTGTGATAGAGAACATGCCATGTGAGCCCCTCTGGCCTCGGCCTGACCCTTGGGGCCTGTGCCGGTGGCAGGATGAGAGCGTGCTAGAATCCCAAGCTTCGGCAAGGCCGAAGAGCTGGCTGATTTAAGGGTATTAGGGTCAAGCTCAGCCCCTCTTGAAATCACCTCAACTGTATCATTATAAAAAGCCCACTTTTTTTCTCCTTGAGCATCTTTCATGTGTCCTCATCTTAGTGAGAGATGGTTGCGTTAGAGGCAGAGGAGTGCTTCTGGGCCTGTTCTGTCCATGGCTGGGTCAGCTCCCTGAGCAGCAGGGCTTGTGTGTGAGACCCCCCTGCTGGACATCCCCAGACTAGATCAGGGGCCTTCCACATCCCCTTCTACCCCAGGTCTCTGCTAGGAGAAACCACTCGATGAAGTTTGTTGAATGAATTCTGTGTGAATGAGGAGTGCATAAAGGACCTGGGAGAGGGTTAGCCTAGAGAAGGCTCAGGGAGGGAGCGGAAGCTGTCTTCAAGCATTTGGAGAGTTGTGTCCTGTGGAGGAGGGATTGACCCATATCTCCTTGGCCACAGAAAGAGGAATCAGGAGTAGTGCAGGGTCCGTGTAGAGGTCCGTGTTGAGGCTTTGTGTCAGGAAAACAAATCCTCCTACTGAGAGTTGTCCCAGTGTGGGAGGTCCCTGTCCCTGGAGTTCTTCAGACAGAGATTGGGTGGCACCTGTCTGAAGCCCTTTCCCCTTGAGCTTCTCCAGGAATGCCTATGACATGGAAGCCCAACTCAAATTCTGACCCAGTTGCTACCTACCCATGTAATGCCTGGCAAATTATGTGAGGGTGTTGGACTGAGGGGACTTCCAGGGCCTTTCCAGCTCAGCCTCACCACAGAAATGACATAGTTTTGGAGAGTTAGCCTTCAGGAGTCAGTGCCAGGAGCCCTTCATGCTGGTGCTGAGGGCAGCTTCCCCAAAGCTGTATAAACACTGACTCTCCCCATGGGCCATCCTTCTTCATAGAGACACCCTCTTCTGCATGTGGACATCTTTCCCTGAGGCCTGCTCTCTGGAACTCTCCAAGGAATCAAGTCTGGTTCAGAGGGAGGCCCTGCCAACAACAGCTGTGAGTCAGGGGTTTCTCAGTGTCTCAGGTCTTGCTTCTAAGAGCTGGCCTGTTGGTCTTGACAAAGAGAAAACTGATTGGGGGAAATCCTGAGACGTAGAGATCCCTTTAGTGTGCTGGGATTCTGGAGAAGACCCTTGACCAGAACAACCAATAGCTAAAGGAAAATGTGTTGGGTCAGTGCAAACCCTGTGTGATCGGCCTTCTTGTTTTCTGTACCACTGTGATGGTTATTCCCAGTTTATAGATGAGGAAATTGAGTCTAAGACAAGGGCAGGTAGGGATCCCCCACTCAACTAGAAAGTGGAGCCAGGAGTTCTTGAAGTTGGCTCTTCCAGTCTGTGCTCTCTGACCTCCCCAGATTGGCAGATGGAAGGAACAGTTCAGCCACAAATAGGCCTCAGTTTCCCATTAGGGTCTTCATGGACCTGGATCTCAGCGATCTTGAGGCCCGTCTTGGAGAAGAGATGAAGGATGAGCCTTAGGAGAAGAGCAGGATGTACAGGGAGCTCCTTTTTCCTCCAGACCTTGTGGGGTTTCAGGAACCCCCCTGCTTTCCCCTCCCCTCCCCCCATCCTCTAAGAACACTAGGGACTGCAGGAAGGAGGGGAAGGATGGAGGAGCATGCCGCCTCAGGCCTTGAAGGCCTGGAGAGTGCTCAGTCGATTTGGTGAGGACAGGGCCCTCCCTCAGCTCCCCCCAGTGATTAATCCACAGGCATAAGCTTGTGTTGTAGCCAGATGTATGGTGGGGGTGGGGGTGGGGGTGGGGGTGTTGCTTGACCAGGGACTTGGGCCTGGGAGGGGAGAGGAGGGGAGCCCTGATGGCCAGGGAAGGCTTTTTTCACAGAAGATGTTGACTTAGATTTTCAGAATACATTTTTACTTCCTCTAAATGTGGGGCCTACAGCTCCTCTTGTTCTACCCCCAGTGGATGGAAAATGAGCTTCTCTGAGTGTTTCTAGAGGTTTGCAGCCTGTACTACCCAGTCTGAGGCTTGGCTTGGCAGTGCCTTTGGTTGGGCTGGGTCTCACCCAGCAGTGATGGTGTGTGAGCTGGAGGGCAGTTTTGTGTGAACAAGCCAGCATCCCTGGCCTGGTTTGTGAGGAGGGGTCCAGCATGGCCTTGTTGGCGCTTCTCTGGCCCTGAGATTTTCTTGCTGTCCCAACTGCCATGAAAACCATCTCCACTCTGTTGCCATGTATTCCAGGGTCTGTAACTTTGGAGAAAAATGACCTCTGGGATGGAGGTTTCCTGATGTTTGGTCTGAGTCCGATGGGGATTTCTTTCCTTAGGAAAGTTTGCAGAAACTCCATCTGCATTTCAGGTTAACCTGCCAGTAAATGACTTTTGCTTTTGCTTATATAGAGAACCATTCAGGTGCTGTTTTTAGGGGTGGGGGCAGAGTCAAGGAGAAGGGGTTGGGCAGTTGGAAGATTCCAGAGGGTTGGGCAGTTGGAAGATTCCAGAGAGTTGAGATTTCATATGTGTTAGACATGGGCATCCTGGCAATCCTCCATGAGGAAGGAAGGAAAGTGTTTTGGAAAAGTTGAAGGAAATTTAAGATTCTCCTCCCCACACCCTGGCCCCCCTCCTAGTCCCAGTTAAAATGTATCTCCTCCCTTGGGTGTTCCTGCCCTGCGGCCCCAGCCAGTGTCCCTTGCCCAGTTCTGCTTTGGAGTCCCCCTTGGGGGCTGTAAAGAGGGCCTGAGTAAGGACTGACTGCCTTGCACTCTGGTGTGATGAACTGGGCTTTGAGCACCCCCTGGAATCATTGTGCCTGGCCCTGTGTCCACAGGGAAGGCCCTGGCGTTCTTCTTTTAAGCTGGGAAATGAAATGCAAAATTGACATTAATGTAACATTATGGTGGAGATTAAATGCACCCAAATCAGGAAATTCAAAGTTATGCTCAACACAGTGTCGATAACTCAGGCTCCCTTGGCGCATACCATATTTCCTGTTAGCGTGGAGGGGTTATATGTTATGGCATTAAAGCTGGCGCTGTGTGCCAGACAAGCAGGGCAGAATGATGGGCGGGAGAGCTCAGTGAGTGTGCTTGCAGGCGCCCCTGTGTAGGGAAGGCCTCGTTTCTTCCAGGGTCACTGTTAGTTCCCCAAAGACAGTCAGGGTCTTCCTTGCCTCTCTGGTTTTTCTCATAGTCTGATGACTCAGTTGCCCCTTGGAGGTTCAGAGGTGTGGGTCAGGAAGACTTGTTTTTTCTTTGTCTAGGATTGTGGCATCCTCATGGGGGCCTTCTCCTGGGTGTTTGGTGGGTGTCTCGTGGGCCCAGGGAGTGGGATGGATCTGTTGACTTTCTCCAAGCTGCAACCTGCCTTTATTTTCAGCCAGACCAAAACTGCAGGAGGAAAATAGCCCTGAGGGGGTAGGAAGGGGAATGAAACAATGTGAAGTGTACTCAGGGTTTGGACTGCTCTGGCTCCTGGGCCTTGCCCTGGAACTGCCCTGCTGAGCCCCTTCTGTGCCAGGCGTAGCCAAGAGGTATTGGCTCTGGGCGCTGCCAGCCTCCCCTGGGACTCCTCCCACCTGTGTCTGCCCCTTCTGAGTCTCCCTTGCTGGCTCCTTAGCTGTGCCCTGCTTAATAGGGCACAGAACCCCCTTCTCTTCTCTCTGCTTACTTACCTCGCTGTTGTTGAACACCCTCAGGTGCCAAAGATTCCATGATCTTCTTGATGCAGATGTTTCCCACATTCAGATATCTAGCCCTGGTCTGCCCTCTGAGCACCCAGCCCACGTTATCACTTCCTGTGGGACGTCTTCACTTGTATGACCCATCAGAGGCATCCTGAACTCGGTGTGGCTAAAATGTAATTCAGTATTTCCCTTTTCCTAGACTTCTCTGTTTTGATGGAAGGCACTGCTTTGTTTTTTGTATCCCTGCTGGATCCCAGTGGGGAGAAACTCAAGGCAGGGAGCCCCCCCCCCCCCTCCCTCCAGCAGCTATTGCAAAGTGCAGGCATGTGGTGATGAGGGCCTGAACCAGAGTGGGGGCAATGTCAGAGGAGAGGAGGGGGCGAATGTGAGGAGAAATGACAGGACCGAGTTACTGATGACACGTGCAGGGAGAAGGAGAAAGTGAGCATGAGGTTCAAGGTTTCAAGCCTGGGTCACTGGAGGCTGGTGGTGCCCTCTCTCATAACAGGGAAGTTCAGAAGAGGGGAAGGCTTGGGGGTGGGGTGGAGGGCTCAGTGAGTTCAGTCTTAGACAAGTTGAATGTAAGGTGTCTATTGGACATCTAGTTTGAGATGAAAGACTAGAGGTCAGCAGAGGGGTTAAGGCTGGAAAGACCTGAGCATCAGGAAAATCCATGGGAGCTGATGGGGTGGGACACTGAGAGAGAAGAGAGCCCAGGACAGAGCCTTGGGGACCTTGAGGGAAAACCGGCAAAGGAAACTGAGGAGTGTTCCAACAGACAGGAGAAGCAGGTGAGAGCAGGGTCACCAAAGCCTGGGGAGAAGAGAGTGCCAAGGGACGAAGATGATGGGCAGTGTCAGAGGCCACAGAGAGCTCAGGAAGGAGGAGGGTAGAAAAGAGGCTGTTGCATTTGGCAGCTAAGAGAGCAGCGGTAGCTTGGGAGGGGGCGTTTTCTGGTTGGATGGTGCTCAGGGCTTAGAAGAAGGGTGAGAGGAGTGTAAGTCTCAGATGGTAGATAGCCTTCTCAAGGACCCTATCCAAGAAGGGGAGGAGAGAGGGAGGAAGGGAAGTGGCAGGGAACAGGCATCAGGTGAGCATTAGAGAGACATGGATAGTTTTGTAGACAGCAGGGAAGCAGCCAGGAGACAGGGAGACACTGATGGGAAGTAGGAATGATGGGGGTGGGGGGCAATTGCTAGAGAAGGAATGGTAGAGGGTTACTTGTGCATGTAGAGGGCTGAGCCTTGGCCCTGAGAAGGGTAGCAGAAGGCATCTGGGGGATGAGAGATGTGGGGAGGGGAAAGGAGGGTGCTTTTTGGCAAATGGCCTCATGTTTTTCTGGCAAGGTTCTGAGCTAGGAGATTGGGACAGGAGTATTATGGGAGGTTAGGCGACTGAGGAAAAGGTTTGAAAGAGATACTATGGTCATTGGAAAAGAGAATTGGTTACGGAGGAGCCTTGCAGCAGTGAGGGTCCAGATGAGATTCTGGAACTTAAGTTTGTAGGGGACGACTCACTCAGTCACCACAGTTCCATGATTTTCTCCAACTTCATTTAGCAACACGTGTATGGGAACACAGGCATTGGTGGGAGGTGAGAGTAATCCCCGGCCGAGGCTCGGCAGGGCAAGATCAGTGATAGGATAGAGGGGCAGAACACTTGATAAGAGGCTGGTGGAGATGTGAGCTGATTTTCCAGGTAGTCTGGATGTAGAAGGGGTGAGAGAGGCTAGGGCAAGAGGACCGGCTTTGGAAAGAACTGAGATTAGCAGTCATTGTGAGGATAAAGAACAGGGTTAGGGAGTCATAGGCCAGAGAGAAAGATGGAATGAGTAAAGGAAGGATCAGGTAAAGGAGTGTGGGAGGTACCCCCAGGTGCTGGCTGACTCTTGGAATCCGCAGCCCTGCTTGGATTGCCCTGCCTTGTAAGGGCAAGGGGGACCCTGCTTGCTCTGTGAAATCCAGGCTAAAGGGTCCATGGCACGGTGACCCTTAGGTGGGGTTTAAAGGCCTTGTTGTGGGTGCGTGGGCCTGCCCAGTTCTGGACTTGTCTCGTGTGCTATGCTCATTAGAGGGCTGAAGATGGTGCACCAGGTGTGGTAGTGGAAGGGGCAGACTGAGGATGGTAGGAAGGAGATCATTGGCGGAATCTTAGGGCTCCTCTGTAGGGAGCTGGGATAGGCAGGCCCTGAGCAGGAAGCCCCTGGATCCCATCCCTCATGTGGTGCCTGCAGGGAAGGGGACCCACCACCTTTGGGGGGAAGCTGTCCTCTCTTCCTGCCCCTTCTCTGTACTTTCCCCCCTGCTTGGAGAGAGCCCAACACAACAGAGCCAGTTCCTATCCCTGGGACAGCTCTTCTGAGAAGCGCATCCTCGTCAGCCTCATTTACTAGGATAAAGAAAGGAGAGGGTTTAGGACCTGACAGATGGCCAGAGGAAGGAGCAAGGGCATCACGTATGTCAGGACCATGTCCTCTGGACTGCACATAGACTGAGGCATGGCCAAGGCCAAGCTTTCCATGAGTGAGGCCCCAGGGACTGGAGAAGGACCACAGGGTATTATTGTTGCTCTGGTGGAGAACTCGGAGAGTGGGCAGAAGTCTGGGCACAGCACGAGGACTTTGTATGGCATGGGAGCTGGTATAACTGGGAGCAAACACTTTGGGGGCCGTGGGTACTCCAGATATAAACCTACCTCTTTGTGCCCCCCCACCTCCCTGACCCCTCACCCCCCAGCCTTCCTGTCCCCTCCCCCTGCCTTCCTGTCCCTTCATCCCTCCACCTCCCTGTCCTTTTGCCCCCCTGCCTCCGTCCCCTTATCTCCCCCCATCCCCTCGCCCTCCCCGTCTCCCTGTCCCTTCACCCCCCCCTTCCTCCTCATCCCCTCACCCTCCCACCTCCCTATCTCCTCGCCCCACCCCCCGCCTCTTGTCCTCCTCCCTATCTCCTCGCCTCCCCCCCACCTCTGTCCTCTCTTGCCCTCTGCCTCCCTGTTTCCATGTGCTCCTTGCCTCCTCCCCCTCTGTTTGCGGAGTGGAAATGTGGTTAGCAGCTCCATTGAGCTTATGAGACTGAGTCTTCCTTGGCAGCTGCTTAGAATCTGGGGCTGGGGATTCATGTCCTGTCCAGGTGGTTGTGGTTCTAGGCCAGGGTCTGCTTGCTGTTTTCTGGGGAGAGTAGATTCTAAGGAAGGCCCCTCCTGGGCCACTTGGGGGAAACCAGGGGGCCTTAGGGACACCATGCTAGAGGCTGATGGTTTGTGATGAACTGCACAGGGCTGGTGGCAGGCAAGGACTGTGAGGACTGGGTGTGCTGCTTCTGAGACATTCCCTTCTGGGTGGCCCTCTCACTTGAGGGCATCCACAGGTTGGGGAAAGGTTTGAAGGAAAAGAAATTCAGGAAGAGAACATTGAGGAACACTAAGTCTGCCCTCACCTACCTTTGCCTCAGATGCTAGAGAGACAGGCACACAGGGCACTTGGACTTGTGGCTATGACTCCCTGAGGAGCAGGAAAGGAGCTCTGAGTCTGCCCTGGGATTTCTTCTGACAGGCAGGAAGCCTGGAAAAGGCTTCACCAGCAGGCAAAGAATCCCTCACTGCAGACCTAGGGGCTAGTATTGGCAGGAAGGGATGTCCAGGAGATGGGGCCTTGAATGGGGGTGCCCTGAGATGTGGGGGCTCTCTCTGCAGGTTTGCCCCCCACAGGCAAGGTCTCATCCCAGTTTTCCTGGTCCTTTGCTCATTTTTTTGAGGCTTCATGCTGAGGTGTGCAGTGTTCCGTACCTTGGCCCTTGGAAGCTGGGATATGAGAGGGTGTGTCAGGCTGGCTGAGCTGCTGAAGCGGCTTTGCCAGCCCATGGCAATGGGCAGTCTGGGCTGGGTTTGCCGTCCGAGGCCTGTTGCTTGGAGGAGGGACAAGCTTGTGAGGTTGTGTGCTGAGAACTCAGGCTAGTTTTCTGCAGACTAGACCTGGATTCCAACCCTGCTGTATTGCTGCTTTCCTGGGTGACCTGGGGCAGGTTTATTGTTGAGGGAGCCCATCAGGTCCTGGGAACAGAAGCTCTGGGAAAAGCCACCCTGCCGCTGCCTTGAGGGCTTGCTCATTGTCCACTGAGCCTGTTCCCTGAAGTTGTGACTGTCTTGTGTCATTACCCTCATGGCTTCTTGGGGACCCAACACTGACAGTGTGGGGCAGTATGCCAGCTGAACTCCAAAGCTTCCATACCCTGCCCCATTCCCCAAACACCAGAACACCACAGCACAGGACACTGGTTATCTGGTTAATGAAACACTTGTTTAGGATCCCTCAGGGCTCCCCTGGTACCTCGGCAACCAAATTATTCACTTACTGTGTGACCCTAGGCAAGTCACTTGACCTTTGGGCACATCAATCCACTTTGTTGGGAAATTGGCTGTTTAGGAGTATTGCATTGTGGGTCATGTGCATTGAGGTCAGAGTCATGGCCTCTGCCCCCCAGGGGAGGGGAGTTCTTGGTGACCCTTTGCTAGTTGAGCCTTCCTGGTGTCTGCCTTCTCTTTGAAGCAAATATAGGGCCCTCCCTTTGGGGAGAGAGAGGGGAAGGGAGGTAGGAGTGAGGAGTGAGCCCACAGTTGACAGACATGTCCTTGCCAGGTGAGTTTGCTCTTTGATTTGGCTGGGTCCTCTCTCTGCCTCACATGGGGCATTGTCATGGGGGCAATGACTTCAGTTGCAGTCAGTCCCTGCCTTGGTGGTACCACTGGGGACTGTGCCTCTTCCCTGCGGTACCTGAAATTTCATGATAAATGTATGTGTACAGGCAGCTCCACAGAAGTCATTAGTGCCAGCTTGTGCCCTGAAGGATCTGTGTAGCAGAGGCTACCACTGTCTCAGCACTCTGTCACACAGGACTGGCCATGCTTGAGTGGGGTGTGAGTTCAGGCCCATACGTCCACCTCTACACATACATGGCATCCACGGACCACGCATTTTCCAGGGAACTGTGATTGTTGAACTTTATTTGTGACTTGTAGCATTATCTGTTTTCTTAAAACTCAGGTTGAGTTAAAGTAAATGATACACACACACACACACACACACACACACACACAGCTAGTTGTCTGTACTCGAGCTCTTTTCTATTTTAATGGCCTTGAGGTTGACGTGGGAAGGGGGGAGGAGGGAGGAAAAAATAAGCCTTTTCAAGCCCTGATTTCCCCACCGTCCTCCCCCTGAAACTTGGAGGCGTCTGCTCTCATCTGTCAAAGTGCAAATCAACAATTAAAACACAAATAGCCCAATGCCAAAGATGACCTGGGGCACAAAGCAGCTGACAAACAAGTCCGGACAAATCGACGGGTAATTTATAAGCTTGGCCCTAAAATCTAATTATTTGGCAATTCGAATTTGCAGCCAGCCAGGGCTCTGCAATAAATTTAACCCGCCATAAATTATTTAGGAGCCGTCTTCGGTGTAAATCAAAACCACGAGTGTTTGTTTAAGAAATAAGCTCCTTGTGCATAAAATGACTTAGAAAAAATACAAACCAGAGAAACTGAAGCAAACTGTGTTGCTTCTGCCTAGTACAGAGTGTGACACCTGGATCCCTCAGGTGCTGAGAGCCCATCCTCTGCACAGGCTGACTCCCTCATCTTTCTGCCTGCCCTTCTATATACCGAGTGACTCCCTCTGCAGAGCCTGGCTTCCAGACATACCCTTTCTCCCCTGCCCTCCCATTCTCTACTGAGTGATCCCATTCTGTCCAGTGCCTGGCTCCCAGGACACCTTCCCCCTACCCTGGGGCCTCTCCCCTGCAGAAACTGGCTCTCAGGACCCTCTTCCCTACTGAGGGATCTCCCCCATCATACCCCACAGAACCTCCAAGAGGTATGCCCTTTGCCACGGCCACCACTGAAGAACCCTATCCCATTCAGAGTCTAGCTCCTAGGATACACCCTCTTCCCACCCAGCTGAGGGAACCTCCTCTGTCCAGAGTCCCAGGACTTTTTCCCCAAAGCCCTGCTTGGGTTTTCTGAGCTTTTTTTTTTTTTTTTGGAGGGGGAAGGTAGGGCAGTTGGGGTTAAGTGACTTGCCCAAGGTCACACAGCTAGTTTTGTGTTAAGTGTCTGAGGCCGAATTTGAACTCAGGTCCTCCTGACTCCAGGGCTGGTGCTGTATTTGCTGCACCACCTAGCTGTCCTGTTTTCTGGGGCTATTTCCAGAAGTCTCCATGGTCCTGGCCATGGTGGGAGCCTCTTCTTTGGAGTAAAGAGTGAGTGGTCTCCTATTGGGCAAATAGCAGCTCCTTCTACAAAATAAACTTATTGGGTCTGAGGGTAGGAAAGGACCTTGGGAATATATTCTGTTCCCTGCCTCCACCAGTCAGAGGCCAAGTATTCTGTTTCTAAAGATGACTGTGAATAGCTTCTGCAGCGTTGAACACCCTTCCTCATCTGGCACTGCTTCCAGTCTAGCTTATGTCTCCCATGCAGTAGCTCCAAATGGTGTTGCTTTTAAAAGTCCAGTTAGTTAGGGGTTTTGTGAGGACAAAATTAGGTAATATTTGAAAAGCCCTTAGCAAACTTTAAAGCACTGTAGAAGAACTTACCGCTGCCATCATCATCACCCTCTTCGCAGCTCTTTCCCCCTACACTGGCTATGCTCTCCTCCCTGCCCTGGCTTGATCCCTTGGTGACTCAGCTCAGCTCCACACTGTTCTCTGTATTCAGGCCCCTGCCTCTTTCACCTAGCACTGATTATTCCCTGGATCATTCTCATCATCCTCCACCTCCTCCTCATGTGCCACTGAACAGAACTGGAGAAAATCACAAAACTATGCTGACTATGGCCACTACAGTCTCTGCTGGGACCTCGCTGCCATAGGACATTCTCTTTTTCTCCTTTCATTAATTAATTAATTTTTAGTTTTCGACATTCACTTCCATAAGTTTTTGAGTTTTGAATTTTCTCCCCCTTTCTCCCTCCCCCAAAGATGGCATGCAATCTGATATAGGCTCTACATATATTCATCTTAAACATTTTCACATTAGTCATGTTTTGTAAAGAAGTGTTAGAACCAAGAAGAAACAAAACAACAAAAGAAAAAAAGAGAGCAAGTGGTCTGCTTCACTGCATTCAGACTCCATAGTTCTTTGTCTGGTTGTGGATGGCATTTTCCATTATGAGTCTTTTGGAGTTGTCTTGATCATTGCATTGCTGAGAAGAACTAAGTCTGTCAAAGTCAGCCATCACACAAGGTGGCTGTTCCTGTGAACAGTGTTTGCCTGGTTCTGCTCACTTCACTCAGCATCAGTTCATATAAGTCTTTCCAGGTTTTTCTGAAGTCTGCCTGCTCATCATTTCTTATAGCACAGTAGTATTCTGTTCTGTTCATATACCACAGCTTATTCAGCCATTCCCCAATTGATGGGCATCCCCTCAATTTCATAAGGCAATCTTTCTACAGCTCCCAAATTGAATCACTTATCCCACTCTCTGCTCTCCTCCAGGCTCTGATAGCATCCTGAGCCTCACCACATATTTCACTGACAAAAATTGAGGCCGTATACCAGAAGTTCTTGTTTCTGCCCTCCTCATCTCTCATCATTCATACACCTCTTCCAGTTGCCCCCATCTCACATGAGGAGGTTGGCCTTTCTCCTCCACTGGCTTCCTTCCTGCTGTCTACAAACACACCTCATCCTTAAAAAGCTCTCACTCCGTCTGACCATCTCCACTAACTATCGCCCTCCATCTCACCTTCCCCTCTTGACTAAACTGAAGAAAGCCATCCGTAACCGCTGTCTCGCCTTTTCCTTCTCCTTTTCTCTCAATTTTCTGCAGTCTGGCTTCTGACCTCCCCATTCCATTGAAGCTGCCCCCTCCAAGTGACCAGTGCTCTCTTAATGACCAAGTCTAATGGCGTTTTCTCCCCCGTCACCCTTCTTGATCTCCTTGAAGCCTTTGACACGGTTGATCACCCTCTTCTCTGGGATAGTCTTCCCTGAGTGTTTGTGATTCTGCCATTCCCTGGTTTTCCTTTTACCTTGCTGACCTGCCTATGTCCTTTTCCTTTGTGGGATCTTCATCTAGATCACATCTCATAAATGTCGCCCCTCTAAGTCTCCCATGGCTTTTTCCACTCTGTCTCATTTGGTGATTAACTCTTATGGGTTCATTTATCATTTCTATGCAGATGATTCCCAGGTCTGTCTATTCCTTCTCTCTCCTGTAACACCAGCTACTTTTTGTATGTCTTAAATGGGATGTCACTCAGACATCTTCAACTAAACATGTCCAAAATAGAACCTGTGATTTTTTTCTTACCAAATCTTCTTCTTCCTGCCTTTTTTATTACCATCAAAGGTCATCCAGGCCCTCAACCTTGGTATCATCCTTGATTCCTCACTTGAACTCACTCTGTATATCCAGTCCATTGCTAAATCTTGTCATTTCTACTTTACAATACTTCTCACACCCAATACTTTCTCTTGCCCTAGTTCAGGCCTTCATCAGTACTCACCCAGACTTTTCCAGTAGTCTTCTGCTTAGTCTCCTTGCCTCCAGCCTCTCCCTATTCCAGCTTGTCCTCCATTCAGCTGCCAGAGGTTTTTGTTTTTGTTTTTTTTTTGGAGGGGGGAAGACAGGGCATTGGGGTTAAGTGACTTGCCCAAGGTCACATGGCCAGTTTGTGTTAAGTGTCTGAGGCCAGATTTGAACTGAGGTCCTCCTGACTCCAGGACCTGTGCTCTATTCACTGTGCCACCTAGCTGCACCCAGAGTTTTTTCTTAAAGAGTAGGTCTGACCGTATGACCACCCCCTGCTGAATAAGTTCTAGTTACTCCCTGCTATGGGAGGGGATGAAGTTAGGGGCTTGTAGATGAGTTTGCCTTGTAAAAGAGAAGGGCCACCTCCTCTTCATGAGACATAGTGATAAAGGAAGAGGTAGTGGAGAAGATTGTCTGAGTATTTTATTTTCAGAGGAAGAGGAGGAGAGATAAGAGCAAGTTCCTGGGGAAGGGCCTCATTTTATTTTATTTTTTTTTGATGAAGTGTGAGGTTGAGGTCCTTGGCTCATAGGATGGAGGAAGGGGGTTTGAGGAGTGGTGACCAGGTGTGAGGAGTGGGGTGGTGAATCGATTGGGATTGTAAAGGCTTGTCTTGCTGCAGTGAGGGCCCAGTTGCAGTTATGTCGTGTAAATTTCTAGTAGACCCATTTAGTGTAGTTTGTGATTTTCCCCTTTACATGAGTAGGAACAATGGTGGCGGTGGGTGATGGGAGTAATCCAATTGGCAGGGTGAGATTGCTGATAGAATAAGGGGACAAGAGATTCCAGCACAGAAGATAGTGTAACTGAACTCATTTACCAAGGTATCAGGATAGGAAAAGGAGGGAAGTGTAGCCAGGAATGGGGTGGGGGAGGGATTAGAGGTCACAGTGAAGATGAAGAGCAAGCTTTGGGGTCGTTAGATAGAGGGAGGGAGGGAGTGGGAAGACAGAACATGCCAGTGGAGCCCTTGTGGGTAATGGCGAGATCAGGAGCCTTATTGTTTGTGTCTTTGGACTCGTGTTTGCCCCAGTGGATGATGATGATGATGATGATGATGATGATGATGGTGATGATGGTGAATGTCGACAACAGTGGCCATCATTTGTGTGGCCAGGTGTGCAAAGTGTTTTACACGTTATTTCATTAAATTCTCACAATGGCCCCATGAGGCAGTAGCTGTTATCTTCATTCCCATTTTTCAAGTGTGGACACTGAGGCAAAGGTTTTTCTTCCCTTTCCCGTCCTCTTCCTCCTCCTTCCCTCCCCTCAAAGCATTTAAGGCTTTTGGGTCTGGCCATCCATTCAGTTATGAATTTCCCCGATTGCAGGCTTTAAGTTGCATTGAGACCTTTTGTTGCTTCACACTACAGCCCCTTCCCATTCCCCCCTCGCCCCAACCCTCCCTCATAACTAGGGTCTGTGTCTGACAGGCTCTACCATAGACTTTACCCGAAGTCCCCTCCAGTTTGTATCTTCTTGGATCTTGCTGTTATTTAGGCTACGGCTTCCCAGTGGGTGCCCAAGCCCCAAGGGCACAGAGCTTACCAGTGTGCCAACCTGGTGGCTGTGTCAGAAATAGAGCTAGTCAGGGGCAAGGCTGTGCTGGCTGATGCTCTGGTCTGACCCCCCCTCCCCTGAGTAAACCCTAGCGGCTCGCTATCCCTGGGATCAAATGGAAAAGGCTGTTGGGCTTTCCAAGCCAGTCACAAGCTGAGCCCTTCTGACCTTAACAGCCTCTAAGACTTGACCACCATGAATCCAGTCCACAGTTGAGGGATGGTGGCACAAGGCCCTCTATGTCCCAGTTTAGGGCCTTTTCTCTGCCTGCCTCCCCACCCCACCTCCCCTTCCTTTCTTCGGGATTCAGCTCCCATCCTCCCTTCTGCAGGGGGCCTTTCCCAGCCTTCTCCCGGAGTCACCTTCCATTTTCACTGTAGATACCTTTTTTTGATGTTCCTTGTTCTCTGTATATTGTCTCCCCCATGGGACTGGGAGCCCCTTGAGGGCAGGAGCTGTGTCCTTGCCTTTCTTTGTGGCCCTAGTGCTTAACACCATGCCTGGCACACAGTAGGCACTTAATAAATGCTTGTTGACTTAAGTCGTAGGGCCAAGACCCGACTACTGTACTGCAGACATGGCCTGACCAGGGCAAAGTGCAGAGGGATTGTTCCTTCCTTCTGTCTTGGGTTGCCCCTAAACTCCTTCCCTTTAGCCCTTTCTTGTCCCTTTAGGACAGAAGCCAGAGCTGCTGCTCCCGCCATTGGAGGCCCCTCGTTGTCTGGGCTTCTGTGCCCGCTTCCCAAGGGTGTGTGTGGGCTCTCACAATACTTGCCTGAGCATGGAGTTACTGCCTGCAGTTATTCAGTGTCCGGCACTGGCCGTTTCTTAGAATGAACGAAGTGATCGCTGCTCACAGGGAGCGAGCACACACTGCAGTGGTTAAGGCAGCAAAGACTCATGTAAGTGTAAACAGACTAAACATAAAGAGAATAAATGCAAATAGAAAGTGAAGAAAGGCCACCTGGGAGGGGAGATCTGGAAGGGCTTCATGGAACAACTGGAGGGAGGGAGGAGCTCTGGGGGCAGACAGGCTGGGGGTGCAGGGCCAGGCCAGATCAGAAAAGAGAGCAGCGTCCAGGCCTGCTGGAGCGTGTCTGTGAAGGCCTTAAAAGCTGAGTCAGTTTATCTTTTATTCCAGAGGCAATAGGGAAGTCCTGGTATTCACGGAGAAGGAGGAGGAGGTGGAGGAAGGCCTCCACTTATGGAAAATCCCTTTGTGTAAAGTATAGAAATGTGCTGGAGTGAGGGGACCAGGCAGGGAGACCACAGGGGAGATGGAATAACCCAGGAAAGGATGGCCAGCGGCAACCTCAACTGGGACACAACTGTGGGACCAGAGACGGTGGTTTGTTAGCACCTAGAGGAGCCTTAATTCTGCGAAGATACCCCAGCAAATATCTGAAAGTAAACCTGAAGGACAGTGATGAAGAAAACAAGGAGAAGCACCTGTAAACGACACAAAGCCTGTGATTCAGAGGCCTGCCCAGGTACTGGACTCAGGACCCAAGGCAGGAGGGCTCAGGTGGATCTCCTTGTGCCACTGGAGGAGACAGGGCCAGAAGGAGCCCCATTCAAGCCCCAGCTGAGCCACGGCAAGCATCACAGGGCCAGGGTAGCACCTGGATTCTTCCAGGATGCCTGCCACCAGAGCGCACAGTAACATCTGGTTGGGACCTGTCAGGGTCACAGGAAGGGATGGATCTGGTTTCAGGATTGTGCAATGGGAAGGAAATAGAAGTAGCCAAGACCAAAACTCCAGTTAAACTACCAGAAGAGTGAGCCAAAACTTAGAGATTACTGCAGAGTACAAGGCTTTGGCCATTGCTAAGACGAAAGACCAAGCAGGATGTGCCTACGCCATCTAAGATACAAAAGAGAGCCAAGTCTGACCCAAACACAAAGCCCCCAGTCAAAAATTGGGGCAGGAGAAATAAATAAACAGAAGAAAATTCCTAACACAGAAAAGAACTATTGTGGACTGAGAGAATCCCAGGAGAGAGCCTAGAAAAAGAGAGTTCCTCCATCAGAAGTCCAGATAGAAAAAGAGAATCCTGGCCACCAGGTGCCTGAGTACCTGGAGGAAATGAGACAAGCGGCAAAAAATGGAGTGTTAAAGGGAACAGCAAGGCAGGAGAAAGGGAGGACAGGGAGAATGAGAAGCTTAAAGCTGATAGTGATAAAACCGTACCCAAGCACTGAACTCCCTGGAAATTAGACTAGGCCAGCTAGAAAGCAGCAGCTTTAGGAGACAAGAAACTTTTTTTAGAAAATGAAAAGATTGAAAAACCAGAAGAAAGCATAAGGTACATGCTATCAAAAGCAATTGACCTAGAAAACAGGTCTAGGAGAGAGAATGTCGGGCTCCTGGGCCTTGTGGGAGCAGGCGTGGGCTGCGTGCTGCTTGGGGCCTGCCCTGGCCCGCTGCGGGAGTGCTTATAAGTGTTCTGTTCCTGTCTCCTGTTCTGGGTCCACATGGCTTACACGCCTGGCCTTCTGTCTCCTCTTGCTTGTCTTTCCTTATAGTTTCTGCAGACTTGCAACAGACATTTTGTATCACCCTGTTCTGGATGGAAAAGTTTATGAAGATTATACCCCCTTCCCCAAAGGCTGGTTATATTTCAGGAAATCAAAAACGAAAATTTCCCAGATCTCTTAGAACAGCAGACAAAGTAGAATGAGAAAGACTCCATTAACCAACCCTTCTGAAAGAAGCCTCCACATGAAAGCTCCCAGGAACATTATGGTCAAAACCCAGAACTTCCAGGTCAAAGAGGAAAGATTGCCAGCAACTAGACAGGAAGAACTCAGGTACCCAAGGAGCCACAATCTGGATCACAAGAGATTTGGCAGCTGCTGATGTAAAGGAAAGAGCTTAGAGTTTTCTCTTCTGAAAGGCAAAGGAGAAAGACTTACAACCGGAAATAACCCATCCTGCGGAATTGAGCGTAACCCTGCAGGGGACAAAATGGCCCATTGGTGCAGAAGAGGATTTCCAAGCTTGATGACAAGGCCAGATGGAGTAGACCCTCTGAAAAGGAGGCACAGGAGTCAAGTAACAGCAAATCCATTTCATCGTTTGGAATTGTGTGACTGATCGACTGATCATTTGTCTACATTCTGGTAGGAGAAGAAACACGAGTGCTCTCAGACCCTTGATGTCTTCAGGGGCCACAGAGAGTTAAATAAGACAGAGGGCCTGAGGTGGCTCTCTTTGGTTTTGGTGATCTTAGGAGAAGCAAGAAATGAGAATATGCTGGGCTTTAGGGCAGCGGCAGTAGGAGGAAGGGAAGGAAATGTACTCTCTCACCCAATCATTGTGGGTACAAACATGGCGAGCCTCCCTTCCATTAGAACTGGACAAGGGCAGGTAGAAAACATGCATGCTTGTGTGTATTCCCCGCCACACATACCCAGCTACTGTGGTGTGGAAGTCCATGAAGTCCAGATCACGTGGGAAGCTTCCCATCTCTTCCTATTTAACATCATCTTCTTAGTTCTGGCCTGATGTTCTAACCTGTTCAGATCCTTTGGGCTCCTGACTCTCCCCCTCCCTACCGGTGTTGTGCCCTCTGTAGATTTGGTTGTGTGCCAGCTCTGCCTGTATCCTTGTCATGGATGAAATGTTAAGTAAATAGCCCAGGCCCAAGCACCAATCCCTGGGGCACCCCCCTGGAGACCTCCTACCCCACTGACATTGAGCCATTAAAAACTACTCCCTGAGACTTGAGAGCAGTGATCAGCTGTGACTTCAGAACACTGTCGCAACCTCCTGACGGAGGGCCATAGACTCAAGATGCAGAATCCAACAGACATTTTCAGGTATGGCCAAAGTGGGAGTTAATTTTGCTTGACTCTGCATTTTTGTTACGAGGACTTTGTTTTCTTTTCTTTTTTTCCAAAAGGGGCTGGGTGAACAGATGAAAGGGGATAGAGAGAAGGTAGCAACAAGAAGAGGGTCATTGAGGCATCTTTTTTTCCTTCTAAATGCAGAGAAGAAGATGGAAGGAAGGTCAGACAGAAGCTCAGACAAGCAGGCTGGGCTGGACTAATTGTATGCTTCAAAAGAAAAGCAAACTGTACATAATAGGGACCTGCAATTTTGTGTACAGTCCCCTTTTTCTGCTCTCCTACATATGTGGCAATGCCCATTTTATTAGTGTCTGGCCATTTAGTCGGTTCTGAATACACTGCATTGTGTCATTACTAGTTTACATCTCCATCTTCTCCACAAGAACAGCCTGAGATAGTTATCAAACGCTTGGTAAACGTTCAGCTGAGCCGTTTCCCCAGTGTCCTCTGATCTACCGTGTGTTTTTTTTTTTTTAAGCAATCGGGGTTAAGTAACTTGCTCAAGGTTACACAGCCAGTTATTTCTGGGTGTGGTGCTGAGTGTCTGAGCCCAGGATTCGATCTTCAGGTCATCCCAACACTGGAGCCGGTGCTCTTACTGGCTGTGCTACCTGGCCGCCCCTTAGCAATTGGGGTTAAGTAATTTGCTCAAGGTTACACAGCCAGTTATTTCTGGGTGTGGTGCTGAGTGTCTGAGCCTGGGATTCGATCTCCAGGTCATCCCAACACTGGAGCTGGTGCTCTTACTCGCTGTGCTGCCTGGCCGCCCCTATGATCTGCCATGTTAACAACTCAGTCACAATGGACGTGGGCTTGGTTTGGCCAGACCCGTCCTTGTGGACACCAGACTGGCTCCTTGTAGTCCTCTCTTCCTTTTCTTCCCTTTCCCAACCATCTCATCAATGAACTTTCCCAGGAATCCAAGTTGAATGCTGCAAATCCAAGTGTTTGTGGACTGTTCTCTTCTTTTCTTGAAAATCAGGAATATTTCCCTTCTCTAGCCATGTGGTCCCTGCCCTGTTTTCCATAATCTTTGAGATATTCCTGTCTGCCACAATGTTGACTTATATTAATCTTACACCAACCCTCCCCCCGCAGCTCATTTCCAACAAACTGTTGCCTCCCCCATTTTGTCCCTGTGAAGTTGATATCTGCATCCTGAGAGGATGGTAGGAGGGGGTGGTGATGGGAAGGAACCAACAGTTTCCACATCAAGCTTCCATTGTACTGCTTATTATTTACTGCTTAACCGACTAAATGGCCAGACACTAATAAAATGGGCATTGCCACATATGTAGGAGAGCAGAAAAAGGGGACTGTACACAAAATTACTCACCCCCTTAAACTTCACCCTGTATGATTCAGCCCAGTGCTCTAACCTGCCATGTTAGGCTGTAGGTGGAGGGTAGAGGGGGAGGGCCTCCTGGACACTGGGGGGAGCTTGAGCTAACGTAAGGAGGTAGATGTTGGAGTGGCAAGTCAGGGAAGGAGCAGGCCAGCTCCTTGCCTTAGGAAGATTCACCTAAAAATGATTGGGAATGGCTGCTGGCATTGGGGTTAGCAGGGAAAAGCAGACATCGGAGGGTGGCAGTCTGGGGGATGTTCAGAATGGGAAAAGCTGGGGAGGTGCTGCCATTGATGTGGATTCTGGACCTGCTCAGGAGTAGACAGAAAGCTGTGCCTCCTGCAGCCTGGGCCTGGCCGTTCACATCAGTTTGAGGTGTTTGGGGGAATGTTGGGGTGATTGATTTGTGTAACAAATGCTGTTTTTAAGAAATTCAGTTCTGAGCCCACAGCAGAGAGGTCTGCTGACCAGGCAGCCTGTTCCCTCTGGGATGAGGGCACTCTGTCTGGTCAGGAGAGGACCTGGTCTACCTGGCATTTTTGGAAAAGAGGCATCTCTGGCTGTTTCAGGAACACTGGATTCAGTGCCAGAAAGGCCCTTGGAGATCATGTAACCCACCCACCCCCCTCCCCCAGCCTGCCTTTTAAATACAAGGTCCGATGGAAGATAGCAAAGCCAAGACTCAAAAGCTGGACCCCTTTGACCACAAGTCCTATGGTCTTCCCAAGTCCCCCCTCCTCAGATAGTCTTGGATTCTGTGCTCTTCGGTCAATAAGTGTTTACTAAGTATCTCCGGAGCCTGTGGGAATTTGCTGGCCACTGTTTGCATGGCCCGCTTTGATGGCCCCTGGAGGCTTGTCAGGCTCCTGGGCAATCTTTGTTGGTGCCAGGTCTTGGATACCCCCTCTTACTTCCATTCTGGGGTCTCCCATAAGCAGTACAATGGAAGCTTGATGTGGAAACTGTTGGTTCCTTCCCATCACCACCCCCTCCTACCTGCACTCAGCCGCCATTCTCATCTCTCCCTTCGTCCTCCCCCCAGCACTGGGCCCCAGGGGGGGAGCTTTTACCCTGTCCATCTCCACCCTGGGCCACATGCCCTTTGTGTGTTACCACCTATTCAAACATAAGCATCCTGAGGGCAGGGATTGACTTGCTTGGATTTTTATCCCTAGTGCCTGGCATATGGTGAGTATTTAATAAACGCACCCCCCACTGTCTTTGGGTCCCCTGTGTGCCTGGAATTGTGCGTTCTCTGTGGGTCTTGTTACACCATGGTGGCCCAGGCAGCTTGTCTGAAGAACATTGGTCTGAGAAGAGGAGTGTAAGCTTGGAGGAATTGGGATCTGTCTCTCTTTTGTCCCCACCCCCACCCTCCATCTGTCTTCTCTACCACCATCCTAGTCTATCCGGTTAGCCCACCTGCCTGGGCTTAATTACTGAGCTGAGTCCACACCTGTCCTGTGCCAGGCTTGGGGCCACCTCTAGCCTCTCGCCTCTCCCTTTCTCATCCATCCTTGACCCAGGTCCCAGAATCCTCTTCCTGATGCACAGGTGTAGCTGCAGCATTCTTGGGCTCAAAAACCTTCAGTGGCTCCCTGTTTCCCCTTGATAAAGTTCACACTCCTATGTGTGGCCTTCAAGGCCCTGTGTGATCTGGCATCCTTCTTTTCCACGTTTATCTGCTAATACTTTTTTTTCACATACTCTGTGCTCTTGTCAAGATCGACAGCTCTGTATTGGAGATACATCTCCAATCTTCCCTGGCTCCCTGCAGCTGCTCACCGTGTGTCCTTCCTCTCCCTCTCAGTTGGGCTTGCAGACCTCACTAGGCATGTTCTCTTGTGTGTTACCTATGCTGGAGCCTTCACCCCCACCTAGACTCTGAGCTGCCTAACCATGACAGAGGGGCTCTGACAGCCCCCTTTCTCTTTGGGGATGCAGGGGCCCAGGAGGCTTCTGGAACACTGTGTTTTGCTGGGTTATTTCTTTCTCTCTCTGCTCCTTCCCTTTAGGGTTTGACCAGGTCTTCCTGGGACAGAGGGAGAGAAGACTCTGGGCTGGTACGCAGGGGTGGTGGACAGCAGCTGTTCCCTTTGGCCCAGGGGAGGCAATGACAATAGCTGTGATGGGGAGCCTGGGAGCTAAAGTGCTTAGCATTTCATAAGAAATACTAATGAAATTCTCGATCTGTAATAGCGTTCTGGATCTCTAAAACGAGCCATGTGCTTGTACGAAAGTGGAAAGAGATCAACTTTAAACCATAAATTCTTGGTAATAGCGGGTTTTTCCCTTTTATTTATGTTTGATAGATATTTTTGTTTCCAGAGGAATGTCAACTCCTAATTTCATAATGTATCATGGGCTTAAGAAAATTGAATTTAATAAAGGCCAAAGATAAATGGCACCCTGAAAGGTCCCAACACTTGTCTTTATTAGCAGGACAAACTGCGGGTCTCCAAACACTGCTTCCCTCCAAATGAAAGTTTAAATGAAAAGTACTGTTGTGTCACAGGTTAAATTTCATTGTGGCTCTAGCTAACATGGTTAGTGAAGAGTTGTCTTAGATACCTTAGAGGGTAACAAGCCCTCTCAGACAGGCGGGAGAGAGATGCTCTCTGGTGTGGAGGGGGCAGGGTGCAGAGACAGGCCAGCCCCTGGCGAGGGGGGGGGGGGGGGGGCCCTGGGGCCGGGGTCTTGGGAGAGAGCCAGCCCCTGCAATTTAGCTGGATTTTTGCTTTGTTGGAAAAGCAGGTGGGCCCAGGCCTCTCCTTGGGCATTGTCTGTTACCTCCACTGGGAGAACCCCCCCACCCCCCACTCCCCCTACTGCCAGCATCCTCCTCAACTGCAAAGTTCTCTCTCTCTCTCTGAGTTTGGTCAGTGACTGGAGCTGTCTTCAGCCCAGGCCTAGCCATTAGAGGTTGGGTTGGAAAGAGATGCGTTACCCACCCAGTGTGGCGCTGACAGGACCTTAGGCAGAGCCTTTGCTGGGCTGGGGCTGGTGTGTGTGGTTGTGGTGGGGGGGCAGTGACCCAGGGAGGGGGCACTGAGAAAGCTCTGATAGCTGTCATGGCTGCTGGGCCACCCCTCCAGGCCCAGGGCCGTGCCATTCCCTCTCTGCAGTGACTGCCTTTTCCACATGCTAATTTCACTCGGAGGAGTTTGCTTTTATTTATTTTTTTATTATTTCCTATTTGTCTCTTCCAGATGTTTTCAGGGCAGTTTTTTTTTGTTGTAAACTAATTCCATTCATGTTTTAAAAATTTATGAAAGCGCTAATAAAAATGTCAAAGTGGTAAAAATGTTAGCTTTTCCTCTGTTTTGATTAAATTTCGCAAACTGTTTTTGAATATTAAAAAGCAATAATTTTTTTATCCTCTCCCCTCCCCCGCTCACCCCTCCCTCCCGCCCCCACCCCACTTTGGCACTTCCCTTCTCCCGGAGCGTTGGGGAGGCAGGCAGCTCCAGGAGCCATCACTCCACTGGCTCATTTGCACGCCAGAACCTCGGCGCTGTGCATCTCTATTAAATAACGGAGACAAATTAATCTTGGAGACACCAAACAAATTGTCCCTCCTGCTCCTCCTCCTCCTCCATTAAGTTCCCGGGCTGGGGGGGGGGCGTGCCACGGCAGGGGGAGGTGGCGCTTAGTGGGTTTTATCCAGTCTCTTCTTTCTCCTTTTTGGCTTCAGACTTTTATTTTTTTTAAAGAAATAATTAAGGAGCCCATCTCCCTGGCATGGTGTGAACTTTCTATGAACAGATCGGTGCCCATTTCTGATGGCGGGTCATTTGTATCCTTGGCGGTCCTGCTGATGAATCGCCGCTTTCTGGTTCCCCTGCCTGCTGCCAGCAGAGACACACAGGCAGGCTGGCAGGTGGAGGCTGGCATTTGGGCATGGGAAGAGATGTTCTTAGCGTTCCCTCCCCCCAAACAGGGCAGTGGGTCTGGGATATGGGGGGGCAGGAGGAGCCGCCCCCTTTGCACACCTTTAAAATTAATGTTAACATCAATTAGATAGGGCTGTGCGATTGAGGAGAGTGTGTGGGCAGGGCAGGCTCTGGGGGGCGCCTGGCAGACCCATGGGCAGACAGCCATCTTAGCTCATGTTGTGGGAGCATTGGGTCTGTCCTGAGGCTTCTAGAGACTGTTGGAAGGTTCACAGGGCACTTAGTACTCACACTGTCATTGATTCTCATAGTCGCCCTGTGAGCAAAGCCACGTGTAAAGCCCCCCCCCCCCCAAGCCGAATGAGGAAATGGAGCCTCCCGCCTCCCCCCAGGAGCTCTCTGGGGCATTGCCCTCCTGCCTCTCCTCCACAGCATGACTGGGCACTTGTTCCCATTCCCTCCCATCTCCTCTGGCGGGTCAGCCCCTCCACCATCCCACTCTCTCCCTGTCTCCAGCTGCTTCCTGACTGCCTACACCTGTGTCCATGTCTTCCCTCCCATGATCCTTCCCTCCATGTTCACTGTCATCCTGTGGATCCCATTTTTTCAGCTAAGTTCTGTGAGAATGATGTGTCTGCGCATCTCACCTCTTGCTCTCTTCTGATCCCCCCCGCAGTTCGGCTCTGAGTCTGTCGTTCAGCAGGAACCATTCTCTCCAAAATTAACAGTGTTCTCTTCATGGCGAAATCTAACGGTCTTCTCTCACTCCTGAACCTTCTCGGCCTCTGACGCTATTGGTCACCCTCTCTTGGTTATTGTGACACTGCTCTCTCCTGGTTCACTGTCTGCCTGTCTGACCACTCAGGAGGCAGCGCTGGTGTAGAGCACTGCTCCTGGGAGTCAGGAAGACCAGAGTTCCAATCTGGCCTCCGACCCTTACTAGCTGTGTGATCCTGGGCAAGTCCCTCAACTTCTGTCTGCCTCAGTCAGTTCAATAGTAAAATAGGGATAATTGTAGCTAATAATATCCACATTAATAATAATGGGGATAAGGGACGGTGAGGTGGCACAGTGAATAGAGCACCAGCCCTGGAGTCAGGAGGACCTGAGTTCAAATCCAGCCTCAGACACTTAACACAAAAACTAGCCATGTGACCTTGGGCAAGTCATTTAACCCCAACTGTCCTACCTTCCCCTCTCCAAAAAATAATAATAATTCAGATGTGATAATTCTTAAGCGCTTAGCACAATGCCTGGTACATTATAGGTGCCATATAAGTGCTCCTCCCTCCCTCTGTCCCCTCCCTCCTTCCCTCCTTCCCTCCTTTGCTGGCTCACACTCACTCACTGTGGGTATCCCTGAGGTTCTCTCCTGTGTCCTCCTCTTCCTCTGTACGTAACCTGAGGCCTTTGAATTTGTTTTTAAAATATTGTGACAATTGCGTTTCATTACAGTTGGTTTTCTTTGTATATTTGGTGGGGTTTGCCAGGGTCAGCAGCCCGGGTGGGGTGGGGGGTCTGTGACACAGAAGAGCTTCAGAAGCCCTGTTTTGAGCTGTTGTGCTGGTGATCCATCCTCACCCCTGTGCAGAGGGTCCCCAGGTCTTTATGCCCAGCCTTTGTCTCTCTGCTGAGCTCCAGTCTGGGTCACCAGCCATCTCTGGGACACGTCGAGCTAGACGTCGATGTCCCATAAGCATCTCAAACTTGGCATTTCCAGAACCTGAGACGCTCCCTCCCCCCGCCACTTCCTTCTTTGTTGTTGGGGCACTGACCCTCCTCCCGGGCAGGCAGCCCGCCCCCTCGTCTCCCTTCTGTGTGTCTGGGCACAGGTCGGCCCTTCTTGGGCCTGCCATGCTTTTCTGCCCTGTTGTTACCTCTTGGGACCCCCAACTTCCTTGGAGGCTCGGCTCAAGCACCCCCTTCAGCTAGAGCCCTTTTCTGGGCTCCCAGGCACCTGTGCTCTCCCTGCTAAGATTCCCTTTTGTTCAGTGTGTCTGTAGCTTGGATGTGCACGTTCTCTCCACGGCTAGAATGTAAGCTCCTCGAGGACAGGGATGGGTTTTGCTCATTTTTTCTGTCTTTAGTACTTAGCATGGCGCTTGGTAGTACACAGTAAGTGCTTAATAAATGCTTGTTGATTGACTCTTCATAAGGAAATTGAAGCCCAGAGAGGTGACATGATGTGTTTGCTCACCCAGTCTCTGAGTTAGTGAGAGTGGTGGAGCCAGGCCTGGCCTGGGAAGAGGGGAGCCTGCTAGTGCTTGGGGGTTCTGCCCATTTCAGGTGTCTTATGCTCCAGACTCAGAACAGGAACTGGCTTCTAGGGAGTGCATGATGAGGAAAAGGGAGAGTCAAGGTGGGAAAGAAGGGAAGGAAGGAGGAGAGGGAGCATTTCCAGTTGGTGGAGTTCTCTCTGCTCTCTTAGCCACTACCTTGGTATAGGCCCTCATCCCTGCTGGTCTGGTAATTCCACCCAAGTCTCCCGGCCTCCACTCAGATGCCAGAGGGTGTCTTCTGAAGCCCAAGTGTGCCTGTGCTGCCCCCCAGGTTAAGGAGTGTCAGTAGGGCTCTTTGGGGTCTGGGATGAAATCTAAACTCAGCCTGACGTTCTGGAGACAGCCTGCTTTTCCAGACTTGCTTCAGTATTTCACATATATTCCAGCCTCCCCACAGTGCACTAGACTCAGCATCCCATCTCCTGCCCCCAGGCCTTTGGTGAACAATCTCTCCTGCCTGGAACGTCTGTCAGAAGCTCCCATTCAGCTCAGCGCCTCCTGCCTGAAACCTTTCCTCAGCCCCTCCTTAGCTCATCTGTTCTTCACTGCTTACATGGAAGGAAAGCTGCTGGAGGGCAGGGACTTCTCCATTTGGTCGTGATGTCCCTAGTGCTGGATACATTTTCTTTTTGGTGCAGATCTGTGATTTCACTCTCTAGGGAATTTGCAGGGAGGAGATAGTGTGTCCCTGGGCCTGAGGCACGGAAGGGGTGAGGGACTTGCCCACCATCACACAGTCAGTAGGAGTCAGAGGCAGACCCAGAGCCAAGGCCCACTTGACTCCAAGGCCTGGCCTCCATTTCATGTATTAATTGCTTAATCAATGTTTGTTGACTTGAAACTGATTATTCTAAAAACTCTCTCTCTTCTCTGTGTTGTCTCTTTCTCTCCTTTCTCCTATTTCTCTTCCTCCCTTCTCACTCTCCCTTCTCTTCTGTCTTCCTCCCTCTTGTTCTCTTGCACTCACTGTCTGTCTCTGTCTTTTTTTTCTCTCTCCCCTTCCCTCTTTCCCTCTGTGTAGGAAATCATTGAATTCCCTATTCTGAAGCTAAATGGTCAGACGATGGAAATTGAGTCCACGTTTCACATGTACGTGCAGCCGGCCGTCCATCCTCAGCTGACACCTTTCTGTACAGAGGTAAAGAGTGTGGTCCTGGGAGGGTTTTGGGGAGGAGGGAGCTTTGGGCCTGGGACACTCTCATATGCTACAGATGAAGGCAGGATGAGGGCCTAGAGTGAGGCTTTGTTGAGAACCAGAGTCCCCAGGCAGGCTTGCAAGGCCAGAGGCTGAGACTGGGTAGTGAGCATGGAGGAGGTGGGGAATGCCACCTTCACAGTTTTCTGGCCCCCTTTCTCTTAGGGACTTCCACCCTTGGCAACCTTTCAAGGGCATCTTGCAGGGGCTTCATGGATCCTGAGCTTCCTGAGGGCAGCCCTGTGCAGGACTGGAGCAGCCTGGCCTGGAGTGGGGAGGTGCTGTGCCCTCCACCCCATGCAGGGCTGGAGCAGCCTGAGCTGGAGGGGGGAGCACTTGCCCTCCTCCCCGTATGGCTGGCCAGCTTCTCTCCATCAGCAGGTCTATGAGGAGTGAGTGAGCCTTAGAAATTCTTGGCTGCAGGGCCAAGCGGCCCAGGGATGCTAGAAACAAACTGCCGTTTTCCCAGCAAGAGTGGGAGACGCTGGGCTTCCTGGAGCTTTGTCTCCCCGAGAATCTCTAATATTGCCTCCCCACTAATGTCACTAAGAAAAATTGTCCTCTTTTGGACAGTCACCTTCTCCCACATCCATATAAATGAAAGAGACAGGGCGCAAACAGAGCCTAACCAACCAGAAAATGACATTCCTGCTATGTAGAAGGCGGCCAGGCACGAGCAGAGATGCTGAGGCCCCTCCGTCGCCTCCTCTCGGGGCTGGAGAGCTGAGGGAGACTGCTCAACCAGGTGCCCCTGCTGTCCTGGGCTGGCCCTCCCTGCCCTGGCTCCTTTCCCCCTGCAGCTAGCCTTTACGTGGTGCCTATTGTGTGCCAAGACTGGGCAAAGCCAAGCGCTTTACAGACTATCGCAGTTGAGCCTTTCCAGCACTCCTGGGGGGTAGGTGCTTCTTCCTTCCTCCCCTCCCCCCTCCCTTGTCTTCTACTTTGTTGTCCTCCCCTCCCCTTCCTCTTCTCTCTCCCTTTCCTTCCCTTGTCCCCCTCCCCCGCAGTAGCCACTGTCTCCCCCGCTCATCTCAGCCATCAGCCCTCTCAGCAGGTCCTCATCAGACCAGCCAATCACACAGTGATTCGGCCCCAGGACTCTCCCTTGTTCAGCTTGGCCTCTCCTTGGTGCTCTGTCCTCAAGGTAGCAGAGCCAGAGCTCTGGGGAGCCAGCTGGGGAGAAGCGGGCAACAGCCCCAGGGCCAGCTCTGCCCTGGACTCTGCTGGACAGTGTGTGGGAGCTTGTGGGGAGGGGAGGGATTTGGGGATGGTCCAGTGAGACCCTGGCATAGGGTCCCCTGGAAAATGTGAGGTCTTTCCAGAAAGTTTTTAAGGGGTCCCCTAGATGTCATCTAGACAGAAGAGAACACTGAGTCAGCAAGTGAGGTCACTTATGAGCACTCATGGGCTTCCCTGAGGCCTTTCTTGGCTGTCATTTTCTCATCTCCCTCCTTTTCCAGGTCCCTCATCCCCCCCCCCCCCGCCGTGGCACTTTCTTTTCTGGGCCCTGAGTAGAGCAGGCTGGGCTTCCAGGAAGGGCCTGACACCCTGAGTTGAGCTCAGCCACAGGAAGGCATGTAGTGCATGATGGCATAGGACTGCTGTGTGTGTGTGTGTGTGTGTGTGTGTGTGTGTGTGTGTGTGAAAGAGGAGAAAGAGGGGAGAAAGAGGGGGAGAGAGGAGTATGGGAGAGAAAGAGGGAGGGAGAGAGAGAACAGTGGTGTGCACTTAGGCCATGTTGTCAGTGCTGCTGGGATCTGGGACTGCCAGGGGAACCCTGGTCTCCTTAGGTTTCTCCCAACATTAGGACTTTCCTTCTCTCCTTCCCAGCTCCCTGGTCTACTTTGTGCCCCGTCAGCACATGTGCCAGGAGATTTGAAACATGGGCAAGGAACGCTTGTGTGTGGAACCCTTGGGGAGGTGGACTGAGGCCTAACCCCTCCTTTCAAGCCTCCCTTCTTCCTTCCTGGGAGCAGTAGCCCTGAGTTTGGTGAATGAAGAGGTCTTTTCCCAAGGCTCTGTCGTCAGCCTGTGCTCCAGGCCCAGGATGTGGCTTGGATAGAGATCAGATGGATGGGCTCCTTCCTCTTGGGGCCTTCTGCCCATTCTCTCTCCTCTTCCCCCAGACACTCTGTGTGTGTGTGTGTGTGTGTGTGTGTGTGTGTGTCTGTGTGTGTGTCCCTGTCCATTCTGTTAAATGCCAGTAAAGGGTTTTGTCTCACACCTGTACTTAGGAAGGGAGATTTATTGCTCTCTTTGTCTGGGAAGAAAGAGCAGGCCTGATTGTCAGATTGTACGCCTGAGACGAGTACTTATATAATCAGCAAACTGTCTCCCTGTTGCTGGTGGAATATGATGGTGCCAGAGATAGACTCTGCAAGGAGAAAGCCCAGGATGCTGACGTGACACTGGCAGCGAGTCCGGGCCCTGGCGGCCACAGGCCACTCCCTGTCCTCCCAGTCCTGGGGCCTCAGGACTGAGGCTCTGCTGCAGGCCCTGCGGGGGCCCTCGGCAGCACCCGCCACGGCCCCAGGAGGCTGAGCAGGCAGGTTTGCTGTGAGGTGGCTGAACCTGGAGCCTGTGTCTCAGCTCTGGTGTCCATCATTCCAAACAAGGGGGCACAGGCCCAGCGGCAGAGAGAGTGACATAAGGCAAGGCCAGAAGCAGGACCTCCCCACAGCTAGGGGACCTGGCACTGGAAAGGCCTGAGTTCCAGTTCAGCCTCAGGTACTTTCTAGCTATGTGGCCCTGGGCCAGCTTCTTTCCCCCTGACTTTCTCTTCTGTGGAATGGGGGCAGTAATAGCATCTCTCTGCCAGGGTTGTTGTGAGGACAAAATGAGATCTTGGCAAAGTGATTGGCAAACTTTACAGCGCTCGAGAAATTCCTAGTAATTTGAATAGTTCTGGCTCCTCACAGTAACAGTAATAATAGTAAATGACCGTGTGGAGCACTTGACAGGTGCAGTCCCATTGGGATCAGCTACTAGACATCCAGTTACCCCCATTTTACAGGTGAGGACACTGGCCCCTAACCCAGCTCCTGAGTGGCTCAGGCAGGATCTTTTTGCCCTCTGTTAAGGAGAGCAGGTCCTGACCTGGGAATGTTCGGGGAAGCCATGGGGCCCCTTCTCCCACCTTCCTCAGACACCGCCTTGCCAGCAGGTGGGCATCTGTTCTGCCCTGGAGCATCGGAGCAGAGGGGCCACCTTCCTCACTGCACTCGGGGCTGGCTGTGAAGGGCCTGCTGTGGCCTCTCCCACTCCTCCTCCCTCCTCTGAGCAACTCTCCACCTGAGCTTTGGTTGGGCCAGAGGAAGCTGTGCTTCTCACCTGGGACCAAGACGTTTTCCTCTTGGGCCCAGCTTGTCACTCCCACCATGGATCTGCAGAAACCAGAGGTTCTCCCAAGGTGGCCAGCCTTGTCCTCCCAGCCCCTTCTCAACAGGGTGCCTCCTGGGCCTTCCTGCTGCCCTTCACCCCCTGGGCCTCCCTTTCTTTATCTGGATCATGGGGTGATTCCACCTGACCACCATAGCTTAGGGCTATGATGAGGCTCTTGTGGGAGAATGGATGATAGGCAGTCAGGTCCATTTGTTCTGATGCTGAGAATTCCTGCATGATTGGGGCCAGCTGCTCCCCTTCCCTGGTGGGGGCTGTTGCTCAGACCCAGGGTCCCTTCTCTAGGGAAGTCTCCAGCACCTGCCCTGCTGGCCACCTGAGCCAGGAGGGATGTCATCTCTACGTAATCAGCTCCTGTGGCTCCCCGGCACTCCCAGGGGTGCAACAGACCCCCTGTTGTGTTCTCACAGCCCTTTGTGAGCTGTCCCCCCCACGTCTTTCTAGTCTCCTTACACCTTCTCTACCTCACATGGGCTGTGGGCTAGGGACTCTGGCCTCCACCTCCCAGCTCTGGGTGTTTTCACTGTCTGCCCTCATCTGGGCTTCCCCATCTGCCTTACAGGACACCGGGACACTCCCTGGTCTGCCTTCCCTCTGTGGATTACTCCATTTTTTTCTGTGTGCTGTATGCGCCTTGTCTTTGTGTTGTCTCCCCCATTAGGTCGGGAGCTTCTTGAGGGCAGGGCTTGTCTCCTGCCTTTCTTTGTATCTCCAGCACTTGGCACAGTGCCCAGCACATAGTAGGATCTTGATCCATGTTCCCTGACTGACCTGTGGAGTCAGGAAGGAGGAAGCCTCAGAGACTGGCTCTAACCCAGACTGGTCATCGAGCTGTGGGAGGGGTGATAGGTTGGGGGAGTCATTGGTCTTATGGTCCTGTGGGTCCCCAGCCATTGACCATCTGGGTGGCATGCCCACTATCACCCAGCTGTCCTCTGTCAGGCACTTCCTTCTCTGTGTCAGGCCCAGTGCTGGGGAAACAGGGACACAGAGGAATAGGCCTTGCCCCCAGGGAGCTGATATTCTTACTTACAGACAAGAAGAGTCAAAATACAGATGCAGGAAATACCAAGTAATTGGGGGGGGGGTGTGCAATACAAAAGGACAGGACTAGCATATTGACCCAAGTGTGGCATTTGGGAAATGGAGGCTGTGATGGTGGCTGTTAGAGGAGCTCTGGGAGTTCCAGAGGAGAGGCTGAGCTAATCCGACTCTGGTGTGGCCTGTGGGCATGGGGCTCTGGCTGCTGCTCATGTCCAGCTCCCTGGGCAAGGAAACCTCGCATGGCCTCTGCTCCCTTCCTGCAGCTCTCCTGAGGTCCTCCGGCCTTGCCCCTGCCTTGGGCTTCCCAGGCAGGGAAAGGGTGCAGAGGGGACTTTCTCTGTGAAGTGGGAACAGGCAGGGACCGCTGCCGCTGAAATGGAGTAAAGGAACGGTGTCGTTAATCTTTTTAATTTATTTTCCTGTTCGACCATGGGAAGTCTGTAGGCAGCTGCTGTTACCCAATTAAAATACAGATTAATATAAAAACAGTTTCCAGAGTATAAAATGGAGTGGCCCTGGTCCTCCACCTCCATCCCCCCTGATAATGACTTGATGAACTCTGGGCACCCACCTGGAGGACTGCAGCGACATTGGTGGCAGCTGCCGCCACCATTGCCAAAACATCTCCTTAAAGCCAGCCTGTTCTGCCCTCCCAGGCAGGTGTTTGCCGCTCTTTACTTGAAACTAGAGCCTAATTGGTGTTTGCTCTTGACTTCTCTGTCCTGCTGCCTGGCTCACGCCCCTTCTGGGTGACATTGTGGGGGCTGTGGCTCTGAGCCTGACCTGAGTTGATCAGAGCAGGCCCGTGGAGGGTGATTGCTGAGGCAGGACCACAGGACTGCAATGTGGAGCATGAGCTAGGGCTCCTCATTTTCCTCTGCCTTATATGGCTGTTCCACCTCCTTGCCTCAGTTTCCCCATCTAGAAGTCTTCCTTTTTGCTGCCTGTGGAGCCCCTGCTTCCTCTTGCCTTCTAGGCCTTGGCTTTCTGTGGGTCAGTTCCTGGGAGTGTGCAGGCACGAGACCGAGGGGGTGGGTAAGGGAGCAGGTCAACCTCCATTGATTTGTAGAAAGAAGAAACTTCCAGCCCACTGGGGCTGGTATTCCAGTTATCTAGAGCCCAGAGTAGTTTTGGGAATGGCCTTAGCAAATAGATGAGAAGATGCGCCTCCCTCCTTATAGAGGTGGGATGTGGGTGCGGAGAATTATATGTCCCAGTGAACTGTGTTGAAAATGCTAACTGCTTCTTGCTAAACTTTTTTTTTCCTCCTTGTTATAAGAATGGCTTCTTGGGCAGAAGCTGAGGATGGATTGTATTTAGAAATCAATAGAATATGAAAACAAAGTATGTCATAATAACTTTTAAAAAGAAGGTGGAGTGGGCACCGCCATGCGGGTATAGGCAGGCCTGCACACACTGCACATGCGTGCTCTCAGACACCTAGCACGGGCACTTCCAGTGTGCAGATGCCCCGTTGCCCAGGGGAGCAGAAGGCAGCCATCACCCTCTTGTGGTGGTCACCAGTGCTCAGTCCCCTCTGCAGGCAGGGCTGTGTGCTTGGAGCCAGCTTCCATATGGGGCAGAAGGACCATGGCAGGACTTGTTCTGGGGTTTGGGCTGAGAGCATTGGCCATCAGGAGCAGGGTTTGCTTTCCTGGTCAGGGGCCTCCTGTGCAAGAGTAGATGGGTACAAAGGTAGAAAACCACAGGCTCTTTACCCCAAACGAGTTTATAGTCTCATGATAGGATGTTTACGAGTGTAATTGGCTCAGGGGCAAAGTGAGTGAGTTCCAGAGACGTGAGCAGGTGGGAGCACTCTAGCTAGGAGAGGCTTCCTGGAGGAGGTGGCAGTTGACTAAGGCTTTGAAGGACAAAAGGCGATGGGTAGAGCAGGAGGGGGCAGAACAGGAATCAGAAGACAGCTAAGGTTCTTGCTGCCTCAAAGGGGACTGCTGCTAGATTGTGGGTGGGAGAACCTCAGACATCAGCTGGAGTTTTGATTGTATATGCTAGGCAATGGGGAGCCCCAGCAGGTGCTTGAGGAGGGAAGGCACCCCTTCTTAGAGGCCCTGTGTTCCTGTGGTGGGTGTAGTACCTGCTGTTGGGTTCATTGTGCTGTTTTCTCTCCTTCCAGCTGACTGGGATCATCCAAGCCATGGTGGACGGCCAGCCGAGTCTCCAGCAAGTGCTTGAGGTAGGTCTGATGACCCTTCCTTCCTGTCTTCTGGCCCTCCTTCCTCTGGAGAATCTGACTGGGCTATTTGATTACAAGTATGGCTTCATTAGGATGTTATCTATTGTCGTATGGCAGTGCCAGGGGCCAAGCAAGCCCTGATCACCACTCACACATGGGCATTCCTGGCCCCTCTGGGGTCTCCCTTGGGTGAGGGGGAGGGTGGCTCAGCTGGCTGCCAACTGTTCCTTTTCTGCCTTCCTCCTCCTCTTCATCTCCTATTTCTTCCTCTGCTCCCCTTCCTCCTTCTCCCTTCCTCCTTCCCCCTTTTCTCTCCTAATTCCTTCCCTTTCTCCTCTCTCTCTCTTTTTTTAAAGCAATCGGGGTTAAGTAACTTGCTCAAGGTTACACGGCCAGTTATTTCTGGGTGTGGTGCTAAGTGTCTGAGCCCGGATTCGGTCCCCAGGTCATCCCGACACTGGAGCCGGTGCTCTCACTCGCTGTGCTACCTGGCTGCCCCCCTCCTCTCTCTTAAACGTCTTCTTCCTCCCCCCTCTCCCCTCTCTTCCTTTATCTATTCCTCCCTTTCCTTTCCTCCTCTTCATTCCCTGCTCCTTCTTCTTTCCCTTCCCCCTCTCCTTCCCCTTTTTCTCCCTCCCTTCTTCCTCTCTCCTATCCTTACTCTTTCTCCCTCCCTTCTCTCCCCTCTCTTCCTTTATCTGTTCCTCCTCCTCCCTCTCCTCCCCCTCCTCCTCTCCTCCTCCCTGTTCCTCCCCCCTCCCCCCTCTCCCCTCCCTCCC
>NW_027185852.1:30748303-30770607 GCF_028583685.1 Petaurus breviceps papuanus
CTCCTTCCCTCCTCCTCTCTCCTCCTCCTGCCCGTCCTCCAGGTGAGCTTCCAGACGCGCAGACATCTGTCCTTTGGCCCCCAGTGGGTTTGGGGCTTTGTTTTTGTTTAGCTGTAAATGTTGGCTCCTTGTGGCATGTGAGCACTTCATTAACCGCACAGCCTCGGCCCTGTGCCCTCCCCAAGGCTGGCTTTGTTTGCTTTCCACTCCTCCAGGAGGGCGCCGGGCCGGCACCCCCTCCCTGGGCTGGGCCGCCTGCCTGCTGCCGTGGAAGCGTTGGGCCTGTCAGGGTGTGCAGGCTGCACCGGCTAATGATTCCTAATCAGAATAATTACAACAATTGCCTGTGTGAGGGAAATCAAATTAAAGGCTTTCAAGGCCTTGGCAGAGCGCACACTTTCAGGATGGGCTTGCTCCTCAGGGAGCAGGGAAAGGTTAAGGCGGCTCTTCCTTGTGCTTCCATCCTTTGGGGAGCAAGGCAGTGGCGCAGCTCCAGCTCTCCGGGCCTCCCGCTTCTTTCTGTGCCTCTTCTTCTCTTGGGAAGGAGGGCTGGCCTGGCCTGGGGGGTGGGGGCCCTAAGGGAGCACTGGCATCTTAGGGATCTCTCTTGCCCTTGTCTTTCCCCTTAACCCAGTAGACCTAAATCTGAAACTAGACCTCTGACAAGGCCAATGCCAAGGCTTCTCTGCCCAGTACAAAGGCAGTCCATAAGTGTGGCCTCTCTGCCTCTGGCCCTGGCCTGGGGGGTGGCCGGGGGTGGGGGGAGCCCTGCCTCTTGGTGGATGAGATGGAGGTAAAGAGGAGAGCAGGGCCCTTCTCTCTGGCCACAGCCATGTGGGAGAAGGGCAACCTCCATCTCCCAAAGGGCAAGCTTCCAGGCTAGACTGCCAGTGGTCTTGAGATGGCTTGTATTCTGGGTTTGTGGTCGGGAGGTGGGGATAGCCTGCTGTGTGTGTCTCACCTTCGATCTGAGCCTCCATGTTGTCTGCTTCCTGGGGGCCCCATGAGGCTGTTACCTGGATCTAGGCTGGGCAAGAAAGATTCCAGCAGTCTTCACACTGCCAGTTACTGGACCTGCCCACTGCAGGTGAGAAGTGCCCCTGGCCTTTTTGGGCCAAGGTTATTAGTCATAGACATGACTTTTCTGGGCTTTAGGAAAGCCCATGAAATTGAGTCCTTCGTGCTGTGTTCAAAGGATGGGCAAGTATCTGATAGAACAGGCGAGTGAGTGTAAGTGGTCCCACAGAGACAGCATGAGGGGGCCCCTGACAGCCTTCAAGGAAGGGGTGAAGTGGGTGCATCCCTGCACCGTGGAAGGCATGCTTATCCCAGTGACAGATGGCCCCAGCCTGGCAGGTTAGAGTGTACCCACACTTAATGCAGGGCAGTTGGGATCCAGAAAGATCTTGACCCAAGTGGGCAGGGAACTTCAACAAAAGCCACTCCCTATGATGGCATTAGAGGCTGTCTCAGCTGTGGACCCACACTGACCCTGCAGCCCACTGCAACTCCCAGCTTTTCTTCAGGAAATCTTAGGAGGGCCACACTTCCCCCGCCCTGCACTGCCCAGGCAGATCCTTTTTGAACCGAAGGGCGAATCTATAAGTTGCTCTGGTCCAGCCTTCTCACCTTTGGAGGTGAAGGGCCTCTGGTGACTGCCTTTTGGCCTCTCAGACAGCCAATGGGGGACTGGCCTGCAGAGGCGCCTCTGGGGGAGGGAAGTAAGCCCACTAGGCGCCAGGCGCTGTGCTAGGTGCTGCTTGCAGATCTTACCTCATCTGCTCTGCACAGCAATTGTAGGAGGCAAGTGCTGCTGTTATTCCCATTTCACAGTTGAGAAAACAGAGGCAGAGGGAGGTTTGAGGGGGGATGAAGATGTGAAAGCCTTGCTGTGGTGAGTGGGACAGTGAATGGATTAAGGAGGTGTAATCCATTACACCTTGCTGCAGTGAGGGCCCAGTGGAGATGATGGAGCATGGTTTCTTTATTTTCTCTAGATTATTTGAGCAGAACGTGATGAGGGGTCACGGCAGTGGTTGGTGGGAGTGATCTGAGGCTAAGACTTGGCTGGGCAAGATTGACAATAGAATGAGAGGGCGCAGGACCCCAGAAGAGAGGGCAGTGGAGCTGGTTCCCCAAGGGGTCACATGGGAAGGGACGAGAGGGTAGCCAGTGTAGGGTGATGGCCTGGGGAAGACCTGAGGCGCTGGTGAGGAGGAAGAGCAGGGTTTGGGTGTGCAGGGCAGAGGGGGCAGTGACCGGAGAAGGGGATTTCAGGGGGCATGAGCTTGGAGGTGGCATCTCTGTGGGGCATGGCGAGGTTGAGACACTTCTGTGCCTTCCGTTTCACCAACTCGTGTTCCAATAGAATGATGATGATGATGATGATGATGGTAGCCACACGATACACTCTAAGACTTGCAAAGCTCTCTGCATATGTGATCTTACTTAGTCCTCCCCGCCCATGTGAGGGAGGTGCTACTGTTACTGTGCCCATTTTAAAGACAAGGAAACTGTGGCAGGCAGAGGCTGAGGGACTTGTCCGATGTGCAGCTAGTGAGCGCCTAAGGCAGGATTGTTCTCAGGTGCTGCCTCTGAGGCCAGCTGGGTTCTTAGCACAAAGCGGGTACTTAATCTGTTTACCAGAGTTTTAGTGCATGGTTTTTGCAGGCCCAGCAAAGATTGAGGGGCAGGGGGAGGGGGCGGCGGAGGAGGGGAAAGATCTATCATCCATTTCTTTTTTTTTTAATTAATTTAATTTTTAGTTTTCAACATTCACTTCCATGAGATTTTGAGTTCTAAATTTTCTCTCCCTCCCTCCCCTCCCCCCACCCCAAGATGTCAGGCAGTCTGATACAGGTTCTACATATACATTCATATTAGACATATTTTCACATTAGTCATGTTGTAAAGAAGAATTAGAACCAATGAGAGGAACCATGGGAAAGAAGAAACAAAAAAAAAGGGAGAGCAAATAGAGTCTGCTTTGCTCTGCATTTAGACTCCATAGTTCTTTCTCTGGATGTGGATGGCATTTTCCATCGTGAGTCTTTTGGAGTTATCTTGGATCATTGCATTGCTGAGAAGGGCTAAGTCTGTCGGAGTTGATCATCACACAGTGTGGCTCTTACTCTGGTTCTGCTCACCTGACCAGTGTGCCCTCCTAGTGACTGCGTCAGAAATAGAGCTAGTCTGGGGTGACCTGTGCTGGCCGACACCTTGGAATTCTCTGCTCTGGTCTGATCCCCCACCTCCTGTCAGTGGCTCCCTATTACCTCGAGGATCAAATATAAAAAGGCTTTTGGGCTTTCCAAGCCAACCACAAGCTGAGACCGTCTGGCATGAATCCAGTCCACAGCTGAGGGATAGTGGCACAAGGCCCTCTGTGTCCCAGCTCAGGATCTTTTCGCTGCCTGGGATGCTGCCCCGCCTCCCCTGCCTTCCTTCAGGGATCAGCTCACATCCTCCCTTCTGCAGGAGGCCTTTCCGAGCTCCCCACCCCTGCCGCGCCTTCTCCCGGAGGAGAGGCCTTCTCCCGGAGGAGAGACCTCCTCCGGTTCTCCACATGTTGCCTTCCCCTATCAGACTGGGAGCTCCTTGAGGGCAGGAGCTGTGTCCTTACCTTTCTTTGTATTCCTGGTGCTTCGCACCATGCCTGGCACACAGTAGGCACTTAATAAATGCTTGTTGACTGACTGAATGTGATGATTATTTGCTTTTATAGATGTTCACTTAGTAATTTTGTAATAATATGTTTTAGAATTTTTCCAGGAATGGAAATCATACTTACTGGCCTCTAGTTTGCAAATTCTCTTCTCTTCCCTTTTAAACTAAAATTAGGATATTTATCCTTTTCTAACTTGCTGCATGCATTCTCTCTGTCCTTCCCTCCCTCCCTCCCTCCTTCCCTTCCTTCCTTCCTTCCTTCCTTCCTTCCTTCCTTCCTTCCTTCCTTCCTTCCTTCCTTCCTTCCTTCCTTCCTTCCTTCCTTCCTCCCTCCCTTCCTTCCTTCCCTTCCCTTCCCCTTCCCTTCCCCTTCCCTTCCTTCCTTCCTTTTTTCTATCTCTATCTCTGTCTCTCTTCCTCTTGTGTCTCTGTGCCTTTGTCTCTGTCTCTCTCTCCCCTTCCCTTTCCTCCTCTGTACAGTTTTTTGCTGACTGTTGCCACTAACCCACAGTGCAGCTCTGCATATGCCAGCTCTCTCAGTACAGTCGACTTGGCCAGGGGAAGTGTATCAAGGGCAACAAGGTGCCATCTTCCTGACTACTTACTTCACCTAAAAATGCTTACGTAGACTTTTAGTGCTCTCTCTCGTTTTTATATTACCTAGGTTTTCCCATATCCCTTTTCCTCCCCCTCCCAAGGAACAATCCTTGTCATAAAGAATTTTCTTTTTTAAAAAACTTACTAATTTATTTTTAATTTTCACCATTCACTTCCATAAGTTTTAGATTTTCTCCCCTTCCACAAGATGGCATGAAGTGTGATATGGCTGTACACATACATTCCTGTGGAACACATTTTCACATTAGTCATGTTGAATAGAAGAATGATAACAAAGGGGAGAGACCAAGAGAAAGAAAAAACAAAACAGAAAAGAAAATAAGAATCTTCTTTTAAAGAAACAAGGAAAAGGAGAGAAGAGAGGTCTGATGTCATTATCAATGTCCCCCAGCTTACAGAGAAGTTGGGGAGGGATCTTGTCTCTGGAGGCCCACTGGGCCTTCTTCCTCATTCCACCAGGTTCCATTTTGGTGGTGTCTCCTGCTGATATTGTCGATTGTTTTCCTGGTTCCGGTTTACTTCACTCTGCAGCTGTTCATGGAAATCTTTCTAGGCTTCTCTGCATTCCCCATTTGTCATTGCTGGTCACTGTGCTGGGTGCTGGGAATAAAGAAAGACAAAATGATGGTTCTCTAGGCCCCTGCTCCCACGGACCTCATATCTTGATGGAGGAAATGCTATGCAAATAGCCATAGACATTCAATGAATATACATGCACTTTAAGTGGAAGGCCCTCTGAAAAGGGAAGGCACTGGCAGTTGGAACCAGGGAGAGCTGCTGAAGAAGGTGGGATTTGAGGTGAGTCTTCAGGGAAGCTAGGAGCTGGCTGTGATGAGGGTTGGGGACAGCTAGTAGGAAGGCACGGTTCTTGCTTCTCTCCGTTGACAGTGAGCATCCTTCCCACCCCTGTGAGGTCCTGTCCTTTCTTTGATCCTCCTCTTTTTCCTAGGGTGGCTCAAAACAAAACAAACCCCCAGCCCTCTGGGTTGACTTTCCTTGTCCTCAGCAGCCTCAGTCCTTTCTAGCCTTAGCCCTCTATGCCCTGTTCTCAATGGGCCTTGCCTCACTTTTCCATTCCATCCTCTGGCTCTGCCTTGGCTGCTGTCCTGTGTTCAGGTCTTTCCCAAATCCAGGTTGGCTAGTGAGCTCCCTGTGAGTCCACACTGGTCTCTTTTGGGGACTTCTTGTTCTCCTTCAGAATCAGTTTCTTTGGCATCTTAAGGATTTCACTCTTGAGAGGTTCCTTTCCTTTCTGTTCTGACTTCCTTGACAGGATCTGAGAACGTGGAAGGCTGCCTCTCCTTCCCTTTTAAAACATGCTTTCTTCCTCCTCAGAGTTAGGAAGCCCTGATCAGGACAGTAGACAAACTAATGAAGAAGAGGATGAAGACCAGTTGGGAGGAGGGTGTGAAGAAGATCCCCTTCTCTACCCCCCACTCCCCAACCTGTGTCCCAAGATCATGGGCTAGGAAGGGAGCAAATGAACCCAAAGTTGTTCCCCTTCCATCTTTGGTCAAAGACCGACCCAGCTGCTAGGGCCTGGGCACAGGTCAGTCAGTTCCTAGCTTCCTTCATCATTTCCCCAAGAGTTCCTGTCCTTGGTACTGTGGGAACTCGCATCTCCTCTCATCAAGCATAGTGGACTTTAATGTTTGAATCCTGAGCTGGCTTCTTAAAAGTCCTCTCTGGTACCCACCTGAGTCACGGGAATTGGGGGTTGGTCACCCAGTGTGATAAGTCTGAGGATGTTCAGCTGCCAGGAGTCCCTCTCCAGTAGTGTCATCATGCTCTCCTAGATGCTTCTCCTTCCACTCAATCTGGGGAGAGCCAGGACAAAACTTAGCTCCCTAGGCTCCTCGTCCTCCTCCCTGCCCCCCAGCTCCCAGTGAGACATTCTTCTACCAGGACAGAGTCCCTGAGCACAGTGAAACCTCCTTCACATCGATGAGTTCATCCCATGCAAGCTCTCCACATTGCTGCAAGGTGAGCTCCCACCTCTCTCTCCAGAAGACTTCCCACTATTCCTCACTGTTCTGCTTATATGGAATGACCCCTGCCATCTCCCTGCCTTTATATGGACCAGGAAGGGCCTCCCTCCCTCCTGTGTCTTAGCAGCCTTCGATCTCATCAGGGCTCAGCTCATGTGCCACTGTCCCCTTCTCCCTGTAAATTACTGGGTCTGGACTCAAAAGCTGCTGGAGGCCGGAGACTGCCTCACATCAGGCCTGCACAGTGGGCACTTGATAAATGCTTGTTGCATTGAATTGAATTCCACCCTCCAGGCCTCTGGTCACTCAGGATTCCCTTTTTACCATTCATATTCTTTTTCTGGCTCTTGCCTCATTTTGGGAGGAGCCCTTGGTTCTCCCTGACAATCTGGAGAGAGAAGTGGTCTCTGAGCCTCCCCTTGACTTCCGGCACAGTCCCACGTCTTAGGAGCTCTACCAGGAGCAAGCAGCACTCTGGGGTCACAGCTGCAGAATGGGGCAGCCTGAGACGCAGAGTGTAGGCCTGGTGTGAGCTTGGGCTGGGAGCCCACATGCCGCGCTGTCCGCTGTACCCACTGAGTTGCTTCTTGGAGAGAGTCATGTGAAGGGTAGTGGATCCTGCTTTCAGTGTAAAGGAGAACTTCGTGACAAAAGCTCTTCCAGAGTTCTGTGGGTGGCCTTCAGAAGTGGAGAGGCCTCCATCATGGGACAGCTTCCAGAAGAGGCCAGTGGCTTGTCAGGTATGTTTGAATGGGATTTGGGTTCAGGTGTCAGAATAAATGTCCTCTGAAGGCCTTTGAGCTGCAGTCTTGTAGTGGAAGGAGCTGTGGGTGGTCATCAGAAGTCCTAAGTGTGAGTCCTAGCTTCTCCATGCCTGTGTGGGGGTGATTGCATCTCCCTGGGCCTGTTTTCATGTTGGTAAAATGCTGATAATAATATAACAATGTTGGGTGGCTAGGTGGCGCAGTGAGCAAAGCGCCGGTCCCGGAGTCAGGAGGACCCAAGTTCGGTTCAGGCCTCAGACACTTAACACCCACACAAAAAAATTAGCTGTGTAACCTTGGGCAAGTTACTTAACCCCAATTGCCCTCCAAAAAGCAAATATATATATAACTGTGAACGCCGAAGCCTCTGACTTCCTTGGAACTTTGGGCTGCCTGGGTCAAAGGACCCCAGCCTTTCAGCCTTGGTTGTGCTTGGCCTTCTGTGGTCACTCTTCCTCAGCATGGTCTGGCAGCTGGATTCAGCTCCTGAAAATGATACCTCCCCGCCCCCCCCAACTCCTGTCCCAGCAGTCACCCAGGCAGGGTCTGCCGCCTGGTGGTGGTGGAAGGATGATCAGATCGCCACAGCTGAGTGCAGTCTGTCCTCTCCTTGGCCTGTGGAGGTCAGTGGACAGAGGGGCTGCCCACAGAGCCCCCTGCCAGGCTGTTTGGCTCCAGCTTCCAAGAGTGCTGATACTAGGCTAAGGGGACCACTATCTGAAGTGAGGGTGGGATGGGGGCTTCCTGAAGTAGAACTGAACCAGGATAGCCCAGTGTACCCTGGGCATAAGCTGGGGGCAGTCCTGGCAGCTTGGTCAGTCTCTGGCCAAAGTTGGAAGAGGAACAGCTTGGGGATGATTTTCTTCCCCCCTAGCCCATGCTTTTGGGACACAGGTCAAGGGAGGGTGGGTGGAGAAGGGGACCCTCTTCACCCCCTCCTCCTCCCCCCAGTTCATCTTCATCCCCTTCTCCATCAGCATGTCTGTTGTCTTGATCTGGGCTTCCTAACTCGGAGGAAGAAGATGACGACTTTGGGCCTTTCAAACCAGGGCAGTTTGTGTTAGGTTTGGACTGACTGGGCGCTGTTAGGGACGAGGTCATCTGACTCACGTGTTCATTCTGCCCTTTAAAGATAGGAGTGTGTGTGTGTATGTGTTTAAGAGTCAGAGACCCCCTGAGAAGGTAAACGGGGAAAAGAAATCATAAGGAACTTGTCAGAGTTGAACTATTAACATTCCTACATGGAAAAGCAATAATTGTAACCTATGAAACTTTTCTCAGTAGATGAAGGGAATATATATATATATATATGAGGGTATATGGGCATATGAATACATATGTGAATGTGTGTATATATGATTACAGGTATACATAGATAGAGGGCACAGGACCAATTTAACAGGAAGTGATGATACTTAAAGGGTGAAATCAAGAGGTGAGAGAGGAATATAATGAGAGGAGATGGGGAGAGACAGAATGGGGTAAACTATCTCATATAGAAGAGGCAAGGGAAAATGGTTACAATGGAGGGGAAAAATAGGAAGGCAAAAGGGAATGAATGGGTCAACCTTATTCTCATTGAATTTGGCTTAGGGAGGGAATGACATGCACACTAAATAGGGTATCTCACCCTCCAGGAGAGTAGGGGCGAAGGAGATGAGAGGGGGGATGATGGAAGGGAGGGCAGGCTGCGGGGGGAGGAAGTTGGAAGCACCCACTTTTGAAAAGGGACGGGCTCAAAGTAGAGAATAGAACAAGTGGGAGGTGGGATAGGAGGGAGGGAAATATAGTCAGTCTTTTACAATGTATCTACTATGTTATTGTTTTGCATTAGCTACACATGTACAACCTGTACTGAACTGCTTATCTTCCCAGTAAGGGTGGGTGACAAGGGAGGAAGGGAATGAATCTGGAATTCAAAGTTTTAAAATCAAATACTCATATATATATACATTTTATAATAATACTATTATTAATACTAATTTACATGTAATTGGGAAATAAGATATACAGGCACTGGGGCATAGAGATCCACTGTGCCCTACTGGAAAGTCAAAGGGAGAATGGAGGAAGATATGGGAGAGAGCAGATTGGAGGAGGGGATATCCTGTGGGACTGCTATTTTGGGGCGGTGGGTAGGGGAGAAAATTTGTAACTCAAAATCTGGCAGAAATGAATAATGTAAATCAGAAGTTAATAAAGCATTTGAAAATTAAAAAAAAAAAGAGTCAGAGACCCTGTAAAGTAAAATGGGCATAAAATGACTTGAGAGTCAAGCCAGATGGAGGTAGCTAACATCTATTAAGCACCAGGTAGCCCGCTAAGTACTGAAGATACAACGAAAGACAAAAAGGGGTGTGATGGGAGAGACGGCCTGGGAACCAATGTGCTACACGAGGGGTAGTATCAGAGAGAAGGCACTAAAATTAGGGAAGATTGGTAAAGGCTTCTAGGAAAAGGTGGGACTTTAGCTGAGACTCCGAGGAAGCCTGGGAAGTCCAGGCTTGGGACATAGCCAGAGGAGATGTTCAGAGTCAGGAGATGGATTCTGTTGTGTGGGGAGGCTAGCATCATGAGACTGGGAAGGTAGCAAGGAGCTGGGTTCAGAAAGACTTCTCTTTGATCCTGGAGGTCACAGGGGACCACCTGAGTTTACTGAGTGGCATGGTCTGACTTGTGGTCAGTTTGTAGCTGAGGGGAGGATGGGCTGGCGAGAGGAGAGACTTGAGGCGATTGGAGCAGTCCAGGCACGAGGTAATGAGGGCCTAGAGATGTGCCTGACAGACCGCGCTGTCTGCGTTGTCAGAGGAGCGAAGGGGGCACAAAGATGCTACAAAGGTAGGAAAGACGGGACTTGGCAGCTGATTCGACATGGGGGGAGCAGCTGTGAAAGAATGAGGAGCTGGGAGCCTGGCTGCCTGGGAGGATGGAGGAAACAAAGATGAGGAGAGGGTTGGAGGGGAAGATAATGAGCTCGGTTTGGGATGTGTTGAGTTTATGAGACAATCCGGTTCAAGCTGTCCGGGAGGCAGCTCGAGGGTCAGGAGATGAGGGCTGGGCACGTAGAGCCGAGTCATCCGTACAGAGGCGATGACTGAAATCATGGGAGCTGATGCCAATGCAGAGGCAATGTTACAGAGGGAGGAGAGAAGGGGGCCTCTGGCAGAGGATGCATGTGGTTTATCTGAGGAAGGGGAGGGGGCAGAAAGGGCATCAGGACATAACAGTGTCGTCAGCACCTAGAGATAAGACTGTCGGGGAGCAGAGGCAGAGGCTGCAGAGAGGCCGCGGAGGATGAGGATCAAGAAAACAGCATTAGGTTTGGCAGTTAGGAGATCACCAGGAACGTTGGAGGTTAGAGGCCAAACTGCAGAGGAGGGTGAGAGCAGAGGAGGCGGGGGTGCCGATCACGTGGCCTCCAGGAAGAGAGATGGGGTGAGAGCAGGTAGGCCCAGAGGGCTCCAGGGAGGGCTTTTGGAGGAGGTGACAGCGATCGCCAGCAGGGGCATCTTTACAGGTAGTAGGGAATCCCCCAGCAGATAGGAAGAGATTAAATCGAGAGAGTGCGCAGGGTGCTGGGGGAAGCTGGGGTGGAATGGGATCATCTTGCAGTGAGTAGAGATTCATACTTTGTATTGGTACCTCCAGGACTTAGCACAGTGCCTGACTCGTTGAAGTCATTAAATAAAAGCTTGTTGATTGGTTGCAGAAAAGTGAAATCCTGGGACAGGAAAGTCACATTCCTGGCCCTGTCATATTCAATGTTGAGTTAGTTGAAGACAGAAAGTAGCCTGTTTGTCCAATTCAGAGAAGGCCTGAAGGTTAGAGAGACTGCTGCTACATTGTATGGTAGAGTCCAAAAAGATTCCAATAGCACAGGGCGTTGGTTTAAGATGAAATTAATAAGGATGAGTGTAAAGCTTTGTACTCAGGTTCGAAAAATTACTTGTGCAGTTGCAAAATGGAGTTGTTGCTTCCTAGCAGTTCAGGTATGAGAGGGGGAAAACTCAGTATCTAGTCACACAGCTAGATACTGCAAAGAAACCAGGACATAGGAAGAAGGACTTGAAATATTCAGAAGTTCACAGACGCCACAATCCAGCAAGAAAGGTTTTAGAAGCAAAGACTGTGACTGCAACAGTCTGTGCACAAGGCACAAAGTTTGGGCAGCAAACAAGAGCGCCTGACTCAGGGAGGTGGCAACCTTGACCTCTCGCGTGTCTCCTGGATTTTGTAGGTTAAGACCCATGACTCAGCTGGCCATAGAAAGCTCTGCTTCATCCCAAAGAAACAGGAAAGGCCAAAAGGAGGGTGGGGCCACATTGTATGTTGAGAAGTAATACTCATGGAGGAGGGAGGGCTAGCCTAGTAGTAACCTGCTCAGGAGGCCCCAGGAGGGCCTCTTGAGCCAGTGCCAGTGTGGAGGGCCCCAGTACTCTGGGTAGCCAGGGCTCTGAGTGGAAGGTGTCAGGGAATGGTGGCCACTTTGCCATCAGTTGGAACAACTTGTCAGAATTTGATGGTTAATTTGGGACTCTATCTGACTAGCCAGGACCCTGAGTGACATTGATTTGATGGTGCCCAGTCACGTGTATGGCCGAGTTGAGCTTGGGAAGTTTCACCCAATCCATGGTGAAACCTCTGTTGGGTAGCTGTGACTACCATCAGAAGAGCTGCCTTAGATCTAATTACAGCTTTCAGCATTGTGGTCTGTTCTAGGTAGTTGTCTTCCTTGGTCAGTCTAGAACAGATGGCCCTCCTCAGCAGCAGTCCATAGTTAGTCAGATACCATCAGGATGTGGAGTCAAGATGGCAGATTAAGAAGGACCATTTTGCCCAGCATACCTTCTCCACAATGACCTAGAAAATGTACCAGAGCAAATTTTGATCAGGAAAGCCAAGAAAAGGTCACAGTGAGTCATTTTTTTCAGCCCAGAGCAACTTAGGGAGACAGACAGAAAGGTCTGCTGACATTGAGGATGGGAGGTTGCCAGGAGTGTGCATGGTGTCAGCAGTATGGAGCATTCCAGCTCTAAGGAACTGAAAGTAGGCCAAGGCAAGGTGCCAGGGCAGGAAGCACTGGGTGCAGGAGCAGACGCCATCTGGCACTTGTGTTACCCATTACCCAATTCTAGGTCGCAGATATAGGGAGGAGAGGTGTGGTCCCAAGCCAGTGTGGGCCCTGTTCTGAGCAAGGAATAATTTCCAGAAATGTATGGCTCTAAGCCCAAGAGAATAGCAGTGACTTAGTTCTAGCCTTTAACCCAACACATAAGCCTGCAGTGGAATAACCAGGGCAGGAGTCCCAGACCAAAGCCAGGAGTTCAGTTATTTTGAACCTACAGAACTCCACCTCTGCCTAACAGAGACAGAATCCAGCAGCAGTCTATTGAAACTCAATGCACAAGCCAACAGACTCAGAACCAAGTCAGAGCTCAAACCAGGAGGGCAGTGGACAGACCTCTCCTCCAGTGACATCTCTTTGAGGGCACTGAGAGCTTGTGGACCACCTCCTTCCCCCCCTCCCCCCAGACTAATGAGTAAAAGCTCGGGTCAGACATTCCTACTAGAAGTGAGCAGAACCCACCACTAGCATAAAAGTTTATAATCAAGTTATAAGTTGGAAGGAGTAAGCAAAAACAAACCACAAAGAACCCAACCAAAACAAGTACTTTTTTGTGACAGGAAAGCTCTAGACACAAACACAGAAGACAATGACTTGAAAGCATCTATAAGAAAATGTTCAAAGAGAAATGCAGATTGGACAGTAACCCAACAAGAATTCCTGAGGAGGGGGAGGGAGAGAGAGAGAATAAAACAAAGTCAAAAGACTTTTTAAAGGTTTATTAAAATTTTCAACATTCACTTTTATAAGGTTTTGAGTCCAAATTTTACCCCTCCCTCCCCACTCCCTTCCCACGATGTCATGCAATGTGATATAGGCTATATATATATATATATATATATATATATATATATATATATATATATGTATACAGTCACATCAAGCATTTTCACATTAGTCATGTTGTAAAAGAAGAATCAGAACAAAAGGGAAAAACCATGAGAGAAAAAAGAGAAAATAGTATGCTTCGATTTGCATTCAGACTACAGTTCTTTCTCTGAATGTGGACAGCATATTCCATCATGAGTCATTTGGTATTGTCTTAGATCATTGTATTGCTGAGAAGAGCTAAGTCTATCAAAATTGGTCATCACACCACGTTGTTGTTACTGTATACAATGTTCTCGTGGTTCTGCTCACTTCACTCAGCATCAGTACATGTAGGTCTTTCTAGGTTTTCTTGAAATCTGCCTGCTCATCATTTCTTATAGAACAACTTGTTTAGCCAATTCCCAGTTGTTAAGCATCCCCTCAATTTCCAGTTCTTTGCCACGACAAAAAAAGCTACTATAAATATTTTTGTACATGTAGGTCCTTTTTCCTTGTTTATGATCTCTTTGGGATACTAGTAGTGCTATTGATGAATCAAAGGATAAGGACAGTTTTATAGCCCTTTGGGTATAGTTCTAAATTGTACTCCAGAATGGTTGGATCAGTTCACAACTCCACCAACAATTCGTTAGCATGCCAATTTTTCCCAAATCTTCTTTTTATCATTTATCATTTTCTTTTTTTGTCATATTAACCAATCTGATAGGTGTGAGGTGGGACCTCAGAGTTGTTTTGATTTGCACTTCTCTAATCAGTAGTGATTTAGAGCACTTTTTCATATGACTATAGCTAGCTTTAATTTCTTTGTCTGAAAATTGCCTGTTCATATCCTTTCAAGTCAAAAGACTTTGAAAAAATAGGGAAAAAAAAATAGAAATATCTCATAGGAAAAACAGCTGCCCTGGAGAAGAGATTGAGGACAGATAATTTAAAGCCATGAATAACAACAAAAAGTCTAGACATCATATTTCAAGAAATAATCAAAGAAAACTGCCCATATTTCTTAGAACCAGAGGGCATGGTAGAAATTGAAAGAATTCAACAGTTACCTCCTGAATGAAATCTCAAAATGAAAATTCCTAGGAATATTATAGCCAAAATCCAGAGCACCCAAATCACAATTTTCAAGGAATGGAGTGTGGAATGATATTCCAGAAAGTAAAGGATTTAGGCTTACAACCAAGAGTAACTGACCCAGCAAAACTCAGTACAATCCTACAGGGGAAAAACTGGACCTTTGATGACACGGAAGACTTTAAAACATTCCTGATGAAAAGACCAGAGCTGTGTGAAAATTTTGACATATAAACACAGTACCTAAGAGAAGCATTAAAGGGTAGACATGTGTGAGTAATCATAAGGGACTAAACGTTAAGCTGTTTATTATTTTTTTTTAAAATTTCTCTCTTTTTTTGTCTTTATTAATTGTTTATTTACTTTTAGTTTACAAGATTCAGTTCCACAATCCCTTGAGTTTCCAATTTTCTCCCCCTCCCCCCAATGGCGGCATGCAATCAAGTATAGGATCTGTAAATACTTTCATGTTATGCATTAGTCAGGTTGTAAAGAAGGATTATAACCGATGGAATGAACAATGGGAAAGAGGAAACAAAATCAAACAAGAAAAAGAAAGAGAGCAGGTAGTTTGCTTCAATCTGCATTTAGACTCTGTAGTTCTTTCTCTGGATGTGGACATTTCTTTCCATCATGAGTCTTTTGTAGTTGTCTTATAACCTTGCATTGCTGAGAAGAGCCCAGTCTATCAAAGTTGGTCATCACACCTACATTATGTCTGTAATTGTGTACAAATTTCTCCTGGTTCTGCTCTTCTCACTCAGCATCAGTTTGTATAAGTCTCTCCAGGTAAATATGAAGTGTGTCTGCTCCTCATTTCTTATAGCACAATAGTATAGCTGTTTACCTTCTTATATGGGAAGATGGTACATGTAATCCCTTGTAACTTTTTCACTACCAGGGATCTTAGAGGGAGTCTAATAAGAAGGGGCCTAGAGTGATTTGCTTGTGTTTGGATGATCTCAAAAGAAGAATGGAAGGGTGGGGGATGAAATGCACTAATTGGAGGGAGGAAGGAAGAAAAATGGAGAAAATTACCTCACATAAATGGAGTGCATAATGAAGCCTTTATACAACAGAGGGGGTCAAGGACGTGACTCTGACCTCACTCTCATCTGAACTCATCAAAGGAGAGAAGAATACAGATACACACAGTTGGATGCAAGAATCTTATTCAGCAGGAAGTAGGAGGGAAAAGTGGGGAGAGATTAAGAGAGAAGGTGCAAAGGAGGGAGAAACAGAAGTGATTTTGTCCTTGGTGTGGACTACAGACCACCTGGACAGAAAGAGAACATAAATGAAGAGTTTGGGGCATAGATTCAGGGTATGATGCTGAAGGGGGACTCCAGTTATCCAGGCATTTCCTGGAACAGAGCTGCTGCTAATAAGTTCTTGACTTGCCTTAGTGATAATCTGTTCTTCAGAAGATAGAGGGACTGACCAAACAGGATGACCTTTGAAGGTCAGCTCACCATTAGTGTGGACGGCCTCTGAGAGCACTTCTAGCTTGGAGAGTCTTGGAATGAGAGCCGTGCTTGTTGCAGCCCAGCCCCAGCAGCTGCTCTCAGGAGTGGCCCCAGCCTAGGTCTGGGACCTGACCTTGTCACTAGGTACTTAGTACCTGGAGTACCTTAATGGTCTCCTGTGTTGGTTTCCAGGTGTCCCCCAGCTCCAGATCTGGGCTCACTCTTTGGTTCTCTGCTGGAATGCTACTGCATTGGCTTGGGGAGAGGGCCCTTGGCACCCATCTTTGGGACACCTGATATGCTGGTTTCCAGACAACCAGACTTTGATCCTGCTCTGGGCTTGGGTCTAGGGCACTGGCTGCCAGAATCCCTGGGAAGAGGGCAGGACCTCAGCACCTTGGAAATCTCAGGGTTTTCCTTCTTGGTAGGATGGCAGGGATTACCCTGTTTTTGTCTTTGTATCCTTGGCAACTAGTACATAGTAGGCACTTAATAAATGCTTGATCGATTGACTTCCTGACACCTGCCTGACAACAGGGATGTGATTTTTGCCCTAAAGACATGGTTTGTGAGCTACTTCTTTCATTTGCTCTCTTTAGTACTTGATGAGGAATTAATGAATTCTGAATCAGTCCTGTCCTTGTTTGGCACTGTTTGGTTCAGCTTTGGCCCCAGGGCCCAGGCATACAGTGGTATGTATGCCAACTAGACAGAGAAGAGGGGACAGGGGGACTGTGGAGGCAGCCCCAGAGAACTACCTTGTCTCTACAAGACTGGCTGGGGAGCAGGCATTGCGAGCTTCCATGAGCCTAGGGTGCCCAAGCATCATTTTCTGTAGCTCATCTGCTTCTGGCTACCAGACCTTTTGTTTGTTTCAGGAAAAAAGAGGCCAATCTCTTCTCTTCTTGTGTTCTTTGCAGAGGGTCGATGAGTGGATGGCGAAGGAAGGCCTTCTAGACCCGAGTGTCAAGTCCATCTTTGTCACTTGTGGAGATTGGGACTTGAAAGTGATGTGAGTATGACAGGGGCAGCCCAGCCCCAGCCGTTCAGGCTTCTGGGGAGAGGGAGGCACCCTGAGGCTCAATAGTGGCTAGGCCCACTGGGTTCAAGGCTTTCCTGGCCCTGGGACAAGCTCTGCTGCTGGCAAGTTCAAAAGGGGCTGGGCCAGGTATGTGTAGTCCACATTTGGGAGAAGTGGGGGGGGGGGGCCCTACCTTCCCCTGCTGCCATGCATGGCCTCTGGGAAGCAAGTCCAGGGCAGTGAGTTGTGCAGGTAGATTTGTGGAGGCAGGTCCTCAGTGACCTGGGACACTGTGGGAGGTACATCTCCCCATTTTTCATCTGCCTCCCCTCTTTGAACTCCAGGCAGTCTGGAGGGAAGTTGGTTTCTCTCCTCACTGGCCCTTAGGCTTCTGCTAGCCTTAGGGGTCGGGAGGTGTGCAGGAGGGCTAGTGCTTGTTTGCTGAGGATTGAGAGTGTTGATCTGTCCGTGTTATTTGTGACTGAGGGTGGAGAGCATGCCCCTGGGGAGGGGGAACCAGGAGGGCCTTGCCTGCACTGATGCGCAGCCCTCCCCAGTCCCTGAGTGCTGGGATCGCAGTCTCAGAGCCAGCAGGGGCCATCACGGCCAACTGCCTCATTTTACAGATAAGGAAACTGAGACTCTGGTGGGTCAAGTGAATCTTCAAGGTTACACAGGGAGTAGGCATCCAGAGCCAGGGCTCCCCTGTATAGTAAGCGTTCAGAACATGGAACCCCTGCCAAACAGCTTCTGAGGGGAAAGATGTGGAGGATGGGAACCCCATGTTATACGGTCACCCCTCCACTCACATGCCTCCCCTCCTGCACCCCAGCAGTGCACTCATCATCCTTGGAGCTACAGACAGCCATATCTGAGGGGAGGGACCATGTGAAGGAAGGGTTGGAGGCCAGTAGGAGGCTCAGGGTGGTTTGGGGGAGGAAGGGCAGAGGGAGATAGGCCCTTGGGGCTGGGGGGACTCAGACAGAGGGCCAACTGGATGGGGGAAGAAAAGGTTAGAGATGTGGGGAAAGAGGCCCAGGAAGGTTTGGCTGGCCGGCATGCCCAGGTGCTCTGTCCACCCAGCTACCTGGCTGCATCTGCAGCTCCTCCTGTGAATGAGGCCCCTCTTAGGACAGGCAGGGTCTTGGGGGTGGGAGAGGGGATGTCCTATGAGTAGGAGGCCTCCTTTCTGCCCCTCTGCCCTCAGGTCTTTTTCATTGCCCGTGGTGGGGGCCAGGCCAGCATTGCTCACTGAGCTAGCTGGTATGACTCTAGAATCATAGATCTGGATCCTCAGATAGGCAGATGCAGAACCTGCTGAAGGACAGATGGGTGGGGGGCTGTGAACCCTGGGTCAGTAGCAGCATCTGTCAGGGAGCCTGGGGCTGCCCAGGAGACGGGTATATGGGAAGGAAGCTGGTGGGGTGGGGAGGCCTCGTGGCTGGCAGGCCTCTGACTGCCTCTTAGCAGCCAGACCCAGGTTAGCTGCTGGGAAGGCAGCCTCTTAATTAAATGTCTAACAAAATGAAAGCTGCCCAGGCGGACATCCGCACCGGGCTCCGTGACAGCGCATTCGATGCAGTGGCGTTCCCATAACCGCCCATCTGAGTCTCCGCTCATCTTCGCTGGCTCGTGGAGGGGGTTTTATCACACACAGGAGCAAGGCGAGCTTGACACATGTGCCACTAAATTGACATCCCTAACTTGTTAGTGGTGGGGCTCAGATTCTTCCTGGGGTCCCAGAGAACTGGCTTCCAGGCTCTGTGTTCTCTGCCCTGAGGCGCAGGCTCTGCTGGTTAGTGAGATTGAGGCTGGTGGGGCCCTGAGCCCAAGGGGCTGGGGGTCTGGCTGGGCCCTGGGACCCTGAGCCCTGCCCATGGAGCAGTGCTGGGTGCTGCTGCCTCAGGAGTGGCTGAGAAGCAGACCCAAAGCTCCCCTCCCCGGCCTCCCTCTGCCCCCTCCCTCCAGAGCCTGCCTTCTGGGGGTGGATCTGGGTACGGACTGCAGGTCCTTGGCCAGAGTCAGCCTGACAGAGTGTGTGTCCCTGGTTCATTTCATCCTGAAGGATGGAAAACCAGGTGGCTGAAGGTAACTCCAGGCTCTGAGGGTGCAGCAGCCAGCAAGGAGCACTCCAGTTTGAGTGGCCTCTGTCCTGGGGGAGGAGGTATCAGGAATTATTGTGGGGGGCAAGGAGATGAGAGAATCAGCCCCAGCAGGGGCGATGGTGTGTCACATTACTCGGGTTTGTGCCCTCTGACCTCTCGGCTGGGGGTGTGCAGGGGTCATGGCTGCTTTCTTGATTTCTTGCATGCTGTCCTTCCTGGCTCTGGGTTAGGTGTGTGTGCCGAGTTTCACCGGCAGCCTCTGTGGGTAAGGATGCCCCCTCACTCCTAGTGAGCTCCTGGAGTGGAAAGACTCTGCGCTCCCAGGGCAAGGGCCACGAGAAGTGGGAGGAAGTAGCCAAGGGCAGATTGTCCGAAAAGCTACCCAGCAGAAAGAGTTATCCCATAGTGAAAGGAGGGCTACAAGAAATGGGCCCCAGCCCCGGAGGGCTTAGGGCAGAGGCTAGATGCCCCCTGCTGGGGTGGACCTTGGGGCCTCCCGGGAGAGGTCCCCAGCCTGGCCAGGCTGCTCTGCCTCTGCTTAGAAGGGGGATTTCATTTGTTTCTTTCCTAATGCTAGGAAGGAGATCCCTTTGACTTCCAAATCTCTTTGGGGGCGGGGTGGACAGGTCTGTGATTGTTTCCTCGCCCAGGGCCCAAGAAACCCTAGTGTCCAGGCCACACAGATTGTGGTGGGCCTGTTGGGGTTGCTGCCCCTGGGCCTGGCTGAGGATGCCTCTGCTTTGGTCCAGATGGCCTCTGTGCAGGCAGGGAGAGGAGGTCCGAGCACAGTCGGGGCTCTTTATCTGCACAGCGGGCACACCCGGTGCTGTCACTCCCAAGCCGCAACCTCTTAGACTCGCTCTTTCTGCCTTGATCGAAGGAAATGGCACCAGGTATTGGCTCTGAGACAATCGGCCCTGAGCGCTTGTCTTTGGGGCTGAGGGGGAAATACTGTTCCTGTTGCTGAGCTCGTAGAAGGAGGCCGTTAGTGATTGGCTGCAGCCGTGAGGCGAGTCACCTCTGATTAGCGGCCTGCCAGGGATGGAGCGTGAGTGAGAACTCCCTGCCAGCCCTGACTTGTCTCATTTCCCATTACTTTTATCCATCACCACAAACGCCCAGGCTCCCCTCCTGAACTAATTAAGTTTGCATGTGTTTAGACACATTGCCAAATAGGGTTTAGCAAAGCGGAACTGAGCTACATCTCTTTCTGAGCAGGCAAGGAGTGGGATGGAAGCTGGTGCCTGTAAGTGAGGGAGAAATCCAGTACCAAGTGGGGATAGGCAGAGGGATACTGCTCTGCCTGGGGCCCCCTCGGTGGTGGCTCTGGGGCGGCTGGAGGGGCCGAGGGACCTCGGAGGGACACGGCTGGCAAAGCAGCTGCTGTGGGGGCATGGAGCGGGGGCCTAGAGGCAGAGATTCAGGCAGTCAGCATTCATAAAGTGCCTCCTGTGTGCCAGGCCCTGTGCTAAGGGCGAGGAGCACCAAGAAAGGCAGAAAGACAGCCCCTGGTCTCCCGGAGCTCCCAATCTAGTGGGAGGAACCATGCAAATAAATGCAAACGGGCTATAGGCAGGATCAGTGGGAGATAACAGAAGGAAAGTACCGGCACTAAGGGGAATCAGGAGAGGCTTCTTGGAGGGGGCAGAGATGAGGACAGAGACTGTTCCATGCTCAGGGGCAGCCAGTAAAAATCCTCGATCTTGTTGGAGGAGGCCGGGATCCTGGGATCTTGGGGGTATGTGTGGAGGCAGGGGGAGGCGAGGCATTGAGAAGACTGGGCGGGTAGCGAGAGGCCTGCTTCTGAAGGGTTCTGAGTGCCGTGATAGGGAGCTCTAGAGCTCAAAGAGTGTGGGGATGATGAGGACCAGGGCTTCAGGAAGATCCCTGACAGCTGGAGGGGAGGTGGAGCAAAGTGGGGAGAGAAGTGTGATGGCCAGGGCAGGGCAGAGTCAGGAGAGATGTGCTAGAAGTGAAGTCCACAGACCTTGGCCACAGATTTGCATGAGGGGCCCTGGGGGACGGCGGTGCTCTGGGCAGTAAGAAGGATGTTTAGAGAAGAGGGAGTTTGGGGACGTGTTGATGTCTGTAGGTTGTTTAGTTGGAAATCTCTGAAACGCCAGACTGGAGGCCAGCAGAGGCTAGGCCTGGAGAGTGGCAACAAGCCTGTGTCCCCTGACAGCCTGGGCAGCCCCACGGTGGCAGGGCTGGCCTTCTGCTCTGGTCCTTGTCTGTGTCCCATGGAAGAGAGGAGTTGGGATCCCACACGGATGAGGAGATTGAACCCTTCCAGGCTTGGGAAGCATTTCACAGATGTGTCTTATTGGGTCTCGCTGAGAATCCGTGAGGTGGGTGCTGTCCTTGTAACCATTCTACAGATGGGGAAGCTGATGCTGAGAGAAAGTAGATGAGGTTCCTGGGGTCTCAGGCGGCAGGAGTCACACTCCGCTCTTCCTGATTGCAAGGCCAGCTCTGTCTCCTTCACCACCTACATGAGACTCAGAGGGGGGTCATCCAAGCCGTAAGTGGCAGAACTGGGACCAGAAGCCTGGTTTTCTAGCTGTGTCTAGCTTGTCATTCATTGCGCTGAAGGGAATGAGCATTTAATAAGTACCTACTGTGTGCCAGGGCCTGTACTAAGTGCTTTGCAGATATTTTTAAACTTGATTTCCTGCTAGAAGCTCTAGGCATAGCACATCTGGAAAGCAGAGGGGTGATGGCCCCACTGCCTGTAGGCCAGGAGGGATCCCAGGCCAGGGCCTGAGCTGCTGGGCAGAGCCTAAGCCCAGTGGTCTGTGGCCTCCAGGCCTAGGAAGCATTTAGGCTTGGGGCTGTCTGCAGCTAGGTCAGTCAGTCAGTCAGCAGGCCTTTGTTAAGCTTACTTCGTGCTAGGCACTGAGGATACAGAGAGCCCCTGCCCCCTAGGAGCTCCCCTTCCAGTGGGGGGCCCACAGCTATATAACACCAGGTACCTGCTGCAGCCCCAGGAGCAGCCTGGAAGCCTAAATAGCGTGTGTGAGTGGAGCACCAATTGTTCTGTCTATCTTTCCTCCCCAGCCCACCCATGGGCCCCCTAGGTCATGAAGCTTCACTTTAGGTACAGAAGACGGAGGACACATAGAGAGTCACCAGTTCTGAAAAGGATCTAGGGGTCTGAGTGGACCACAGACTCTAGCCGACTCAGCCAGATGAACTGCAGTGTCTAGAAGAGGGCCAGCATCTAGATGACCAGGCCTTTGGGTGAGGCTCCATTGAAGGAGCTGGGGTTGGGCTCTGAGGAGAGCTGAAGCCTCAGTGGGGGAGGCCTGGGACCTGGAGGTGGGACCCAGGCCAGACCCAGGAGCAGTGAGGGCGACTGGAGAGAGCCACACTGAGGCTTCCCAGCCATCAGTTGTTCCAGGGTAGCACAATTTCCCACTGGCACTCTTCAGGCCCCACTTCTTAGTCTGGGTGCTCACTGGGTGGGGGCTGGACCCCAGGCCACAGCGTCCCCTCCACCTCTGACACTGTGGCTTGGTTAGGGGCTGTTCACAGCCAGCCAAAGAATAGCCCAGAAGCCTCTGCCCATCTTCCTGGTCAGACTCCTACCATGCAGGGGGAGCCTAGGCCAGAGACAAGCTGTCACGTCTCACAGGCCTTCCCTTCT
>NW_027185852.1:30770707-30816673 GCF_028583685.1 Petaurus breviceps papuanus
AAGGTCTCCAGCTAAAGACTGTCTTTCCCAAGCACCAGGTTTCTGCTGGGTTCCAGGGCAGACTTCTTGCTGGCATCCCGGCCACTTTAATCCTTCCTTGTCTCTGCTGCCAAAGGGACAGTGACCGTGCCCCAGCCCTTCCCACTGCCAGTGGCTTCCTGTTCCCTCCAGAATCCGATATGGCAGCAGGGCTCTCCACAGTCTTGCCCCTCCTTACCTTTTAGGCCTCCCCAGCCATACTGGCCTCCTGTCTGTTCTTCACACACACCCAGCATCCCATCTCCCACCTCCATGCCTTTCCCTGAGCTGTGCCTCCTGCCTGAAATGCTCTGCCTCCTTACTTCCCCAGCTAACTTAAGCCATAGCTCCAGTGTCCCCTTCCATAGAGGACCTTGAGTGCTCCTCCCATTTTCTGACTCTGCCCAGGTATTGACACGTTTCCTCCCCTGTTAGAGAATGTGAATTCCATGAGAGCAAGGACTTTGGCGTTTTGTGGACCCCAGGGCTCAGTCTGGAGCCTAGTGCCCAGTAAGTGACTACATCCCAAACCACCGTCCAGCCTTTGCCTTTCAGGCTTGCCAGGGCTGCCATCCAGGCCTCTCCTTGTTGGGTTTCTGACAGTGGCCCTTGGGTCCTTGGCCTACAGACCTGGGCAGAGATCCCTGCTGTGGGGAGGCTGCTCTGTGTGTGGGGATAGAGAGATCTGGGGTTGAATCCAGCGGCTTCTTCGATTTGCTGCCTGAAATATGAGCTCGTGACATCAGCATTCAAGGCCTCTGTGGGCTGACTGCCTCCCATTTCATCTTCTTCCGTTTGGGGCCTTGAACATTGCAGCCATGGTAGAGTGCTAGCTGTCCCACCTTAGTTCTCTGCCCTCCTGTGCCTAGAATGAGCTCCTGCCTAATCCTCTCTTGAAACCTTTCTCCTCCCCCCAGACTCCAGTGAGGGATGGCTTTGCTGTTGCTGCCCCCATCCTCTCCCCCAAAGGGATTGAGCCTTTCCCCTTTTCATGCCCTCCCCTGTATTCCACCACTTGTCCTCGTGTCTGCCGTCTGACTGGAAGATTATTGAGGGCCAGGACTGTTGCACCACATTTTCTTTCCTTCTCTTAAGTATGAAGGGGCTGCTTGGAGCTGACCAGATGGGACACCCAAAGCTGCTTCCAGGCAGGGGTCAGGTTGTGTGGAATCTTTCCTGGTCTCTGTGTCCTCCAGGCCTCTGTCATAGGCCCTGGGCACCTCCATCTATGTGTGACCAACCTACCTGTCACCTCCTTACACACAAAAGGATTCAGGAAATGGAGAATCCCCCCCAGGGTAGGGGAGACCTGTGTCTTCCCCCCTCCCCAATGTTTTTGGGGAGTGTTAGGGGGGGCCCTCTTCCTGTTCCCCCAGTGGCTCCCACCCAGTGTCAGGCTCTGAACAGAAGCCCAGCCTCAGCCAGCCCTAGGGAGCTTGGTGGCAGGCCTCACCCACCTGTTCTCTGGGCATGCCTTGAGCTAGTGCTCTTTCCAGCCACTTCATCAGAGCTGCTGACTTTGTCCTGGGAGGGGGCCCCTCCGGGCAGGCCTCAGCAGCCGGCAGGGGCTGGTGGTGGGTGCAGCGGCGGCTGTCTCTTGTTAGCCCTGGCTCCCTGCATCATCTGCCTCATCCTGAATCCATCAGCTGAGCCCAGCTCTAATGAGAGAGGGCCATTCATTGTGGGTGACGTTCCCTGCGGAGACTCGGCAGTGGTATTAATTAAAGAAGAGATACCTGGAGCAGCTGATGAAGGGGCCGCAGGCCTGCCAAGCTCAAATGCATTAGTGGGGAGATGGCCTCGTTAGCCTAACAGGGCCTTGGGCCTTTGAGAGCTCAGAGAGAAGATTCATTTCACCTGCTGTAAGCAGCCTCTGGGAGGAGGTGAGTGCCTCTGCAGCAGCTGTCTCTGGTCTAGAGCTGGCAGCAGGAAGACTGAGGCTGGGGCAGCCCCGGGTCACCCTTCTTTTGGAGGGAGCCCCGCCAATCTTCTTCATTCCCCGTGCCACATTGCTTCCTGCTGGGCACAGGTGAGGCCCAGAGCTCAGACCCTTCTTCCTCTGGAGCTTCTGATGGGGCAGTGTAGAGAGGGGCAGTACACAGGCTGGATGGGCTGCAGACCATCCAAGGGAGGATCAGAGGAGGTCCCAGAGAGAGATAGGGATGGGAAGGGCTTTCCTGGTGGTGGGGGTGGCTGGAGAAAAGGGGCCGGCGGGCAGGTTGGGCTCCTCAGGGATCCCTGCTTTCCCTCTGCCCCTTGGAAGTTTCCATGCCCACCCAGCTCATCCCCTCCCAGGTGGTCAGCCCTTCAGTCTGGGGGGTGAGGGGGATATCCTCGAAGCCATCCCCCATCGCTCACCCTCTGCCAGCAGAGTCTGACCAGTGTGGAGAGAGGTGTGAGGGCATATATTCATAACTTGTGCAGACTGCACAGGTGTCTTCGAGTTTGTACAGTGTCTTGCCAGGATTATTGCATTTGATCCTCACAACACCCCTGCGGTCAGGGTGAGGGGCTATTATATCATTGTGGGTAGGTGCCGTTCTTATCCCTATTTTATAGATGAGGAAACTGAGGCTGGGAGAGGTTAAGCACTTTGCAGTAAATGGCTGAGGTGGAATCGGACTCCAGGCCCGGTCCTTGATCCACTGCCCCTAGATGCTAGAACCAGAATGGGAAGGTGTCGAGTGGCAGGCTAAGGAGCGACCTTTTCACCCTCCAGCAGAGCAGGAGAGCAGTGACCTGAATGATGCCTGCAGAAGAGGGACCTGCCTGTTCTGGGAGCCTGTGGAGCAAAGGGGCAGGGTGGTAGCTTTGGTGTTGGAGCCCTGGGTTCAAATTGGGCTCTGCTCCTTCCTGCCTGTGCAGCTGTGGGCATGTCCCACCCCTTCTCTTCTTAGCGGGCCTATCTTTAGTTAAGCCGAGACAGGACAATGACCAAGGCAGCTGGAGGGAGAGGCAGGGAGTGCAGCAGTGCAGACTGGGGCCTGTGCAGGGGCACGGCCTTCGGTGGGGCATGCAGTTGGCCAGCACTGCTGTCCTGTCTCCAGGGCCTCACACTGCTCGTCATCCCTGAGGGAGCCCTGGTGAGGGTGGCAAGGGGCTTGGCTTGGAGCTGGCTCCATTCCAGGAGACCACTTGCTCCCAAGTTCTCCCTGGTTACGTCTGTGGTAAAAGGGAAATGCTCTCAGCCTCCTTCAACCATAAAGCACAGGCTGGTGCTTGAAGGGTTTACGGCTGGGGGGGGGGGTTGTGCCCAGCTCACATTAGTGAAATCTTAACCGTGAGTTATGCTCGGGCTTCATTTTATTTACCATTTTAATCTGCTGTGTGCAAGTTAGACTAGCCTGGCAGATGTGTTTTATGCAGGCCCCCCTCGCGCAGGGAGGGCCACACCTGCAGCCCCGCTCTCTTGAGTGTGATGGAGCACGGTCCTCCCAGTAGCTCAGGGACAGAACATGCCAGCACTGTTACTCCCATTGCACAGATGAGGTGACCGAGGCAGAGAGGTATATGAAGGGACTTGCTGAGTGAGGGTCATCACTGGTGTGTATCGCAAATGGAACCTAAACGTGGGTCTTTTGACAGCAAAACCAGTGATTCTGAGCTCCCACCCCCCACCCAGTCACAGGTGCTTATGTGGAGTCTAGGCTGTTTCTCCTGTGCCCCCCAGAGGTCTCCGGGGAAGAAAGGGCAGGGGAATGAGTGGTTTGATGAGAGCCCTTCCTTAGGAGATGAGGTACCTCCACAGGGCAGCTCCCTAGGCCAGGGGCCCACTCCCTTACAAGTTCCCATAAGCCAGCCACCCTGGGTGGGAGGCTGCCCTCTCCCTGCAAGCCAGCCTTCCTCGGCAGGGGGCTGCCATACCCCAGAGCCTGCTCCCTACAAGCCCACCCATAAGCTGACTGCCTGGGCGGGGGGCTGCCCTTCCCCAGGGCCCGTCCCTACAGGCCCTCCCATAAGCTGACTGCCTGGGTGGGGGGCTGCCCTCTCCATGGAGGCCCCCACCCCAGGCGTGCTTGCTGCTGTGTCTGTGGCTGTGTGGTAGGGAAAGGGTTTCTCAGGTCTGTGCTTCCCTGGGAGCATCCTGGAGGCTGATTCTGTCTGGTGGAGGAGAGAATTAATCTCCTACTTGCCATGCCTGCAAGGTGAGTGACCCCTGTTTTGTCAGCCCCTGACAATCTGCTCTCTAATTCGCAGCCAGGGTAATGGAGACATTAGGTTGCTTTAAAGCAAATCGGCTGGCTTGTGCAGACGGAGGCTGGGGAAGGTTGGCGCGGTGGGCGCCTTTCATCTTGGACACGCGTGCACACACACATCTACACGCACAGAGACGTGTCAGCACCTCGGTAGGTGACACCAGCTCCACGGGGCCATCGGCCTCCGGGGTGGGAGCTGCCCCCAAGGCTCCCCCCGGGGGCCGCAGAGGCAGTAGGAAGTCAGTGTCTGGTGGCTTTTGCTGCCTGGTTTCTCTGGGGTGATTTGCCTTTGTGTTGTGTCTGACGTGACAGTGAGGGTGCTCTGCCCCCCACCCCCACTGGCGTCTTCTTCAGGGTAGTTTCTGGCAGCTTGGGGGAGAGAAGCTGGAGGAGATGAGAGGCCACCAAGTGGTCTCTGGGATTGGTGCGTCGGGTTAAGTAGAAATGAGGGGAGTGAGGGGAGAGGGGGAGACGAATAATGAGATGTGAGGGTCTGGGCTCGAGCAGCTTCTGAAAGGCTTCTCCTTGCCTGTCTGCTGAGGGCTCTGCTTTGGGGAAGAAAGGGAGCCAGCCCCGAGCTGCCGGGAGCCTGACAGGCCCTCCTTGCTCCTCTCACAGGCAGCCCCAGGCAGCCTGTCTCTTTGTTAACAGAGTGACAGCAATGTGACACCGTGGAAATAATTACTAACAAATCACGGTGCTGACTGCAAACAGCTCTCAGGCTTCAGAGGCTTGTCAGGGCGCAGTGGAGCAGCGCTGGAGGAGGGCTTGGGCCCCCCACCCCCTCCTGCCTCAAGGCCAGGGGCTGCTGCTGTGCGGGCCCAGGGACGAGGTCACCGGAGGGGGCCACAGCCCCCTCCTGGGGAGGCTCCCCTGGCAGCTAAGCTCCCACTGCCGCCTCCCAGGCCATGGGGCAGACAGAACCCCTCCCCACCTGTCCCTCTTCTTCTGGCTGAATTACCCTGGCGCTTCTGGACAAGTGGACTTTGTCCAGTCCCTCTCACTTGGTGGCGGGATCTCCCTGCCTGTCAGTGGTAAATAATGCTGCTTCAGGGTCTGGCTGGAGGCGGCCACAAGCCAGGTGGGGGTGGAGTGCCTAGGAGAAATACTTGAGGGGGCTCAGCCCGCACACCGCCTCATACAATATTTATATAGGGATGGGAGTCAGCTGCAGTGACCTCCCGGGTCATGCTGCTAAATAGCTCCTGGATTGCCCTGCATTCTAATTGCTGCAGCTGTCCTTTGCCCTCCCATTGTCTGGCAGTTCCTCACTCTCAGGAGGGCTGGCGACAAGTGCCTGTGGCTGGGCCCCCCCACCCAACAAAAGCTTCTGGCCCCATTGTGGACTCACCCTGGTTTGGGGAGGAGGGTCCGAGCCACAGGGGGTCCTGGGGCTGGGGCTGGATTTGATTTACCTGCAAAGGACAGAGAATGGGACTGTTTGGTAGCATCCAGCATCCTCACAACCAGACAGAATGACCATTCCCCCCAGAGTGCTAGAACAGGCTCCTCTTGGGGAGAAAGTCCCTTTACTTCCAGGCTTGCCGGAACTAGGATGAGGCCAGTGTGCCTTTGCCCCAGAGTGAGGGGCGGGGGGAACTTCCAGGCAGGGCCAGAAGCAGTCTCCAAGGGCATGAGTACACCACCCCTCTTTTCCACACCAGCTGTAGTGAGGGCAGGCACTGGGCTTGGACCCCTCAGGCTTTCCACTGGCACCTGGCAGGTTGGACCAAATGTAACATGTGGCCTAGGTCCCAGGAGACACTTTAGGAGCAGTGATGGCAACAGGTTGTGTGTTTGTAGATTTGCCAGGGCAGATGACACACTTAATCACTAGGTGTTGTTTGCAAAGGTCGCCTGCGTGATGTGTGGCTACCCTCCACCGTAGCAGACCTGTCTTCTTCCAGAGAATGCTGAGGGGGCAGGGCTGCCCACCTGCCCTCCTAGGCCATTTCTCTGTGAGGGTATCCTCCTTCCCATGCCCTGAATACTGACAGCTGGGGTCAAGAGCCAGCTGGGGAGTGGAGGGAAGGGATGTCCATAGCAGCTACCTATAAAGGACATAGGTTGGGAGGGCCCAGACTTCTCAGAAGGGCATCAGAAAGCCTGCTTGTGGGGTATAGGAGGGTGGGCTCAAGTTTCTGAAGTCAGGATGAATTTGATCCAGGGAACAGCCTTGTTCGCCATCTCCTAGAGCTCAGAAGTGGGGTGGGGTAGCTTGCTTGTTTGCAGCGAGGCAGGGGAACTTTGGTACTCGTTCCCAGAGCAATTGAGGATGGGCTTTGAGAAATTCCTGGGTATTTAGGCCACGCTGGGGGATCCATGTGACCAGCACCCCCAGACTGCCCCTGCCTCCTCCCCCAAGAGGTCATGCCTGGCTGAGATCCCAGCACACTCCAGCAGGGGTAACCATTGCCTGCCAGCCCTGGCGCAGGTGATGTCCTTTCATCTCAACCATCGGGAGCCAAGCGGAAATTAAATTCGCTTTGCTCCCTGGATATGGGGTTGATGCCAGGGCCAGGGCTTTTTCTGGAGCCCACCAACCTGCCTACCTGCTGAGGTGGGGACATTCAGGCTCCCTGACTATGTGGTAGCCTCTGGGATGGAAACCTGGAGTACCCTGGCTTCAAGTCCACCTGGGTCCCTGGATGGGCAAACCTGCCTGAGCTCAAGTGTGTGGCATTGGCAGAGGTGAGGAGTGGTCAGGCATACCCTGCATAGGGAGACAGCCTGGCCCTACCAGCTGGCAGGAGGGCACAGGCCCCTACCACTTGGTAAGACTGTTGGCAGGAGCTACATGAGAAGGTGTCTGTGGGTGCCTTATGAGTGCTGGACCCCAAGAAGCAGGTATGCTGGCATACAGCCAGGATTGGCTTAGAGAGTAGTGTGCGTTCATTGTGACCCAAGAAACTCAAAGTGTACCGGGAAGGTTGTTGTCCTGTTATCTCCACAAAATGTTGGCCAGGCCCCCTTTTGAGAGTACCCACCCTTGTTTTAAAGGTAAAGAAATGGGGATCTGGATAGTGAGAGGTCCTTGGTGGGGAGGGCTGCTGGTGCTGCAGGGCCCTGGCCCAACTTTCCTGGTGTTGCCCGAGGTCTGGTGCCTGAATCTCCTCTGCCTAGCCAGACCCTCGTGTGTCCTTCCTTCTGGCATGGCGTTGCTAAATAGGTTTGCTTCCCTTACCACATGAATGGTGAGGATCAGGCCCAGCTGAGTGCCCATATCCTCAGCCCTTCCAGCCTGACTTTGTCCTGGTGGCTGGTGTGTCAGGCACACCCCCTCTGACCCCCGCAGGGCCAGGCATGCTCAGTAGTCTCCACTCTCCTTGAGGAGTATTTGGGCACAAGGGTGATGACTAGAAAATCATTCAGGTCATTTGGTCCAGGGCCTCTGTCTGAACACACTGAACCTTATGCCTCAGGCCTCAGCCCAGCACGTGGTTCTTGTCTACTCCATGGATGCAGTGCTGGGTGACCAATTCAGTGGTTAGGAGCCCCAGATCCTGCCTTTGGGGGCCTCGGGCCTGGCTTTGTTGGGGTTGTACCTCTTGGGCCCTGCAGAGCCCCTGGGGGTTGGTCAGAGAGACGTCCAGGGAGAATGGCAGGCCCTTGAGGGCAGGGTCTGGTGGGGTTTGGGGCTGGTTTTTTTGTCTTGGTCTTGTGTTCCCAGTGTCTGGCACTTAGTAGGAACTTAACAAAAGCTTATTGAGCTGGGCTTGGGGGCAAGGGTCTGTAGCTTGTGTGTTTGCTAAGGCTAGATCAACAGTGCAGCCTCAGGACTTGAGGTCCCTTGTGGGCCCTGACTTCCTTTCCCATGTAGGAGCGCCCCAGGGATTGGGGGAGAGCAGGCCCCCAGGGAGAATGGCACCCCGCTCTTTGTTAGGCTCTAGGAGCAGCTGGGCTTCCCTGGTTCCAGCACAGACTTGGTCCCTCTCCTTTCCTTTTGGTTCCCCTGCATGACTTGTGGGTGGGAGGCTTGCACCCTTGCCTCCTCAGGGTTTCAGATGGAGGTTTTGTGCTTCCATCAAGTCAAATCTTGCATTGGCAGATTTCTCCTCTGTCTGCCCGCTCCTTCCTGGAAAGACAAAGAAGACTGGGGTATCCAGTGGAGTCAGGGCAGGCGTGCCCCAGCAACGGGACGACAGCACTGTCCCCGGGTTGTTGTGCACTCCATTTGCAGAGTGCCCGGTGCTGTCTGGGCTGGCGTGAGGGATGTGTAGGGGTGGAGAGAGGCGGCCGTGCCATTGAGCAAACTGAGACCCGGCTATGAAATGACTGCCCCAATCTTTCCGTCAGGAGGCCCCTGGTGGCACTTGACGGGGCTCGTGCTGGTGAGTTTGGACAGCACTGTGCACGCCTTTGATTTTCCCTTTCTGCCCCTCCCTTCCCATCTGTGGCAGCTGCTTCATCTGGGGGCCGGGTCGGGGCTTGGTGGCTAGAGCCCCGCTCACCATCTCCTCCAAGACTGGCGAGGCAGCTCTGGGCTCTGCAGTGACATTCATTAACGGAGGGGCTTCAGAAAAAGACATTTCAATGCTGTGCAGACCCCTCACTGGAAGACTTCCTCCCCCCACCCCCAATCTGGAGCGTGGCTGCTGCTGGGGAGATTCATTAGCGCACCCTGACAGCCGACGGCGGGCGGCAGGCGGACGGAGGCGCTCACTGTCTCCTTCCCGCTCCCCCGCTCCCCTGCTCCAGCTTCAGGAACACTGATATTTAAAGCTGATGGGCTGCTTATAGACTTCTTGTACCATGACAAGTCTGGAGTGGTGGGGGGAGAAGACAAGACAAGGAGCTGACTCTCAAGTTGGTATTTAAAGCAGCCCTCTCTTCTGACCCTCCGCAGTCCACAGCAAGTATATTGTGTCTGCAGGCACTCACTGTACAGGGAGCCTGCAGCTCTCCCTGGGGCAAGGACCGGCAGTGGCAGAGGCTTCTGGGGGGGGCGCGGGCAGGGGGCAACCTCCACCCCCTGGGCGCCCCGTGCCCCATTAGCTGACCCTGCTTCTCTGTGGATTGGGTGGGCACCCTGCCCTCTGGCCCCATGCAGGGCAAGCCCTGGCTGTGATGGTCATTTCTGGGCACTTAGCCATTTGGTGTTGGAAGCTCCCCAGTGGAGGAGCCCGTCGCCATCCCAGAGGGTCTCGGCACACAAGGGATGCTGAGAGCCATCCCTTTCCCTCTCCCCTGGGTCACCAGTGGGGAACTCGGGCACCCTAGCCTAGAGAGCCCACCCAGGTGGGTGGACACCTTGGTCTGACCCCCCCAAGGAAGCACTGGCTCTGCTTCAGCTGGGACTCTCCCAGCGAGGTGAGATCCCAGGAGGGCCATGAACTACCCACTCTTCCCTCCCATTAGTAGGAGGTTCAGGCGGTAATTGTGTGTCCACCAGCACCACCTGTGTACCTGAAGTCAGTCATGAGCCTGCCTTTGCCTCCCCCCTGCCCTTCTCTCCCCTCCCCTTTTCCTTCTCTCCCCCCTCCCCCTTCTCTTCACGTGGTTGGCGGCTCAGCTGAGATGGAGGAACCTGTTGAAATGAGGCCCTTATTTCCTAGTTTGACCCCCTGAATAATTAGGGTTAAGTTGATATGCTATCTCAGTGGTGACACATTTTATCTGTCTCTGTTTGTACAAGAGGATACAATGGGGGAGGAAGGACCAATTTGTGCCCTGTGCGTTCTAACCAGGCGGAGATAAAAGGTGTCACAAGCCCGATAAGGGCCCAGCCTCACGCTCCTCTCTCATTGTTGCTCAATTGGCTCCATGTTTAATCCCATCCTTTCTCTCCTTCCATTCTCCGGGTCATATTTCACCTCGATGCCATCCTGTAATGATGCCCTGCGCAGTGTGGGAGGAGATAGGCACCCCTGGCTGACAGCCCGCCCTGATAACCAAACTCCAGCCCATCCATCATCAGCCGCTCTCCTCAACTTAAGGAAAAGTGATAACGAAAGCGGGGCCGTTTATCACCAGGGCTGTTGATTTCTTCCGGGATTGGAGAAATGCTGGCTCTCGGTGACGGCAGTGGCAGGCAGAGGAGAAGAGAGACAAAGACAAGCGCCAGGCCTGCCTTGTTCTGCCGCTTGCTGCTGTGCGGGCTGGGATCACCGGTGCCACCATTCAGGGCCAGCTGGGCAGGCGCCCTCCCTCCCGGGGGAGTCCTAATGGGCTTCCACAAAGGGACACAGATTCAGAATGCCCGGGTGTGAGGCCCCCCAATAGCCCTGTCCGCTGGACAGCATGTCATCTCTGCCCTAGAGGCTAAGCGGAACACAGTGAAGACCCCGCCAGCCCCCCTCTAGTCTAGACCTACTCAGGTGTCCCTTCAGCCCAGGCTGAAGTGCCCACTGTGGGTCAGGCAGTGCAAGGGGCTGGGTTCTGGTCTCATCTCCTTTGGCTTGACAGCCAGGTCACAGGGGCTATGCCTTTCTCTTTCCCTTACCTATTGGTCATCTTATGGCCTTATTAATACAGCTTTTTAAGCAGGGTTTCTCATGGGGAAGGGTCTTCACCAATGAGACAGGCCCAAGGTGGGATCTGTCAGCAGTTGCTCACTATTAACAAATTAGCATTCTGGCTCACCGATGGACTTTCTGAATTGGGTTAATATGGATCACCCCAGGAGAGAGATGAAATGGGGTTCCCACCCAAGCTGGTGCCCTGTTCCCCTCTGGCCAGGCTCAGGAAGGGTTCCGGCCCTCAGTCTCAGGGGGGATGCGCCCTGAGGCCCTCACCCGGTCAGTCTGGAGCGGCACCTCTGTGCTGGGTGTGTGTTCTGGATGCCTAGGGCTGCAGCAAGAGTTCCCACCTTGGAGCCATTCAGGCCATTCCCCCAACCTCTTGCTGGATAACCTTGTGCCCACACTGCTCCGTGCCTCAGTCTCTCCCTCTGCAAAATGAGGGTGATTTTAGCTCCTCCCTTGAAGAGTTCTTGTGATGTCTGTGCATGCCATCCATGAAGCTCCCCACATGCCCAGCTCTGCGTGCCATGCGAGCACTGAGAGGGCTGGAACCCTGTCTGGCCTCCCTGGCCCTGTGTGCTCTTCTGGGCCTGTGTGACCAGGCTTCTTGTATGCCTGGGTGGTGTCTGGGTTTGCCTGGAGAAGGCCCCAGCAGGAACACTTTTTCAGGAGCCCACAGCCAGAGCTGAACAGTCTTGGAGGAACCCAGCGGGTTTCTGTCTGGTGCTCTGCTTCCCCTCCCTTCTCCTCCCCCCAAACCTGCTCTTCAAAGCACAGCCCCTTCCCCTGATGGGTCTGCCAATTCCCTGGGCCCATTAGCCAGCAGGCCATGGGGGAATGTTCCCCCGCATTCCCCATTTAATGAGCCCCTCACTCTGGCACACCTGTTTGCCATCAGTGCTGTGGGGGCTGGGCAGCTCCCAGCCCGCTTGGCAGGTGGGGCTGTGGGCTTGTTCAGTGCTGAGAGGACTCCTCTGCCTCTGAGTGGGGTGTTGGGGGGAAGATGGGAAGGGTCCAGGGTGTCTTAACTCTCTTTTGTCCCCAGCCTCTGCTTTGTACCCTTCTGAGTGCATGGCCATGCCCAGAGGCGCCCAGAGGGGAGAGAAGCGTCTCAGTCCGTTCCTTTAGTTTAAAGGAAAAGTATGAAAATTATAATCATGCTTAAGTGGGGGAGGGAACATCCCTAAGACAGAGAGCACGTTTGTGGGAAGGAGGCCCCCTCCTTGATGTAGAAGTGACCCTTGAGCATGACCCAAGAACCCGGGCTCATTCTTAATCCCATGGAAGTGGCATGTCAGCTTCAGTGTGGCTTGAGCTGCAGACTCCTGTGTCCCACGTGGGTCGGCCTTGTGTTAGGGCGAGCCTGGAGGGATGGCGGGCTCCTGGGTCCTCTGTGGGTAGTAGGTCAGGGTGAGCCTAGAGGCCTGAGGGGACAGGGTCACCATCACCAGGATGTGACTCACATTTGTATAACACTTTGCAGATCTCTGTGGACATGAGGGTTTGGTTTTGTTTTGTTTTGTAACAAACCTCTGAGATGAGTAATGTGAGTCTTCCTGTCATGTGCAAATTTATATAGGAGAAAACAGACACTCTCTGACAGAGGCTAAGTGTCTCACTTAAGTGGCCACGAAGCTGGTAAGGATCTGAGGGGGGATTGGAAACCATGACTTATGACTCCAGGTCTGGTGCACTCTCTCCCTTCTCAGCCCAAGTGGTAGTGGGGTGTGTAGGTGTATGTGGGGGGCGGCGTGCGTGTTTTGGGAGGGGACAGGGAGTGTGTGGCAATGCTAGGCAGGCTTCTCTCCCCTGTATTTGGGGTCCATGTGCTGGGTGGAGGCCATCCCTTGGGGTCTGTTATGTCTTCCACCCCAAGGGAAGGCAGTGATATGCCAGCCCCTCTTTGGTACTAGGCAGGTGGGCAGTAGGGCACTGTTGACCAAAGGGCCCTGCCCAGGGAATGAAGCTAGTTATGTGTAGAAGAAAAGTGGTTCCATTTTACAGCCTAGGCATAATTGGCCCTTCCCTATTGGCTGCCAATGACGCCATGCAAGCCCCTCGTAAAGCGAGGGCGGGCAGCCTGCACCTGTGGGCTGGCTACATGTATAAAATTTCATTTGACGGCCCCAGTAAGCATGACCAGATGACAATAGAGCCAGCCATGCCAGCCGCCAGCAAATCTGAGCCCTGTAAACCATGACTGGAATGGGGGAGTGGGGGAGGACCCTCTTGGTGCTGGAGCATGCCAGGGAACATGGCTCCATGTGCTTCCACATGGGCAGCACCCACCTGCCCAGGGGCCTGGGCCTTCCCAACCTCCGGGCAGGACAGGACACTGGAAGCTAGGTGAGAGGTCAGCAGATCTAACTGCCGTCCACTTGCTGCTCACACCCTTGAGGTTTAACTTGCTAACCTGGCCTGCATCCCTCTGGGGGGCAGAGTAAAGAACAGAGGAGACATTGCCACTCTGCAGAGGCTGATTAAATGTCTTCTGGGTATGGGCACAGACACTTGTCCGAGCCTCTTCATCCACATCTCCCTGCCAGGGATAGAAGGGCAAAGGGGAGACAACCCCTGTGTGCATGCACAGTGCTGGGGATGCCAGGACAGAGGACGGCAGCCTCTGTCCTCGAGGAGCTTGCCACCCTGTCGCAGACATTGGCACGAGAGAGGAGGTTGACGGTTTTGCTGAAATGCAGCACATCCAGTGTTCGTGGTGTTCCATCCATTTGTTAATCTTCTGACTCCATCCAAGAGGAAATAAGGCTGGATTGGCGTGACCTTTCCTGGCGAAGCCTGGCTGCCTCTGGGTGACGGCTGCTCCTCTTTCCAAATGCTCCCAAGTCACCCTTTTAATCACGGGTTCTAGAGTTTTGCCAGGAATCCAAGTCAAGCTCACTGACCTAGAGCCTGCCAGGGATATTCTTGTTGATTTTGAAAATCAGGATGACACAGACGCTTCTCCAGGCCTGGGGTCCCTCCCCTGCTTTCCTGCTTTCTGGTCTTTGAAGGCCCTTGCACTGTCAGCCACATCTCTGGTCCACGAGGCTCCTCCTTCCCTCCTGCCTCTTCTTGGCTCTTGCTAAGTTTACTGTTCATGGGTCCCTTGTTTTCTGTCCTTTCCCTCAGCAAAGGAAGACCAGTGGGTGACACCTGGAACCTCATGGGTGCAGGGACCTCCCAGGGGAGGAAGCTCCTTTTGTCATGTCAGGGTTGGTGACTCCTTAGCAATTTGTCACCTTAGAGTAGCCTGCATACCCTGCCAAAGGATTTTGGGCAGCCCTCAGAAAGCATAGAGGATGTTTTCCTTGACATTTTTCTCCAGCCGCCCGAGATCCTTTGGTGGGCCACAGGTTGTACAGGCCTGCCTTAGAGTTTCCTAGGGCACTCACTGAAAAGAGAAGTGACTTGTCTAGGGTCACCCAGCCCCTAGGCAGGACTCAGACTCAGCTCCTTCCTGCCCCTGGAACTCGAGTCCCCTCCCTTCTTCTTCTGCCTGTGGCCTGTTTCCATTATCTCAGCCCAGGCAGCAAGCCTCCTGGGTACTAGGCACTGTACTGGGGCTACCAGAAAGGTGCCTGCCCTCCCGAAACACCTGCTCTCTTGGATGATGTGGGCAGATGGTGAAAGGTCAGGTGCTTCTGAGGAGGTGGAGTGTTCATAAGATCCAGTGAAATGGCCTCTCAGCATGGGCACTGGACTGTCCTGGCAGGTCACCTTGTTTCTCTGAGCCTCAGTGTCCTCATCTCTAGAATGGGAACAGCAATAATGATAAGGATACATCCCCTCAAGGAGACGCTGTCTGTAAGAGGCTACAAATCTTAAAGCTCCACAGAAATGTGACCTGTAATTAAGGAGAGGGCTCTGTGAGGGGAGCAAGGGGTTTTAAACTAGAAAGGAAGGGGACCAGTGTTCAGGGAGGATAAGGGAATGGCCCCTGGACACAGAACAGGAAGAGCTGCTTCAGTCTCCCTCTGGGTGAGAGACCTTTGAATTGGGAAGGACAGAACCCAGCAGCTCATGGGAGTGGTCAAGCTGCCTGGCCAACATGACCTGGATCCAAGCCCTGGGTCCTGAAGGAGCTGGTAGTCTCAGGGAAGGCCATCTTAAAGGTGGCGGATGTGAGGAGGAGGAGAGACTGCAGCACCAGAGAAGGTCTGAGGTTCACAGAGAGGGCCTTGGCCCGTGTCTGCAGGCTCTAGGCCAGGAAGCCTGACCATGAATCCTGGTGGACATGTAGAGAGGGCGGCAGCCCAGCTTCATCGGGGACAGGTCCTGCCAGCCTGGCCCTCGTGTCCTTCTCTGGCCAGTGCAATGCTGCAGGATATAGTGTACCTTGAATAGGCCTTACTTAAAGAGATTGGCCAGATGATAGTTCAGTTCCCTGGTTTCAGTGCTAGTTGAATGACTGGCTTGAGCTATCTTGTCATTTTGGCAGGGCATCTTCAGGGAGCCCCAGGTGGCTGTGATTGCCAGCCCTGTGCTGTTTAACGACATTATTATCGTGATAAAAGCGGAGGTGCCTTTATAGGTTTTGTAGACTACACCTGATGGGGAGGGATGGCTGACCCATGTGCTGGAGGAGGTGGGGTGTGGCAGAGAGCCACTTTGAGGCTGGTTATAACTTCTCACAATGAGAACTGAATCGAAGTGGAAGGGGGCACCCCAGGAGATGTGGTGGGCTCTGTCGTTGGTGGTCCCTAAGAAGAGGCCCCCTCCAAGAGGGTAATGGCTTGTTGACTCTATGGTGGCAGATGCATATCCTCTCCTCCCCATGTGGGTGCTTTCGCGGCTGTCCCATAAAGGAAACGGGCATCCATTTCCATGGGCCCTCAGAGGGTGAAGGCTGAAGCTTGAGTGGATGGACCCCAAGAGTAGGGGTAGAGGACAGTGCCACCATCTTCTCCCCCTTCCGAGGCATTGGCTCCTTGCCTTCCCCCTAGCCTGACCCAAGTACCTGACCCGAGTTTTCCAGTGGGACTCTGAGGTCTGTCCTTGGAACCTTGCAATAGCTTCCTCCTTGAGCCTCCCACTCACGTCCCCCTGCTCACTCAGGAGTCAGAAGGGCTCCCAGAGTCAGTGCTCCTGGTGTTCAGTTTCCTTCCTGCCACCTTGGAAGAAGGCCCCTCTCACCTGTTCTCTCTGTTCTCTTGCAGGCTGCCTGGGCAGTGCCAGTACCTGGGGTTGCCAGTGGCTGATTACTTCAAGCAGTGGATCAACCTGAAAAAGGTACCAGAGCTTGTCTCCTTGTGTGTGCTTAGGGCCTCGGGCTGGTGGGGTGGCATGGGCTCTCTTCCCTTTCTCCTTCCCTTTCCCTGGCTCTTTCCTTTTCTTCCTCTCTTTGCCTCCTCACCCCCTGCTCTGGTGGCCACCTGAATCTTTCTCGGTGTGGGGATTGGAGTGGAGCTGAGCTGCTGGCAGGCACTGCCTTGGTGGGCCCTGAGAAACCTGGACTGGCTGAAACAGACTTTGTTTGGGAGGGGCATGCTCCTCAGGAAATCACCCTCAAACCTCTAGGCACAGGGGACTTAAGAGCCATGCTTCCCTTCAAGGTTTCAGGCCCACCTTGCCATGGGCTGAGCATGTGGAAAGGTATTGGTGAGGTTGCTAGAGGGTTCTGAGCTGATCGTCTCTGGCAGGGAGCCAGAATCTTGGGTTCTTGCCTCCTTCCCCCCTCGCTGTGGGCACTACCACCATTGCCCTTTCCCCTTGCCCAAGTGTGTCTATTCATGTAGGGCTTGACTTGTCAGGGTCCCCTTAGTAGAAGAGGTGAGGGTGGGAAGGATCTCCCAGCTGCCCCCCCCCCGCCCTGGTGCCAGCAGGCTTCAGTAGTGTTTTCCCAGCAAGACAGCCTGTTCATCTTGGCATACAGGCTGGCATAGCATAGCTCTTCCTCAGCCAGCAACCAGAGCACACCCTACCCTTTAGCTTCTGGCCTCTCTTGGTGGCATCTGTTTGTGCTCAGTCCTGCCCTCTGTGAGGTCACAGCCCATGTGGGCAGGAGACATCTCAGGCCATGCTGCTCAGAGCCAGGCTCTTGGCATGGACAGAAAGAGGCTCTTGGAGGGGGGGTGGGGAGCTCAGATGAGTGAGCCTGAGGTGTGCAGACAGAGCCCATGGACTTCATTTGAGGTTAAGCCCCTGGTTTACAGAGAAGGAAACTGAGGCTCACCATTGGGTAATGATTTGCCCATAGTTACACAGGGACAAGTGGTTGAGCTGGGAATTGAATCCAGGCCCTTTGACTCCAGATCTATGGCTAGATGGGTAATAGTGCCCACATGTATAAAGGGCTTTAAGGTTTGCCAGGAAATGTTACCTGGTTTGAGCCTCACAACAACCCTGGGAGGGAGGGCTGTTATCACCCCCATTTTATAGGTGAGGAAAATGAAGCAGGCAGAGGGTAAGTGACTTTCCCTGGGTTATACAGCTAGTGAGTGTTTGAGGCTGGGTTTGGACTCAAGTCTTCCTAACTCCAGGCCTGGTGTTCCATAGCTAGCTAGATAAGACAGACAGATGGACAGATGGATTGCACTAAGCACTGAGGATACAAGTCCAGCCCTCTCTTTCCTTTCCCTTTCCCTGCCCTTTGGGAGCTTATACTGGGGGGAGATGACCCACAAAGGGGAATTGGGGAAGGGCTTGGAGATGGTGGGGAGCAGCCTGGAGGTCAGCTTCTGGTCAAGATGAGATAAAAAGCTCCCTGTCAGAGCCCAGTGTCCCAGAGGCAGGTACAGGGCTTGGAGGGGATGAGGCAGCAGAGCCTGTGAGAGACAGTTAGGAAATGGGCCTTCCCCTGGCCGCAGCTGCCAGTCAGATAGAACGTGGTCCGATCAGTCAGGGGAGGAGATGAGAACCCATTGACTTTCCTATAGAGTAATGGGCTTTGAACGCTTTGAACGGGTGGCAAGGCTGTGGCTGAGGCCTGGGGAGGGAATGAGAGGGGCTCAGAGAGCAGCAGCGAGCAAGGTCAGGTGGGCAGGGCAGCTCCTCATCCTAGGCTGGTCAAGAGGGAATGAGGTATGCGTGTGTGCTCACACACATACACACGTGCTCACACACACATATACACGTGTACACACACACAGACACACACACATACTTTGAGCGCTGGCAGTGCCCACAAAAGGTCTGATCCTTGCAATCCATGAGTTGAGTGACTCGCAAGCTGGACGTTGGGCGTGGAGATACAGAGACCCTCAAGGGCCTGGGCCTGCTGCTCTGTTGGGGGAGGCATATGCATCATCAAATATGGAAACTAGGGGCATCAGGACACGCCTCCAAGGAAAGGTGGTGCCTGAGCTGAGACCTGGAGAGTACCAGGATCCCCAGAGGCTGAGGTGTGGAGAGGGAGGGGAATGGCCAGTGTAGACATGGAGCTGTGTGTGGGGAACAGTGAGGCCACTGGCTGGGGAATGTGGCCAAGGAGCCTGGCAAGGGAGCCTGGGGGTGGCCCAGGAAGACTTCTAGTGTTGAGGCACCGGGGAGCCAGCCGTTTAAAGCTTTGTGACCCAGAGTGGGCCAAGTCAGACTTGTGTTTAGGACACAGATTTTGCTTCAGGAAGGAGGTTCGTGTGCTTTTGTGGGGGCTGGGAGGCAACTGGAGTTTGCTCCAAGATGCTCTCAGATGGGGGAGGCAAGTGGCACCCCTGACTGGCTGCTTCCAGGAGGGAGGGCCTAGGCATCCTGGGCTGTCAGAGTCAATCTGGGACCTTGACAGATGGGCAGCCCCGGAGGCCCAGCAGGCACTCAGCCACATTGACCAACCGTGAATGATGGCCCTGTAAAGTTCATTCTGCTTTCAGGTGGATGGACATCAGGGCACTGAGTGCCAGTGGGCACCTGGTAGGAAGACAGGATGCTTGGGCGGGACAGAAGCAGTGCTTTACAGTGGCAGCCTCATCTCCTGCCATCAGCCCTGGCTGCAGAGGCTCAGGCGCAGGACTCCCCTCCTTCCCTTCCATACTAGAGGCTTCTCCTTATCATGGTTCTGCCTCCTCTGCTATGGGAGGTGCCATGGGCAGCTTGACGTGGTTGCCAGGAGTGGAAGGACGGATTGTCGGTGTGAATCTAGGCAGGTACCTAAGAAGGCACCGAGGAGCGCGGGGTGTGGAATCTGCCAGCCCTGGGACTATGGGAGTTAACTTGATGGGAGCCATAGACCCTGGGAAGAGAAAGGAGGGGAGGGTATTTGGGCACTTAGCAAAGGGCAGACAGACTGCAGAGTGGCAGGGCCCCTGGCAGCCCTGAGCTCACACGTTGTGAAGGATGCCGTTGTCTCATGTCTGATCCTTCATTCTCCACCCCCATGCTGGAGCTAGTCATGCCTGCTGACATTTGTAATGTCGCTGAGTGATCGTGAATCATGTCACTGTGGTGTGATGCAGGCCCTGCCCTCTGGGCCCTCGAGGCCAGTCTGGTCACTCTGACCATGGCTAGCCCCGGCCAGGGTCCAGCAGGGCTCTGCCTTGCCTTGGGCCAATGCCACAGAGGCAGCAGGCTCTTCTGGGAAGGTGGGCGCTGCCCCGGCACCCAGTACCCTGCTGGGATGTCCAGGTGGTCTGGCAGGAACCAGCCAGGGGCTACGCTGCCCGTTGTTCTGGTGGCAGGAGCCCAGGGCTGGGGAGTTAGGAGTCCTGCTTCTATAGTCTTCTGCTTTGGGTTGGCCCAGCCCTCCACAGACTGTCTGGTGAGATCTCACAGCAGCCCTGGGTGCAGTTACTGTGCTGATCTTACAGATGAAGGAGCGGAGACTGAGAGAGGGGAATGGACAGACTTGCCTCAAGTCCTCCAGCCCAGCAAAGCATCTGGAGCAGGATTCAAACTCGGGCCTTGCTGAGGCTAGTGGTCTGCCCGGTGCGCCACCTGGTGGTTTAGAAATGGGAGCAGCTGAAACCTGCTTTGTAACACACAGCATGTCACAGAGAAGACCCCAAGCCTTAGAGGGTAGTGACCCAAGAGGCCCCCCCCGGCCCTTCCAGAGAAGCACCCCCTGTAGAGTTAAAATCCCAGCACGCTCAGGGTTTGGGAACTTGAGTGAGAAGAGGGGGGCCTGCAGAGAAGGGGAAGCCAAGTGTCTAGGTCTTAGAATCCTAGGGGACCCCAGTGGGCACCTAGCCCAGCTGACTCATCTTACCCAGGAGGACACACAGGTGCCACCGTGGCCTAGGTGAAATTTGAACCCAGAACTTCTGATTCGCTGATTCCATACCCAGAGCCCTGTGTGCTCTTCCCCAAGGTGTTGGGTCTTTATCTCCCTCTCCTTGGCCCCAGAGGCCTTTGAGCCTCAGCACCTGCTTGGGATGGCCAGCCAAGGATGAGGCATCCCCGGGCCGTCCCTTCTGTTCCCCTTTGTGGAGCAGCTGCCGTGAGCCAGGCCTGAGCCCCAGGGAGAGGCCCCAGCTGGGCTGGGTGCAGAGTTGAGGCCCGGCTCTGCTGCAGAGTCCTCAGGCTTTGTCCTCCCAGAGCAGAGCTGGGGACCGCTGGCCTGCCCTGGCCAGGAGCCTCTACGCTTCTTCTCCTTTAAATATGTCGTCGTCGAACAGCTGTCTGAACTCTGCAATCTCTTTCACTCCTTCCCTCGCCTTGTTAACATGTGTTGCCTTTGGGGTAATCAGGGAAAAAATATTATGTCCTTTTACAATTACCGGGTTTTGGAATATTAAAATGTCTCGCTGCATCGGCAGTGTTATTTTGATTGGTATTCTAACCTTTGACTAGCCCATAAAGCGAGCCGCTCTTGGAGCCAATATTGCAGGGCTGAAATTTAATTCCGAAATGATTCCAGATAATAGGGAGACAGATAATATATGCATGAAGGATATTATGTTTGGACTGAATGCAGCAGGGCCAGGGCTGGGGAGTTGAATAATAGCCCAGAGTGAGTTATAATCTGTGGGACAGAAATACCTTACTGTCAGGGCCAGCAGAGGAGCCCCTGGATCACAGGCAGCAGGAAGAGGCAAGAGGAAGGAAGGGGCCGCACCCCAATAGGAGGGGCATAAGGGTGAGTACTAAAGGCATTGCCTGCCTTGCCCTGTCTGTGTCATCAGAGTGCCCACCGTGCAGCCTGACAGCCACCACAGGAGAGTCCTCTGAGGCGAGGCCAGATCATCTGAGCTGAGCCTGATGGAAAGGGAAGGATTCTAAGAAGCAGGGGTACATTCGGGGTGCAGGGAGCAGTCTGTGCAAGGGCACGGAGGTGGGAGATGGGAGACCTAGTTTGGGGGATATCGAATTTGGCTGAAATATTGAGTGCCTGAAGGAGAAGTCACGTGAAATAAGTCTGGAAAGGTCAGCCAGATCATGAAGGACTTTAAATGCCCAGCTGAGCGATTGTATTTTATCTTGGAGATGATAGGGTTTTTTTTACTGGGGTCATGATACAATCTAGGACAAAGGGGCTGGTGGCCTGTTGGGAGCCAGAGAGCATTAGATTGGGAAAGGGCCTAACCACCATTCCCTGTGAGGCCATCCCGGCTGGAGAAGAGAAGATGTAGTGATTAGTGAGGCTGTGACATGGAAGAAACATGAGCCTGATACTTCTTGGCTCCAGAGGGCAGAACCAGAAACATGGGAGAAGCTGCAGACGTGCCAGGTGGGGCTGCATCAGAAAGTGCCTGAAGATCCAAGCCTTCCCGGAGCAGAAGGAACAGCCTGCACTGAAGGCCTGGGAGCAGGCCTGGGACGAGAGGCGGCTTTCTTGGCTCTGGGTTGGACTCTGTGCCTCTGAGAGCTGTTCCAACCCCCAGCCTCCGGGAATCTGAGAGCAGGAGGTTCCCAGGGGTCCCTGATGTGTGTCCAGGAGAGCCAGGGTGCACTGTTCTGTCCCCTCCAGTCACTGCTCCATTTCATTGTGGTTGTGCCCACCCTGCCCCGGCCCACCCCCTCTGGCCTCCCATAAATCCTCTGTGGAAGACTGACCCAGGGCCCCATGGTAGCTCCTCTGTTGGGGAGGCATAGGCTTTCAGCCCCTCAGGGACCAGGAAGAATTCACCTTGATCCCTTTCCCAACTCTGTATGCCATCTTCTCTGGTCAGCCCTTCTTCCTCTGGCATCTATCTTCCCTCCTGGGAACCTGTTGGAATGAGAGCCACTGGACACAGGCTGGATTGTCCTAAAGGATTTTGCTGTTACTTAAAGGAACATTGATCAAATAAAACAGACTTCAGGGAACAGAACTATTTGGCAAACATGGGAAATGATTGGTGGAGAGGGTAAGCTGAAGGTTGACCTAGTATGTGGCCTTCAGGCACTTCCATTTGGGAAGGGGAGTGCCACCCAGAGTCCCAGCCCCACCACTGAACCAGAGTCTGGTCCTTGTGCCCAGGCTAGGGAATGGGCAGAGATCCTGCCTCTCAGGTCAGGAGGAGTTCAGCCACAACAGCCTAGAATGTTTGACCGAATCTAATAAGGTAGAATACAGTAGAAACAAATGTAAAGTCTTATATTTGGGTCCAAAAGATCAGCTCACCTTTGTTTAGCATTGTAAGGTTTGCAGAGCACTTTATGTACATTAAATAAGACTGTGAGGTGGGTGCTGTTGTCCCCATTTACAGATGAAGATGCTGAGGCTCACAGATCTTGTGACTTTCCCAGGGTCATACAGTTTACTAACTGAGACAGAATTTGAGCCCAACTCCTCCTGACTCCAGATCCAATATCAAGGCACATAGGCATAGGGTCAGAAAGATCTGGGGAGACTTCAGGGGAGCCTAGGTTTGCTCTTAGCAGCGTCCTGTGGTGTTAGAGGAAGCTGATGCAGTCTTGGACTCCATTAATGGAGACCGGAGCCTGAGAGGGCAGGGTGCCCCACCCTCCTCAGCCCCTGCCCAGGCCACATGTGGCCCAGGGTGCTGGGCATGTTCAGACTGGAAAAGAGAAGACTTGGTATGGAGGAGGAGTTTCTCCACCGGCTTTGCTGGGCCTTCTGGCCTCATCATTCCCCCAAAACCACTCTCTTCGAAGTTACAGAGGATCTCTTCACTCACCAGGCTAATGGCCTTTTCTTATGCCTCCTTCTGACCCTCTCTGTAGCCATGGAGGCTGTCCCTCCCTCTCTTCTCTCTGAGTTTTTGTGACAGTAGCCTGCCTCTGCATTCTCCTCCTACATCTCTGACCACTTCTCAGTTTCCTTTTCTGAATCTTCATCCAGACTGGGGCTTGGTGTAGGGTAGGAAGAGCTTCCCAGCACCAAGAACTGTCCCAAGGTGGGATGGGTGCCTGAGAGGCAGTGAGCCTCCCCTCATTGGAGGTCTCCACCCAGAAGCTTAATGTCCCCCTCCTGGGGCTGCTCTCAGAGGGGTTCCCTTAAGTTTGGACTCGGTGGTCTCTTGAGTCCTCTTTTCAGGGCAAAGTCGAGGATCCTGTGAACGTTTGTCCAGTTTAATAAACCCATCCAAATCCCCTCCAGCAATAAGGGAAGGAAGCAGGCTAAGCTGGGGACCAGTGCCTCTGGTGGCCTTTTTTGTTTGCTCAGTAACACCAGACAAGAAGCTCTTTGTGGTCCTTGGATGAGGCCCCACTAGCCCCGGCTCAGTCAGAGCTTCAGCCCCCAGCCTCCTGACAAGTTGGCACTTGGCTGTCGTACCTTCTATTACCTTCTCCTGATCCCATGGCCTGGATGGAATGGATGCTCTGGGCTTCACTCCCAGCTGTCCACTTTTCCTTTCTTGTCAGGATGACTCCTCTTTATGTCTTCGGAATTTCATCCTCAGGAGGTTCTGTTCAGCTGGGACTGACTTTCCAAGGCATCTTGCTTACTTTTCTCTGGAATCTTTTGACATTTCCCCTTCCCAGATCTAGTATACATGTCACATTCTCTCCAGCATCCCGTCCTTTTATCACCAATTCTAACACGGAGACCCTTCCCCCCAAAGATTCCAGTAATTTCCACCTTGTGTGTGAGGTTCAGATCCTGAATATTTGGGGAGGGGGTCAGACAACAAGCATTTATGAAGTGTTTATTTATATTGTGCTAAGTGCTGGGATACAAAGAAAGTAAAAACATAGTCCCTGCTCTCAAAAGGCTCACATTTCCAGAACAAAAATTTCCCTCATGTTTAACCTTGTGCTCAACACATCTCAGGTACTTAATAAATACTTGGAGATCGACTGATTCCTCTGCCTTTTGAAGGGTGAAATCACCATTAAGGCATGTTAAGTAATTGTTAGCTATGCTATTTGGGGCAAAGAGCTCTAACAGATGTAACATCTGTTAAGCATCTACTGTATGCCAGGCACTGTGCTAAGTGCTGGGGATACAGAAAGAGGTAAAAGATTGTCCTTGCCCTCAAGGAGCGCACAGTCTAATGGGGGAGCCAGCAAACAAACAAATGTGGACAGACAAGCTTATAGACAGGATAAATAGAAAATAATTAGAGGGAAGGTACTAGAATTAAGAGGGGCTGGGATTAAAATGTTGGATAATGGATTCCTCTCTCTGTCTCTGTCTCTCTCCTCTCTCCCTCTCCTATCTTTCTCCTCTCTCTCTCCCCTTCTCTATCTCTCTGTCTCTCTCCTCTCTGTCTCTCTCTCACACACACATACACACACACACTCACACCCCTATTGTGTCATGCCAGGCTTGTGATCTCTTTCCTGAACTTTTCATCTGCCTCATCAATCTGTTGCAGACCCCACTAATGAGATTCCTTGTCACCCAAAGTTCTCCTGCCATGCTTTCCCCGCTCTGCTTCCTGGATTTCTTTATTCTATTGTATCTTCTTAATAAACTGTACTTCTCTGCCACTCTTTCTCACCAGGTGTTAGGGATAGCTATGGTACCAAATTTGCCTCCTTGTATTAGAATCTGTAGTTCACCCTGCACATTGTCAAAATAGGCTTCTGTATATCTGGGAAACACTTCCAGTTCATTATATTATGTGTGTAGCCATTTTATTCTGTTTTTTTTTTTTCCAGTCCAAAAAATGAATGAATGACAGAAAAAAATGTAAATGCTTCCCATGTGCCAGTCTAGGTTTACAAAATCACTAGGTTTACAAAACCTAAAGCATAGGCATCCCATACCTGAGATACAATACCCGCATAGGGGAGTGGAGTGGGACCGCAGGGGAATAGGTCGACACACCTATCCATGAACAGTGGTAGCATTGATTTGATCTGGCTTCGTGGTTCCAAAACTGCAAAAGTAGAACAGAGAAAACAAAGGCAAAGTGAGAGTTGAGCAGGTCTTCCATCCCTCCATAGTGGTTCTCATTTTATCCACCTTGAACAATGTCTCTGTACTACCCCTTCCCCAATTAGTGTAAACATAGAAGGTTCAGAATCAATCATTCAAAAGTACAAACTAGGTGCTCTAAGGAGTGAAGTGCTTTGGAACATTGGATAAAGATATACCAAGAAGAAATAATTTGTGACTGACTCAAAAAATCAGACTGACTTCTGGGCTTATACACTGTAAGCCAGTCTGGAATCATGAAATGAGTGGTAATGGTTGAGTCCAGTGGTAAAGAACTCCTAAGAAGCAATTGCCCTTGGTGAGAGAGAGTCAAGTTTCTCTTTCCCCTCCATTAACCAACAGATGACCTTGTGATCTTTGAAAGGTCATAAGATCTGAAATGAGAAGTAGACACTGGAGCCAGAAGTATATGAACCTAAGAGACACACTGAGGACAGTCTAGACACATCAAAGAAAAGCAGCTTCAGGGTTCCACAAGTTCATTAACCCTCAGAGCCCAGGAAAGAGGGCTACACGAGGCCTCCATGGCAGGAGAAAATCACTTCCAGTAACCAGTTTCACTTTGACCACATATATTCTTTAGAGCTCGGTTTCCCCAATGGATTTTGTGAGTGTAGTAAGTGGGCCTCTGGTTTGGGGATTGCTTCTGTATCAGCTCCCTTTGCTATACCTGCTTAGTAAATACCTTTTTTAAAAGTTCATTAATTCTTACTGATAATCAATGGGGAACCCACCAGTGGGGGCTCAGGATCAACAGAACTTGAAATTTTACCTCCTTAGAGGACCCCTAGAACCTTGAAGGGAGAAGAAATCTAGCTGTCTGTTAGTAAATCAACCTACCAATTCAAGTGAAGATCAGGTGGGGAGTGGGCTACATACTAATATATATTAGAGCTATTTGTATATACATTTCTTTACAGCCTCTCCCACCCCCACTAGATCATAAACTCCTTAAGAGCAGGAATGCTATCTTACTTTATCCTTGCATACCTACACTCAAATGTTTTTACCCTAGCATGGAGGTGACTCTGGGTTTTCCAAGGCTATACTGGCATGGTGTAAGCCCTGCCAGTCATGCTGAAAAGGGTTCAAGGACATCCTTACAAACAGCCCGTAAATACTATCTGAGCACCAGTCTGTCTTCCTCTGGAGAGGCTGATGAAGTCTTTTGCCATAATAACTCAGTCCTGTGAGGGGTCTCCTTCCGCTGCTGTAGCGCTGATGCATGGTGGCAAGACCCCATCTTACAGGCTTTATTAAACATCTACTATATGCCATGTACTTTATGAGGTACTGAGGACAAAAGTCAAAACAGCAAATAGTCCCTTAGGGAGCTTACCATTTTCTGTAATAGTTAGCACATTAGCAGACAAATGGTCATTTGAGGAAGGACATCATGATCACCAAGGAGGATTAGAACAGCCTTCTCATAGGATGTGGTATGGGAGCTGAACCTTGAATGGAGCTTGGGATTGTAAGAGGCAGAAGAGTTGGAAGGGACCTCAGCAGCCATCTGACCTGACCCTCCAGTCAAACAAAATAAAATCGCTTCACTAGCATACTAAGCCCTCCAGTGATCCTCCAGCCTGCTTGACAGTCTCTGAGAAAAGGGAACAAGGTTGTGTATCCTGACATAGGGGACAGCCCGTGCAAAGGCACGGAGATGGGAGATGGAATATTCAATCTGGGGACCAACAGCAAGTCAGCCAGTTGACCTGGAATATAGAGCATATGAATTTAATTCATTTCAGCAAACATTAAGTGCTATGGATTCAGAGACAGAAGGCAACACTCCCTGCCCTCAGTGGGCTAACATTCTACCGAGAGGATACAATTTGTAGCCAGAAAGTCAATACAAAGAATTGACAAACATGCACAAATTGAAGGAAGAGTGGGACCCAGTTGCTGGGTGGCTGGGAAAAGGCCTTGGGTAGGAGCTAGCACCTGTGCTGTGCTTAGGAAGCCCCAAGAAAGGCTGGGAATTCCTCTCTGATGCCTGTTTCCCTCTTCAGAGTAATCCCAGTTGGGGGGCTATAAGAACACGATGGCACAGCCATGGTGGTGTAGAGGGGAAAAGGGCTGATCTTGGAGTGAGAATGGGGGGTGGAAGGAGGACTGGAGAAGAGGACAAGGCTGCCCAAACACCACCCACTGTTTTTTAGACCACCAATAAGTCGTCAATGAGCTGTGGAGACTCAGCTCAGGGTTGCAGAGTCTCCTCGAAGTGGTCTGGGGTCACTCAGAGGAGTTTGACCCAGCCGTGCACACAGAAATAGCCAGGGAGAGGAAGAATACCTCTTGTCCAAGCTGGATGGGCAGCCCAGAGTTGGACAGGAGGAAGAGAGTGGGCTGGGTGGCCTTTGGGAAATCGTACAGTACTCTGAGCAGCTCTGGGCTTCTCTCTCTCGGAATCACTCAGCGGACAAACATGCAATCCAACATTGTCATTCCCTGCTCAATCAACTCCGGCTGCTCCCTCTTGCCTCTAGGATGGAAGATGACTTCTCTCTTCACACCCCAGCCTCAGCCTAACTTTCCAGTCTCTTTGGACACTTTGCCCCTTGCTGTACTCCATGATACAGCCACACTGAAATGATCCCTACTTGTAATGAGTTTACATTCAGATGGAGGAGAAAATAAATTCATGTAGAAATATATGCAGATAAGCTATATACAGGATAAATAGGAAGTAATTATAAGAGAAGGCACTAGAATTAAACATTGGGGAGATCAGATTATTCAATATAAGGACTGGAAGGGCTCCCCAGTTGGCCTTTGGTGCCCTCCCCCCCAGAAGCAGTGGCCCATAGTGTCAGGATGGCCTGAGGTCCAATCTCACTTCTGATACTTGCCGGTTGTGTGACCCTGGACCAGTCATTTAACCTCTCCCAACTTCAGGTTCCTAAATGGACAGGCATTAGAGACCCTTGGTCCCTTCCAGATTGAAATGTAGGAGCCCATGAGGGTCCAGTAGAGGTTGGATGACCCTCAGGGCGGGATGCTCTGTGCAGGGGAGAGCAGAATGAATCACGTTCCTTTTTGCCGTGACCTCCCTTGAATGCCTGGCAGTGGGCTTGTGCCCCTTCCATCCTCTCCCTGCCCCACGCAGCTCCCAGGCTTCCTGACATGCTGGCTCCCTTCTCTGGTCACTCCAATGTGTGGTCCCCCTGTGACCTCTGCAGAGGACATTCATGGCCATTTAGCGCTGGAGGGGGCCTCTCATTTTATAAGTGGCCCAGAGAGGTGAAAGGACACAAGGTCACACAGAGCTTGTGACAAACTCATGTGCTCTGGCTTCTTGTTCAGGTGTGTCTGACTCTGTGGCCCTGTTTAGGGTTTTCTTGGCAAGGATACAGTGGTTTGCCATTTCCTTCTCCAGTTCATTTTACAGGTGAGGAAACTGCCACAAACAGGGATAAGTGACTTGCCCAGGGTCAAACACAGCTACTAAGTATCTGAGGCTGGATTTGAATTCAGGTCTTGCTGCCTGTTCTTCCAGGCACCTGATCAAGATGCTAGGCACACCTTACCAAAAGTGGAACCCTCTATTGGACACCTTTAGCTTGGTAGGTTCTAATGCCTGAGCACCCAGAGTTATGTGTTCAGTCCCATTCCCTGACACTACCCCCAGCCCCCAGAGGTCAGCTGTCTCCCAGGCACCCCAGAGCCCTTGACTCTCCCCTGAAAGAGAAGCTATTGGGTCCTTCCAGTGCCACCTAAGCCAGGTGCCGTGGCAGCCTGTGGTCTGGGCATGACGGACTCTTTCCAGCTGGGGCTATGGGGTGGAGGTGGAGGGGACCAACCTTTTTTTTTTAACATTGCTCCTCCCCTTGCTGCTGGCCAGGATCTTAAATTTGATAGGGGAATGGGCAGGACCGGGCCTCCCTGCACATCCAGAAGATTATTGATTGGTGAATGTGAATTGCCATCCTTTTCTGACCTACAGTACCTCTGCAGCCTTAAAAGGGCCAGGTAGAAAAGAAAGGGGGGAGGGACTGATCCCATGGACCTGGGGCCTCCCTGACCACTCAGAGGCCAGGAAGGAAGGCCGAAGAAGTCGGCTGCTTCCAGTCTCGGCCCCTGGCCAGGACCCTCTCCTGGCTGCCTCGCCTCACATGTGCAATTAGGACTCACTTTCCTCCAGCACTGTGTGGGACATGTATCTTTGTCTCTAGTTTACAGACGAGGACACTGGACCTCAGAGTGCTGCACTGACTTCCCCCAGCCTCCCATAACTGATAAATGCCAGGACCAGGCCTTGAGCTCAATGGCCAGTGGCCTTTCCATTTTACTGCCTGCCTCTCCTTGGACAACCTGGGATGGGCCATTGTGGCCTTCAGGTCAAGGGCAGTTGGGTCAAACTGACAAGCATTTATGAAGTGTCTGCTGTGTGCCCAGCATTGGGCTGAACTCTGGTAATACAAAGAAGGTCCATGCCAGGCTAATGGGGGAGAGAGCCTGCAAACTCTACCCAGAATAAAAGACAGGGAGTCTCTAGAGAGGCCTGGGAAAGGTGGCTGGGAGGGTGTGGGATGTTGGCTGAGACTCCCGGGAATCCAGGAGGTGGAGATGAGGAAGGAGAGCATTGCCGGTATGGGGAACAGCCCAGGCAAAGGCACAGCCTGGAGGCCAGTGTCACAATGAGGAAGGCTGAACGCTGCCCTCCAGCTGCCCTGGCTAGCAGCCTTGGCCTGTTCTTTGCTTCCTCACTCTCATCCCTCACCATCCAGGAGGTTCCCGTGTCCTGTGCCTGTGCCTTGGCGACATCTCTCTTGCATCACACCCCCATCACGTCACCCCCAGACTCTCATAGTGGCTGCTGGGGGTTGGCCGTCCTCTGCTCAGCCGCCAGGTCTGACCACATCACCCCTGTCTAAGAATCCTTGAGGACCAGAATCTGAATGGCTCCTCCGGGTGTCCCAAGCCCTTCACCATCTGGCTCTCTCACGGTGGCGCCCAGCTGTCCCTGCTGCTCTCCGCACATTAAACCCCTCTCTTTACTCCGGGGTGACCCCCCCAAGTGCTTTTGTGTACCTGAGAGCTGCCAGGGCCATCACGGTGTGCAGTGTCTAGCCCAGTCAGGACGATCCGCGTTCAAGTGTGGCCTCAGACACCTCCTAGCTGCGTGACCTGGGCAAGTGACCTCGCCTCTGTTTGGCTCTTTTCTTATCTGTAAAATAGGGATAATGAGAGCACCAACCCCCCCAGGATACGAGATCATATTTGTCAAAGCGCTTAGCCTGGCACCTGGCACGTAGTAGGTGCACTAGAAATGCGTATCCCCCCCCAGCAATGGGTCATCATTCCCCCTGGCCTGGCTCTGCCTGTGGGATGAGTGAGGCCCAGGTGGTCTTCCCCACCAGGAGCTGTACCTGGGAGGCAACTTGTAGTACAGTGGCTGGAGCCTCAGGCCCGAGTTCAAATCCTACCCCAGACACTCCCCAGTTGGGTGACCCTGGGCAAGTCACTCAACCTCTGTCAGCCTTTGTTTCCTCAATTTTAAAACAGGTATAATAATAACCCCTCTGTCCCTGGTGCCTCACACACAGTAGGTGCTTAATAAATGCCCATTTCTTTCCTTCCTGAGCTCCCTGCCCTGTCTGGAGGGGGAGGTTGACTTCATGTCAACTTGAGGTATAGGGTGATACCCATGGAATACTGGCATCAGGCTTCATTAGTGTGGGGGGAGCCTGGAGGTGGGGGCCCTGGGAAGGCTAACCTTTGCCTCCTTTACACTCTAATTGGAATCTTGCAGAATTAGCCAGAGACAGGGCTGCTGCTCAGGATCCCTGTTCATTAGCCGGCTGATGGGGCTCCAGAGTTTCTGTTCCCTCGCTTTTCTGTGTCTGACAGGCCTAGTCCCTGGAGAGGCACCCAGGCAGGGGGTGGATGGGCCAGGCACATGTCTGCCTCTCTGCCAGGTGGCTTAGCTTTTCCTCCTCTCCTTGGCCAGGACCCTTGTGCTCACACAGGGCTGTCCTGCCAGCCTGGCCAGGTTCTGCCTGCCTCAGACCCAGCTGCTGCAAGAGCCCATAGGGATAACCCAGTTACATTACAGGTGGAGGTGCTAAGGCCCAGAGGGAAGAGGAGGCATGCAAGGCCACACCACCCCAGACTTAGTGGCAGAGCTTGGTTGATCTGCCTGGTGCCTGGGTCATTTGGTTGGGCAGCATAGTTGGCACTGCCCTGGATAAGGCTGGCTGCCTCCAGACTCTGAGGTGTTAAGATGAGGGTGTATGACATGGCAGAGATAAGAGACTGATGGGTTTTTTTTTCCCCCAGAAGTGAATGTACTCTTTCTTAAAGAGGAAAAAAGAATCTGAGGATTTGTCACCCTTTATTTAGGCTGTATAATGAGTCCAAATTTACAGGGCACTTAAACCCTGGCTGTGTGCGATGTATGCTTGGAGAAAGAGACCTCTCCATCATCCATCCTGCTTTTTCTCCACCATGCCCACAGCAGGTATTCCCCCAGCCTCTGCCCAAAGCCCTCCAGTGTCTCTTGGCATGGCAGAAGGTCAGAGGGAAATAACATGAATACTCCTTGTGGGGCATGTGCCTCACTGTCCCCAAGGGGAGGGCTGGCCAGAACTCTGTGCCAGGCCCCTTCCAAGGGGCATCTGTCTCAGTTTCTCTCCCACAAACGGTGTTGAATGTCTGCCGTGTGCAGAGCCTGGGGGGCCTGGCACAGGTCCCCTGGGGGCTGGTGTTTGCTTTGCCTAATGACTGCAGTCGGGTACCAGCTCAGTGCAGGTGGGGGAGGAGGGGGCCTGGTGTGACTTCGTTATGCAATGTGCATATTATGCCTTCATTGTAGTGTAATTACGCCAGCTGCCGATGGGGAGTGTCATAAAAGGATATAAAATGCCCATTATCTGTCTAAAGAATTCCTCCTGTGTATAGTGAGGGCTGGTATTTTATCTTATTTTTATAGCTCTAAGGGAAAGAGACAAGCCTGGCCTCTGAGAGCCCTGTGGGAAGCATGGGGCTGGGCTAGGCTGGTTTGGAGGGTGGGACCCTTGGAAGGGTCACAGTGGGCAAAGATGAAGGACCTTGACCATCCCTGAGCCTGGGAGCATCCACTGGGATATTCTAGGGTAGGATAAAGAAGCTGGTCGTGTTTCATGGGCCGAGGCATGGCTCAGGGACCTGTCCCCACCTGCAGCTCCCTAAAGGCTTGGTTGGGCAGCACGTGGGCATTGGAGAAGGCTCCAGCTTCTGCCTCCTGTCAAGATCAGTTCAGTTCAGCCAGTTGTTGAGTTCCTGCTGATGCCTAGAGGTTCTGGGTGCCATTCTGGGGTTCCTGTCCTCGGGGGGCTTCTGTTTGCTTCTTCTTTTTGTCCTGCCTTTCAGCACTATGGCTCTAGGCCCCTGCAGAGGCTGGGTGGGCTCTCTCTGTTTGTCATGGCTGCCACAAGCCCCAAGAGAAATGTGTTCATCTTGTGTGATTGCTGAGTGTTTCAGGGGCACGTCCAGTCATTGATTAATCAATGCCCAGGCTGGGCCCCTCCAGGCCCAATCTGTGTCTATTAGGCCAGTGGCCTCACAGTGACCGGCCGCTTCAGCTTTGTCTTTCCTACAGTTTCCACCCAAACCACAGACTCCTGGTGGCAGGATCCTAGGGCTCCTTTGGGAAACGAGGGGGAAAGGAATCTGGAGGGGGAGAGAATCAGAGAACATGGGCATAGTCCCTGACTGAGGAGGCTGGCCCATTCCCGGGACTGCAAAAGAGAGATTGGGTCTCTTCAAGAACCTGGGGATTTGGGGATGGGGATAGGGTGGAGAAGGTGCTCAGTACCATATCTTTAAGGGTCTCTGGTTGGGGGTCCTATATGTTCATTATACACAGCTGGGCTGCTGTGTACGTAACCCTCTCCCTCCCTAGGGACCGCTAGGATGTGAAGTCATGAATGCCTCTTCCCTTTGGGCAGGGGAGAATCACAGTTGTCTGCTACATTATCAGGGCTAACATAAGCTCAGAAAGGGTCTGCCTCATTGGGGAGGGAGCCAGGATGTTGTGTGGGAAATAGGTGGCAGCTGAGTTTTATATGGGAAGAGTACCTTGATTGGGAGCTTGGTGGTACAGGAGAGCAGGGTGCTACCATGTCTGTCCCCTCGCCCAAGGTCTGCCAATGGCTGGTTAAAGGTCAAATATAAAGGGTGATCCTTGGTGGGATCCTCATGGGGGGGGGGCAGGTATCTTTGGGGAGTGGCCTGCTTCTCCATGGGGTGTGCCTGGAATTTTGGAGGCGGAGAAGGGAGTCTCTGGGCCCCTGGCATAGTGATCTGCCAGCCAGACCAGGCCATCCAGGTCTTAAATGGGTACTGAAAAGTCTTGAGCATGGCTGTCAGTGGAGATGCCAAGGCCCTGTGGTGACACTTCAGAACTGGGATCCTTTAAGAAAAAGAATTTCCCAAACCAAGCACATTTTAGAGGTTTGCAAAACCAATATTTCTCCATCCTCTGCACTTATTCACCCTAATAGTTTGGGCCCCTAATTGGAAACGGGCTTTATTAGGCTCATTAGGAGCTTGGAATGATGGCAGGAAGAAATGTGGAGATGCATCAGGCTGCTGGGTAGTAAATCTGTAGCCTTAATTGGCCTGCTCCCTAATCAGGTGGGTCTGGAAGGGTTGCCCGGCTTGACTCAGAAGCTGGCCAGACCCGGAGACTGGGCCCGGCTGGCTGGCCAGCTTGTCCTCCCCACATCTCTTGGCAGGGCCGGGACGGATTTCCCGGGCCGGGCGTGGGACTCCTTGAAATGGCCTTCACACTCTCCAGCCCAGCTGGCAGCAGGTCCCCAGGATGTGGGGGCGGTGAGGAGGGGAGCCCCTTCCCAGAGCCTCATTGCCTATGCACGCGCCGTCCGGGCCTGGCGGCATGATTACCTCGCTGCGGAATCCGTCCCTGCCGGGGCTGCTGATAGCAATCATTGATTAAGAGGGTAATTGTCCTGAAAATTCAGATTGATCAAAAGGCAGAAATGATAACTTGTGTAACTGTGTTTAAAGCCACGTCCTGTCAATAGAAGAGCCAAAGATGGATCATGCAGAAAAAGGAGGGCGGAGGGGCTATAGGCCCACAGCAATTCTTCTTGGGGGTCCGTATCAGGATGTTTCTTGTCAGTAACCTGGGCTATTGGAGATTCAATCACTTTTATCTTCCCCTCTCTCTCTCAATCCAAATGCCTTTTCATATTAGAAAATTAGAATCCGCTCTGCTCATGCAAGATTTATTAGCTCTGCTGAGCGCTGGCACCCAACACTAAATGATGGGGCTTTTCAGGGGCTTTTTACACGTTATGACCAAACTCACAACTTCTCGGCATTGTCACCGGGAGCTCAGGGCCTCGGGGAGCTGCCTCCCTCTCTCACTCAGGGCAGCTGGGGAGCAAATGTCCTCCGGGTCCAGTTCGCAGATTGGCTGGAGAAGCTGACTTGACCCACCTTCCAGCCCACTGCTATGAACATTTGGGGGTCCCTCTCAACAACAAGAGCTAGCCCAGAGCTGAAAGCACTGCCTTAGGAGGTGGTGGGCTGTAGAGAGGATACCTGTCAAGTGTCTGTTGGCCATCGTCTGTTGTGACTCCCAGCTTCGGATTCTGTAAATTGATCTCTGTATTCCAGAAAAATTGTCATGTGAAAGAGGGATTAGGCTCATTCTGCATGGCCCCCAAAGGAAGAAGTAGGGAGGCGGGGGAGAGGGGCAGCTGCAAAATATCCACGTAGGCTGGACGGGAGGGAAAATTTCCTATCATTGAAAGCCTTGGGGGACATGCTCTGTTAGGGGTGTGACCTGATGATACAACAACGAAGGTGTGGTCAGATGGGTAGGAGAAGCAGGAGAGGGTAGGGTCGTGAAAACTTGGCTGGAAGGGAAAACCCGGAGAGGGTGGTCTGCAGCATCAGATGCTACAGAGAGGCTGCGTCCTTCATGAGAAGGGTGAGACCTGAGAAGAGTCCGCAGAGGTGGTCAGTCAGAGATAGCTGGTGCCTTTGGAAAAAGCGGTCTCTGTGGAATGATGACATTGGAGGCCGGGGTACTCGGGGTAAAGGAGAGGAGAAGGGAGGTGGGGGCACCTAGTCTAAACAGCTTTTTAAAGAAATCTCTCTTTGAAAGGGGGAAAGACACAAGACAGGAGCTGGAGGGACAGGTAGGGTCAAGACGTTGTTGAATCCTGAGGAAATGTGAATGTTTGTAGGGGATGGAGAAGGAGCCAGTAGGCAGGGATAGAGTAAAGATTAGGATTTCCAGGCACAACTAACTGGAAGAGAGATGGGATGGAGGCTACAGGCAGAATGGTTGGCCTTCATCTTCATCAGAGAGCATAGTAAAGAGCAAAATTGGGCCTGATAACAAGGGGTAAGAGGCAGCTGGGTGGGGCAGTAGATAGGGTTTAGGCCTGGAGTTAGGAAGACCTGAGTTCAAATTCAGCCTCAGACCCTTACTGGTCATGTGTCCCTGAGAAAGACACTTAACTGCTGCCTGCCTCAGTTTCTTCTTCTGTTAAATGATAACGTTAGATAAGACCCTCTCCAGCTCTAGATATATGGTCCTGTGGCTTTGATATGGAAAAGAGGGAGCTCAGGGCAAATGACCTCTGTTTTCTCTCATCTTTGCTCCTCCTAAAATGTGGTGCCCAGAACTGAAACCAAGGTTCTCCCTAGGGACTGACCAGGGCATAACAGGTGGAATGCTGGATCTGGGGTCAGAAAGACCCCTCTTTAGATCCCACCTCGGACAGTGCCTGTGTGAACTGGACAGGTCATGTAATCTCTCCATCTGTAAAATGAGGGGCTTGGACTTGATCTGTGACAAAGACTTCAATAGGAAATGGTAACCCCAAACTCCTTTCACACTCTCTCTGGAGGTTAATATTTAGACATTAAAATGTGTAACATTTATCAGCACTGTAACTAGGCATTTCTTCTTCACCTCAGCTCTGTACTGTTCAGACAGCTCCCTCAGAGTTCATGTGTTTGGTCCAGCTGGGTCAGGACTTGTGTGCATCATCCTTCCATGTTCATCTCCTTCAAGAAGGGTTTAGGTACAGAAATTCTCTCCTGCTGACTATCAGCTCTGCCTGAAGGACCCAGGGGCACCCAGCCCCTCCGACTTGGAGGGATCGCCCCCAAGGACCTGATCATCTCCATATCACTCTTAGGTCACCTATGCTCAGGGGTCTCACACACACATAGACACACACACAGAGTGGGGCAGCCAAGAAGTCTCAGGAATTCACACACCTCTCATTCCTTCACAGTCCACCGAGTAGGTATTTCTTCCTGTGCAGTGACCAGTCTTCTGACCCAAACATCCCTTGCTATCACCAAGGGACCAGTAAGGGCCTGCTCTGTCATCCCAGCAGACCAGGTCCTTCCCTTATCCTCAGAAGTGGCTGGGGGACTCAATACAGGCCCCATGGGATGACCCCACCCAGGCTCCAGCTCCCTGCTGCACAGACCGCTATCCTGCCCTAGCTCCCCCATCTGCTCTGTGTCAGAATGATGCTAACCCAAGAATAAGATCCTACCATCCTCTCAGACTTGGCTCGGTGTTCCAGCCTGCCAAAGCCTTTTGAATCTTGACTGTCATCCAGTGTATAGCCACACCTCTCAGCTCCGTGTTCCCTGAGACTTGATAGGGAGGTATCTTGTGCCTTTATCCAGGTCCTTGAAAAGAGTTTTACACAGCATGGGACTAAGCATTGTGAGACTCCATTTGCCCTTTTACATGGTCTGAAAAAGATATGGGGATTCCAGGGGGCCACATCTCACTAGGAGCCAGCCTTGGGATGTAGCAACCAGAGGCCGACAAGCTCTTGGGCTTTGAGGGAGGCAGAGCTTCCTGGGAACAAGGAGGAGGCTGTTCTCCCACCCTCTGCCTGGGTGAGTTCCCATCTGAAACATCACACCTAGACAGCTTCTAGGACTAAGGCAGGGCCCCCGACTCTCACATCCCCTGCATGCCCTGGGGGAGGCCCATGGTGTCTGAGCATCTGTTTTCCCACTCTTGAAATGAAGGAGGCTGGATGAGATGGAAAGACCCTTCCAGCCCTGACCTTAGTCTCCAAGAGGACCCGCCCGTGTTCTGCCCCACTCAGGTGCTGTCTGAAGCATGACGTTCAGTTCTGGTGCCAGGGTTTGAGGAAATGATGCTGACCTGGAGAGAGTTCATCCAGGGTGGTAGAGGGCCTTCAGGCTGCATCTGAAGGTATTGGGGGTGTTAGCCTGGAGACAAGAAGACTCGGGGCAGGAGGGGGTGACCTGATGATGGTCTAGAAAGATTTAAAGGATTTTCTTGTGAAAAGGCACCAGACTGGGGCGGCCAGGTAGCACAGCGAGTAAGAGCACCGGCTCCAGTGTTGAGAAGACCTGGAGATCGAATCCTGGGCTCAGACACTTAGCACCCACCCAGAAACACCTGGCCGTGTAACCTTGAGCAAGTTACTTAACCCTGATTGCTTTAAAAAAAAAATTAAAGAAAAGGCACCAGACTAGTTCTGTCTGTCTGCAGGGAGCAGGACCCAGCACAGGAAGAGAGCATTGCAGGTTCAGGCCTAACATCAGGAAAGCCTCTTGAACAGTGAGAACAACTTTCCCATAGTGGGATCAGTTCCCCGACCTCATCTGCTATATCATCCTGGGAATGCCCCTCAGATCTGGGATGGACCAGAAGCTGCCAGGGGCTCTCTCAGCTCTCCACCCTGTAGTTCTGTAGCATGGTCAGGACAGCGGAAGTCACAGGTCTCTCTTGTGGCCCAGGCACGCTCTGGGCCTCTGCTAGCACTGGCCACAGTGTGACTGGCCTATAGGGTCCAGCAGCTCCCTGGGAGAGGCTCAGAGAGAGGGTGGGTGTTGTCTTTGGGGACAAGGTTGGAGCTTTCTGGAGGAGAGGAGTCTTCAGCTGGACCTTGAAGAGTGACTTTGTAAATATGGGTGTCCTGTCTCTTCAGTTAGACAGCAAACTCCTGAGGGCAGGCCAGGACCCAACCCACCAAAAAAAAAAAGGCCCCTTCCCTGCTCTCAACGGCTTATAGTGTGATGGGGGAGATGACAATCCTTAACCATTAAGCTCGAGAGAGAATAAATTGGAGGTAATCAACAGAGGACAGGCATTAACTTTAAGGCGGACCAGGAAAGGCTTCCTTATAGAAGATGGGCTGTGAAGGAAGCCTGGGAGAGTGAGAGACAGAAATGAGGAGGGAGGAGCTAGGAAGTAGGTAGAAATTAGAAAAGGAGGAAGGAGCCAGGTTATAAAGGACGTTAAATGCCAAAGAAAATTTCATGTTTGAGCCTGGAGGTAATAGGGAGCCACTGGTGTTTATTGAGTAGAAGAGAGACAATCAGAAATATTCCTTAGGAAAATCAGTTTGGCAGCTGAGAACGGACTGGAGTGGGGAGAGATCCCTGGCAGCTAGGGTGGCAGCAGTGTCAGAGGAGAGAAGGGAGTGTATACAAAATGTCACAAAGGTAAAAGCCTCTGGGATTGGGCAGCAGATGGGATGGAAAGGGGATTGAGTATGATCCACTCTGCGCCCACTGCAGAATCATGGGGGAGCTACCCATGACTTGCCCACTGCCAGACTCCCTCCATTTCTGACTCCTTCCCTTCCTCCCCCTTCTTGGCTTGGCTGACCGTAGTGCCAGCCAGGGCAGTGATGTTGGATAGGGGCAGGTGTTAAGATGGTTTCCAATTTGGTCTCTGATTGGTCACCCTCATGCTGGCAACTTTGTTCCTGTCTCAGCCAGGGCCTCACCGTGTCCTGTCTAATACCTCTATTTCCCCTGTACTTAGTAAACATGAAGGGCTAAAGCAGGGGCCTGGGGCTGAGGAGTAAGACCAGGTCTGCTTCCCTGCTCCCCAAGAACAATTCCGTCTGCAGAGGAATGGCCTTCCTAGCACCTCCAGGCATGGCCCATTGTCCCTGGATTTTTAGGAAGTCTTATTTTGAACCAAACCCAAGAGTCCTGATTGATCCAACTTGAACTTTGGGGCTGTTTTGGCAGCTGCATAGACAGTGGATTGGAGGAAAGGCTTGAGACAGAGACCAGTTAGGAGACTGTTACAGTGTTCCAGGTGAGGAATCATAGGCTTGTTAACTTACTGGCCAGAGAAATGACTCAAGTGAATTGTGAAAGTGGAATTTGAGCCCAGGTCCTTTGTCTCAAGTCCATGTCCTTTCCACTCTGCCATACTTCCCCTCCAGGAACCATGAGGGCCTGAACTAGGGGGTGGCTAGATGAGGGGAGAGAAGGGGGTGGATGGGAAAGTTGTTGGGAAGATACAAGCAACAAGATTTGGCAATTGATTAGATTGGGGGTCCAGGAAGATGAGGGGTCACAGTCTGAGAATTCAAACCTGAGAGACTAGGAGGCTGGCGGTGCTCTTACAGAAATAGGAGGAAGATTTATTGTTGTTCATTTGCTCTCCAGTTATCTCCCACTTTCTGTGACCCCATCTGGGGTTTTCTTGGCAGAGATACTGGAGGGGTTTGCCATTCCTTTCTCCAGCTCAGATGAGGAAACTGAGGCAAATGGGGTTAAGTGACTTACCCAGGGTCTCACAGCTAGTAACTGTCTGAGGCCAGATTTGAACTATAGAAGAGTCTTTTTGATTCCAGGTCGTGCACTCTATCCACTGTACCACCCAGCTACCTCAAGGACAAATTTAGGAGGGGAATGAGTTTTGTTTTTTAACAAAACAGGCATGTGATTGGGATGCTGCTGGGCCATGCATGGGGAGATGTCCAGCAGACAGTTCGTGACGCAGGACTGGTTCTGGGGAGAGACCAGGGATTGGGCTGTAGCTCTAGATGTCACACGCATAGAGATATTTGAACCCTGAGATCACCAGGAGGAAGCATATGAAAGACAGAGGCTTTGAGAACAGCCACAGCTAAGGGCATGATGTGGATGGAGGATGAGCCAAGGGGCTCACAGAGTGGTCAGAGAAGGAGGAGGGGATCCCGAAGAGAGCAGCGGGGCCATACAAGTTTAAGTCAGAAACTAGACAAGAGAAGGAGATCTGCAGTAGCAGAAGCTGCAGAGGCCATGCACCAGAAGTGGGATGTACTTTCTTTCCAAAACGCCTGTCATTCCTCCTTATTAGTCAGAGTGAGGTCCAAAAGGAAAGGCAGAAATGATCTGCTCCCCTTTAAGCAGAAAGAGAGAGCGCCAGCAGATATCTGGGTAGACCTTTCTCTTCCTAACTTCATTGTCTCTGCTCCGACTTTGTGGTGCCCTTCTGGAACGCCTCCCTTTTCTCCTTCTGGCCAGGCGGTCTGTAGTATAATCCCACTGATACCATTGGACTCCTCCCAGACGCTCTCCACCCCAGCTCCCACTTCCTCTTCACCAAAGTGATCACAGGGCTAAGTATACCTTCTTGGCAAATAATATTCCTTGCTAAGAGAGCACACCAACCTATTGCCATATTCTAGCCCTAAATTTCCACCATGTGCCAGGTTGAGTGAGTGATACCTGTGAGGCTAGACATACTTGGTTGTATTACTTATGTTTCCCACTGTTTATTTGGGCACAAATACATAAGGGCGTGACTTTCATTCCTGCCCCTTTTCTTTACTGTTGTTCACTGTGAATTACTGCTCCTGGCCATCCTGGATGCAGTGGAGGAAATTCAGAGCTTAGACCAGGGGCAGTGTAGTTCAGTGTAAAAGAGGGCTGAGTCATAGGCCCTAAGTTCACATCCCAACTAAATACAGGCGTGACTCCAGGGGAGTCACACACAGACATACACGATCAAACACACAGACACTCAAACACAGGCACACACACACACACATACACACACACACACACACACACACACACACACACCCTCTGATCCTTAGTTTCCTTCTCTGTGAAATAAAGGGTTTGGACTTCATGGCCCCTCGAGCTCCAGCTCTCTGTCCTGAGGTCCCAAGCCCAAGTTCCTGCCTGTAAGGAGCTCACAATTTGCCCTCAGAACTGCCTGGCCCATGCCACAGAGTTGAGCAGGCCTCATACTATATGTCGTCCCAGCAGGAGTTCTTTGTGTCCTGGGGGAATGGGGAAGGTAGAGTTCTGAGGGTCTGTGGTGGGGTGAGGTGGGCTCTCTAGGGATGGTGGAGAGGCTTGTCCCTGATAGATGCTGTCATTGAGGAAAGGGGCGTCAGTGTGCCTGGGAATATCTCAGAATAGGACAGTCCATTTGTTTCTCTGGGGATGTGGCAAAAGGGCCTGAAGGCGTGGGAGATGCTTGGAGGCCCACAGCCCAGTGTGCCAGTGAGCTGCTGGCTGTCGTAGCTCCCTGGGTGCCTGGCCCTGAGCGAGGGGTAAGGTTTTCCTTGCCATCTGCGCACGGGACTCCCTGGGGTTGCTGATGGCCTTTGGGTGGGTGGGTGAGGATTTGTTCTTAGAACATTAAGGCTTCAGAAGGGACAGGTGTGTGCTTGCTAGACTGAGCTACTTGGGCCCTTCAGGGCTCTTGGGCGGCCTTCCTTCTGCCTCTCCTTTCCTGCCTCTCCCTGGGTTCTTCCCAAGCTCCCAGGCAGGGCTGGAGCCCACCAGGAGGCCTTCTCTTTCCTGGGCCAGGCTCCTCTGCAGCTGGGGGTCTGGGTCCTGGCCCCACAATTCAGCTGCCTGGGGAGGAAGCTGGCAAAGCAGTGGGCTTGGAGGGGCATGGCGGGGCTAGAGGGTCCTTTTTGCTGGGGTTTGACCTAAGCCAGTATTGGAAGGGAAGAAAAGAAGCTACACAAAGGCCCAGCCTGGAAGGCTCCGTTAACGAGCCTATGCCTTTGAGGGCAGCCTCCCCTCTCCAGGCACTCGGCACAGCCAGCCTGGCAGCCGTGTGTGTATGTGTGTGTGTGTGTGTATGTGTGTGTGTGTGCGCGTGTGTGTGCGTGTGTATGTGTGTGTGTGTCTCCCTCTCTCTCCCTTGTTCCCCCTCTCTTCTTTCTCGGTTCTCTTTATTATGTGAAGTTACCCCAGCTCCTTCCCTCACTTCTCTTTCTCCTTTTGTTCTCTCTTTGTCTATTTATCACACTGTGAAGGTTGAAAGAGATGTTATTAATCTGCGAGAATGAAGGCAGGATTAGTGGTATGAAGCGGATTTTGAGAGGTGTAATGATAGAAAGACTCGCTCGGCTGGCGGCCTGCGTGAGCTTGATAAATGGGGAGCACTCCAGACTGACTCGCGCCTTCCCCACGCGGCGAGGCCTGCCCGCTGGGGCGTGCCGTGCTCTCAGATCTGCCAGCCGTCCCACGCCGTGCCTACCTGAGCCAGAGCCCAGAGCCAAGGGTAAAGCGGAGACAAATATCTCCCACTGTACTTGAAGACATCATTGCTCTCGGCAGCCGTTTCAAGGGGAGGGAAGCACGGCAGGCCCTTGCCTGGCTGGGGGTGGCACGAGAGGGGGGAGTGCTACTCTGTTCATCCTGCCTGGGTGTGGAGGAAGGGTCCTGGCCCATCCTGCCTGCTGGAGCTGACCAGCCTCCAGAGGGGTCTCAGGCAGAGCAGCTGACCCCAGAATCCCAAGGCCCTCTGTGCTCTGAGAGATTGGAGGTGGCTGGAAAGCCAACGGCATCATCTCCAGGAGGACCTACCAGGGCTGTGTGCTGCAAACCTCATTGGGAGAACTGGGTTTGGCTCTTGGCCCCCAGCACAGTGTAGGGAGGAGGGCAGGGACTTTGATTGCGGTCATTTCAGGATTGGTGCAAGGCATGGGGGTGTTTAACCTGGAGAAGCCTAGAGCTTGGGGTATTGGGGCAGGACGTGGGGGGGTAGGATCAGGGTCCAGTATCTGCAGGGCTGCCCAGGGGAGGAGGAAAGAGGCCAGCAGGGTCAAGGCAGTGACTAAAGTTGCATTTGTGGGTTTGACCCCTGCCCTGGGGAACACATTCTGATCCTGCCTCTGGCCTCACATAGTCACCTTGTGACACCTAGTGTCACACTCAGTCTTCTCCTCTGTAAAATGGATAGAATGGCCTCATCCTTCTTGGCCTCCCAGCTGCCCCAAGGCCCTTGGACTTAAGGTCCTATGGAGCCCAACCAGGTGTGGGAAGAGACCCTTCCCAGCTCTGGAATAGCAAGAAATAAGATGTGGAGAGGAAACAGCTGTTTCTTCTTCTAGGAGGAAAAGTCAGCCTTTAGGGCTCTGTAAGCTTTCACAGACAGGCAAGGTCAGTGTTGGCTGAAATCATCCTGGAAGGTTTCATGGAGGAGGCGGAGCTGGATCCCGGTAGAAGGATGGAGGACAGCTACAGATACAGGGATTGGTCAGAGCCAGAATGGACCTAGGGGTCAGCTAGTCCCATCCCCTCCTCCTCCGGCTGAGGAAGCTGTGGCCCAGACAGAGGAAGGGAGTAGACCAAGATTACAAAATAATAAATGGCATTTATTTAGTGCCCCTAGGTGCCAGGTACTGTGCTAAGCACTTCACACAAGTATGATCTCATTTGATCTGCATGGCAGCCGGAAGGTAGGCGCTGTTATTGCCCCCATTTTACAGATGAGGAAGCCAAGGTGCAGGGAGGTCGCGTCACCTGGGCTCCAAACCTCACTGTCCCACAGTGCGGTCAGGCCTCCCTGCTGTGACTGCCTCTCCTCCTTCCTTCCCCTAGGACTTCCCCACCGAAGCAGCCGCCTGCCCTGGGGGCCTTGAGCTCCTGGCCATTCACCATTTTCTGCATTTCTGGGAGCAGAAGGAAGGGAGCTGGAGCTGGGAGTCACTGGCAGCTACAGTGTCTCAGGCAAACTAGCCAGGTCTTGGATCTCAGGGGAAGGAGGGATGAGCTGCCTCTGCCCATGGGGCCTCAGTCCCTGCTAGCCCCAGGGAAGGTTTGCAGAGACCCAGCAGGAGAGGGATGGATCAGCGAGGCCAGCTTCCCTAGTCAGGGGTTGGGGGGAAGACAAAGAGGAGAAAAAGAGAGAGAGAAGAGGGGGAGGGGGGAGACAGAGAGATGGGGGGGAGGAGAGAGAGAGGGAGAGACAGAGAGATGGGGAGGAGGGAGAAACAGAGAGATGGAGGGGAGGGAGAGAAAGGGAGGGGGAGGGAGAGACAGAGAGATGGAGGGGAGAGAGAGAAAGGGAGGGGGAGGGAGAGACAGAGAGATGGAGGGGAGGGAGAGAAAGGGGGAGAGACAGAGAGATGGAGGGGAGGGAGAGAAAGGGGGAGAGACAGAGAGATGGGGGGGAGGGAGAAACAGAGAGATGGAGGGGAGGGAGAGAAAGAGAGGGGGAGGGAGGGGGAGGGAGAGACAGAGAGATGGAGGGGAGGGAGAGAAAGGGGGAGAGACAGAGAGATGGGGTGGGGGGAGGGAGGGAGAGAGGAGAGAGAGGGAAAGGGAGAGAGAATCAGGAGAGAGGAGAGAGAGAAAAGAGAGAAAGACAGTGATAAAGGAGAAAGAGAGAGAGGGAGTGTGTGTGAGAGCTTGCGCATTTTCTGTCACATGCTCAGGAAAGGATTATATTTTAATTTGGAAAGCACTTTAGAAACTTAAAGTGACCGACTAAGTGCTGAGTGCTATTAGTGTCTTCCTTTTTATTAGGAAAAAAGACTTGGTTTTCCACTTTCATCTCCAGGCCTGGCCAACTTCTAAGAGTCAGAGTTAGCAACGCGGCTCAGCTGCCCCTCACCGAGGACGAGTTCCATGCCAGGTTCAAAGCGAGGAACTTGAAATGCACAGAATCTGCTTCCCAGAGCAGCCCCTGTCCCCCAACGGCAGGATTAGCTCTGTGCTTGAGCTGAAGCCTGCCGGGGGCTGGGGGCAGCCATGGCAGGGTCTGCCGCTGGGACAGAGCCAAGGAGATGCAGCCCCTAAATGCCCACCACATGCAAAGCCCTGGGTTGGGTGCGGGGCGGACGTGCGGCATGGCCTGGCCACAGCCCCTGCCCTCCACACAGAGCGTGGTCGTGAGCAGTGTGCCAGGAGAACATACTGCTGAATTATTTGTCGGCTTTGGTCGTTGCTAATAAGTCCGTGGTCTTCAGAGGCAGTGCCGTCTGGATGTACAGGCAGGGCCTGGTGTTCTTGACAAATCAGTCACGTTGCATTCACATGTTCCCTGTGAGGGCTGAAGACGAAGGGCGTTGGTAACTGCAGGATTAGAGGGGGCTCCCTGGATGAAGCAACTTCTGAGTTGGACTTTAAAGGATGGGTAGGAATCCACCAGGCAGAGGGAGACCCAGGTATGAAGAGAGAGCAGAGGTTACAGGAAGGGCGTGGCTAATGTCATGGATGTGAAAGGGGGTATGTGACATAGAAGTAGGAAGCCAGGGGCCACCAACCTCCATGCTGTACCAAAAAAGTTTAAGCTTTATCCTAGCAGTGCTAGGGAGCCATCAAAGGTTTTTGAGCAGGGCAGGGAGATGGCCATCTTTGTATCAGGAAGACTATTCTGGTGATGATGAGAAGAATGGATTGATGTGGGGATACAGAGGGCTGTAGTCTAGGTGAGTTCTTATGGGAATAGAGGGGCAAGGAGGGAAAAGGAGAGCTGGACAGTGAGGGTTTAGACACAGATGAGAGACTCCTGGAGGAGGAGAGAGCTGGGTGCCCTGAGAAGGAAGTGGCTTGTGGGCCCACAGCCACAGAAGCATTCTGGTGGGCAGCAGAGGGAGAAAGGAGCAGTGGGGGTAGCTGGTCGGAGTTGGCGCCAAGTTAGAGTTGGTAGCATGATAGCAACAGGAGAGGAACCTCCTGGGGGCTTTCTGGTATGTGCATCCAAGACCTAGCAGATGGATTCCCAAGGCTCATTCAGGCAGAGGACCACCACTGTGGCCAGGCCCATGGGGCCAGAATAACCTTAGGAAGGCTCGCCAAAGAGCTACCAGGTCTTGGATGAGAAGTTAGGTGATACGGGGGTGGGGTCCTCACTGGGGCCTGTTAATAGCAGGGGAAGCAAGAGAAACGCCCATCTGGGAAATGAACATCTAGCTTGGGAGGAAGTGTCTGATAACATGATTTGGATTTCTGGTCAAGGGCTTAAAATACCAACCAAATGGCATAGTGTGCCAGGCACTGGGCAAGAGACTGGGAATACAGTGACAACAGTGAAAGGGAGAAAGGAGAGAGATTTATACACTTGTCCATATTGTGTATGTAT
>NW_027185852.1:30816683-30817632 GCF_028583685.1 Petaurus breviceps papuanus
CATTGACTTTGACATATACTTATCTACATATGCACATATACATACACGCATGAGAAAAAGTGGGGGACGAGATAGCGGTACTTATTAAGAAGGCACATTTGCCCCCAAGGAGGTCAGAGATAGAGCCCATATGCCCTCAGATATTCCTAACAGCCTTTTTGTGGTAGCAAAGAGCAAGAAACAAAAGTGGGTGCTCAGTGATTAGGGAAGGTCTGAACAAACCGGTCTATGGCCTGTTCCTGCACCCCAAGGACTGATAACTGGGAAAGATTCAGAGAAACATGGGAAGACATATCTGAACAGATACAGAACAAAGTAAGCCAAGCCCAAAGACGGCGTCCCCAGGGACTACCCAGAAAGAGCAGACACTGAGATGGGTGCTGTGATGACAGTGACCAGGCTTTATCTCCAGGGAGAGCTGGTGGCAAGCAGCTCCCTCCCTTCATTGCAGAGATAGGGGACTGTGGATGAGGAATAATACAAGGACTGTCAGATGTGCGTGACGGCTTAGGTACTTCTGCTGAGCTGCTTTCTCCCCGCCCCCACCACCCTCTTTCTTTTTTAACTTTTGCTACAAGGCTTCACTTGCTCAGGGGAAAGGAGAGGGATATATTTGGAAATGAAGGTGATGCCAGAGCAAAAGAGACCAATAAACATGAAAGTTTTTCAAAAGGAAAGTACACTCTTGTGAGGAAATCCAGGAACCAAAGCAGGACCATGTGGTGGGGAGCACTTAGGTGAAGATCAGCCAGGGAAGAAACCTAAGTTATTTTGGCGGCAGATTAGACTGATGACCACCTGGGCCCAGAGAGAATAGATGAAGGGTTCAGGAAACAGATCCCGAGCTGGGCTCAGAGATGGGAGAGAGATGTACTGAGACTTCACTTACCAGGCATCCGCTGGAGGTCCCTCTCCTCTCCTCTTCCTCCTTCTTCGCCTTCTCTCTCTC
>NW_027185852.1:30817732-30832049 GCF_028583685.1 Petaurus breviceps papuanus
CTCTCTCTCTCTCTCTCTCTCTCTCTCTCTCTCTCTCTCTCTCTTCCCTCCCCTCCCCCCCATCTCTCTGTCTCTTTCTCTTTCTGCCAGAAACTGAATGGCTAAGAACCTTTTGACCTCCTTTAGTGATAATTTCCTCTTCCAAAGTTTCAACGGACCAAGGGGGCATTCTTATTAGCAAAAGTAAAATGGCTTCTGAGTAAAAATGGTGAGAACCTTGAAAACTCCCTCCTGGAGTTTGTGATAGAGGAGAGAAGACATAGGCCCAGGTGGACAGATGTTCTAGATCTAAGAAGGTAGATTTCGAAGGCTTCAGGGATAGGTGGAATTCCCTTGACTAAAAGTCTATGAAGGAAGTCGGCCCAGGAGGGATGGGAGGTACTCAAGAATAAATTCTGAAGGCAGATAGAACAGTCCTAGGAAACCTAGTCAACCTACAAGTATTTTTATGTGCCAGGGACTATGCTAGATATTGAGGATACAAGTTTTGTATCCCCAGTGCTTTGCCCAGTGCCTTGCATTCAGTAGACACTTAATAAATGTTTGTCGACTGTTAACAAAGAATAAAACAGTCCCTACTTCCATGAAACTTATATTCTAAGGGGAAAATCAATAAGGACACATGTAAGTGTATGCAAAAATGAATATAAATAAATGCAAAGTAGTTAAAAAGCCCAATAGTTTGAGAGGGAATCCATACTGGCAGTTGGGGGGAATCAGAACAGACTGTGTGAGAAGGTTGTGCTCGAGCTACATGCTGAAGGAAGAGAGGAATTCTGTGAACCAGAAATAGGGGGCAGCCAGCACTAAGGCACGAGGGTGAGAGATGAAGTATTGTGTAAGGAAAAGAAAGAAGGCCGCTTTGGCAAGCCGCAGAAAGGGCAAGAATCTCCAGGGAAGCTAGAAAAGTAACTGGGCTTGTCTGGCTTTGTCTGACGAGACTAATGTGAACCAAATGAGATTATGATTAGAAAGCGCTTAGCACTAAGCCTGACACATAGTAGGCCTGTATAGCACTATGCTTAAGGCACATAGTAGGCATGTATAGCACTAAGCCCGGCACATAGTAGGCCTGTAAAGCACTACGCCTGGCACATAGTAGGCCTGTATAAATAATTACTCCTTTCCCCTTCCCCCAGGATCCACAGGGAACTCACTGTGTGTGTATGTGTGTACATATACACAAACACATACACATATGCATACATATTTTTTAAAAATGCCCAGCCATCAGATTGGCAACATTGACCAAAACAAAGGAAAATGATAAATGCTAGAGGGGCTTTGGGAAAACAGGTACATTAATTAACATCCTCTTGGTGGAACTGTGAACTGGCCTAGCCATTCTGAAAAGTAGTTGGGAACTATGCCCAACTGTGCATATCTTTTGACTCAGAAATATCACCTTTTGGTCTGTACTGCAAGGAGACCAAAGAAAGAGAAGAGGAAAAGGACCCATGTGTACAGAAACATTTATAGCAACTCCTTTTGTGCTGGCAAAGACTTGGAAACTGAGAGGACGCCCATTCCATATGGAATGGCTAAACAAGTTTTAGTATACAAATGTAATGGAATACCATTTTGTTTGTTTTTTTTTATAATTAATTTTTTTAAATTTTCAGTTCCAAATTCTCTCACACCCTCCAAGCCTTCTACCACCCACTGAGAAGGCAAGAAATATGGTACCCATTATACATATGAAGTCATACAAAACATATTTCCATCTTAGCCATATTGCAATAAATAAACCAATTAATTAAAGCAAGAAAAAGAAAGTTAAAAATATGCTTCCATATGTACTTAGAATTTATCGGTTCTCTCTCGAAGGCGGATAACATTTTTTCATCATGAGTTCTTTGAAATTTGTCTTGGATAGTTGTATTGCTGAGAATAGCTAAATCATTCATGGTTGATCATTGTACATTATTGCTGTTACTGTGTACAGTGTTCTCCTGGTTCTGCTCACTTTACTTTGCATCAGTTCATAGAAGTCTTCCCAGATTTTTCTGAAACCACCAGCAATAGTGAACTATTGTGCTGTACGAAATGATGAGAAGAACAATTTCAGAAGAATTTGGGAAGACTTCGGATACCAGCTAGTGTTTCTGCGGGCCCTGCTGTGTGCCAGAGACTGTACTGTTCTACAGTTATTATCTCACTTGGTCATCACCACAGCCCTGGGAGGGAGGTGCTCCTCTCATCCCCATTTTACATTTAAGGAACAAGGCTGATGAAGGACACTAAGAACAAGAAAAGGAGTCTAAAGAAGTTATTGGGGAAAAGAAGTAGACGTCCGTTTGGCGTTGGACAGGACTATGAAAGCTGATAACGGAGCTTTCATCTTGCTTCTTTCTCTGCCAAGGAGACTCTCGCATGGAAGTTATAGAGCAAAAGTAGCTGGCCAGGAGCTGATATTTAAGAAGGGATCTCCCAGCCCAGAATGAGCCCAAGTCCCCTGGCCTAAATGAGCCGCATCCTTGGGTCGTAAAAGAACTGGCAGCAGGCACTGCAGGGCCCTCTCAGTGACGTTTGGAAGAGCCTGGAACACAGGAGATGCCGGAAGACTAGAGAGGGGCAAATGTCCCGATTATTTTTTTTTAAAGGATATAAAGAAGGAAGACAGTCTGCAAAATGTAGGCCAGTGAATGTGACTTTGATTCCTAGGGAAATTCTAGAGCAAAACATTACAGAGATGGTTGGCAAGTATTTAGAAAGGGATAGAGTGCTTCCAGGAGCCAGCCGGGCTTCAGCAAGCCCTGCTCGTGCCAGACTAACCTCTTTTTCTTTTCTTTTCTGAGTAGATTACTAAATGAGGGGAATTCTGTAGATAGTTTGCTTCTGTTTGACAAAAACTCTTGATAATGTATCTTAGATTCTTTCTGGAAAGCTGGAGATATGAACTAGCTGCTAATTTAATTAGAGGATTTGGGGACCATTTGAATGGATGGATTCAAAGAATAGCTGTTAATGGTTCAGTGTCAGTATTGGGCAGGGGTCTCCAGTGGAGTGGCCCGGGGATTGCTACTGGCCCTATGCTGTTGAAACTCAGGGATGGCACAATGGGAACTGGATGACAGAGTCAGGATCCAAAAGGACTGGAGCAGAGTTTAATAAAGTGAAATTCAGTGTGAAATGATAATAATTACTTAATAAAGTAATTCTTTACAATGGGGCCAGGCACCATGTTAAGTGCTGGTAGTATAAATACAAGCAAGTGAGAGAGCTCCTGCCCTCGGAGAGCTCGCACTCTAAAGAGGGAAGACAGTATGTAATGGGGGAGCTGGCCAGCCAGCCAGCAGCACCTGCCAGAGCTGAGCATGCCGGGCTGGGGTCCAAGAGAGGGGGAGAAGGCTAAGTGCAGGTGCCATGTTTTGGGGAAAATTGGGATTGATGAAAAGTCTTATACTTCTGGTCAGTAAATTCAACTTCAGAAGTAGAGTACAGGAGAGGCCTGGTCATAGAATAGTCTGTCCGACAAAGATCAGATGGTTTCAGTGGATGCCAGCTTAGCAGGAACCAGCAATGGGAAGTAGAGGCCAAGAAAGCTCAAATGATCTTGGGCTGCAGGAAGAGGGGCCAGGCTTCAGGGAAGGAGGGCATTCATCAGGCCTCACCTGGAGGCTTGGGCACCAGGAAGGAGGGCAGCCAGGATGGGAGGGGACCTGGAGATGAGGACAAAGGAGGATTGGTTGGAAGACACTGGGATCATTTACTCTGGAGAAGAGAAGGCTCAGGGGAATCTGAAGGATGGTCCTAGGGTAGCTTGGGGGCCAGAGTCAGAAACATGGGGGGAGATAGATTGAAACTCTCTCTCCCACAGTGGTGTGGGCTGCCTGTCTTTGGCAGTCTCCAAGCAAAGGCTGTCCAAGCTCTTGTGGGGGGCACTGATGGCCCCCCAGCCAACACTCACATCCTTTGAGTGGGAAAGCCCGCATGGTGGAAGTGACAACGCTTCCTAGCTTGTGTGACCATGCCTGCACCTATGGGGTAGCTTCAGGCTGCCCCACCTGGAGGCCAGGGGCTGGCCACATGGCTGCAGCCGTGGGTGTGCAGCTCAAGCGAGACCCTCACCCGTCTCTGGCTGTCTCCAGCCTGAGGCTTCTGGGAGAAATGGGGTTGGGGTAGAGGAAGCCTGTTCCAGCTCCTCTTGGATTTATCTCCTGTTTACCTGGTTCACTTTCTTGTTTGTATATAGAATATAAGCTCCTCAAGGGTGGGAGCACAGTGGCCCGCACCTAGTATGGGTCTTGGAAGCAGGGAAGGGAAGCAAGAGCGGGTCAGTTGATAAGGGAAGGACTTTTGTCTCCATGGTCTGACTGGGGTCCTGGGTGGGCCGTGGGTAGGGCCAGGTGTGTGTCAGTTGGGGCAGGTGTGTGGGGGTTGCAGTGACTGGGCATGGGCCTTTGGAGGGATTGGGCCTGGCATGAGGCAGCAGTGAGTTTGAGGTGCGTTTGGGCCTCTCTCAGCAACCCAGAGCTCTCCCATCTGGGCTACACTTGCCCACAGGCCCTGTTCCCAGTGAGTGGGGAGCTGCTGCGCCTTCACTGACTTTCCATACCTCCTGTTGTTAATTATAGAGATGTAATAATGTGATTAGCGCACTATTAAAAAAATCACTGATATGATTACCATGGATTTAATATCACATGATATATCATTATATCGTTACACGGTGACAGATGTAATTGAAATACACTTATTGGAGCTGGGGGTCGTGTTTCATTCAATCCAAAGCCCCCTGGGGCGGAGGAGAATGCTGGCTAAAAATAAGTGGCAGAGAAGGAAGACAAAGGAAGGTATGGGGGCCGCCAGGCCAGGAAGCCTACCACACTCACAGCCTGAGGCCTGCTGCCTCCACCACCCACCACCAGCCCTGGCAAGCCTGGGTCGGTTCCTCCCGGCTGCTGAAGAAGCATGAAAGCAGCCATCTGGGGGCTGGGCTCCGGCTTTGACCTCCTCTGGCAGGCGTGTGGTCCCCTCCCCGGCAAGGCCACATGCTGTCCTGCTCCCACCTGCCAGTGCTGTGGCAAGGGGCAGGTGGAGGGAGGGAGTGCCCCTATTCCTTTTGCAGGTGTGAGGCTGAGAGCATCATCTTGCCACTGGAGTGTGGTGCCAGGGAAGCTGCCAGCCACATGGCAGGTCAGAGTGGTCTCTGTGTTTCCTAGGGCCCAGGAGAGCAGGGTAGGTGTTTGTGTTGGGGGGGGAAGTCCCCACAACCTTCTCTGCTCCTGCTGGCCACTCCCAGGTGCTCCTTTTCCCTCCACACACTGACCAGGCTTGGGTTTGGGGGAGCCGGGAAAGACACTTCCTCCTCCAGACAGTTAATCCTGGTAGGTAGGGGCAGCCTATGGAGTCACAGAGAGCATAGCTAGAAGGGGAAGGGATGGGACCCATGCTGGCAGAGAGGGAGGGACCCTCCCCTTCATCTCTCAGAGCCTCACCTCAGGGAGCTAGCCCACCAGTCCAGGCTCTGGCCCTCAGCCCCAGGAAAGGGCCCTGGTGGAGGCTTGGGAGGCCAGCCTGCAGAGCCTGGCAGCAGCAGCCAGCAGTGGGAAACCAGGATGACGAAAGGGTCAGTGACCAGGCCAGAAAGAGCAGGAGAAGAGAGGACCAGGAGGGAGGCCTCAGCCTTACTCTGCCTGGCACAGGGGCAGAGCCCGGAGCCAGGGAGGAGAGAGCACCAAGAAGAGGCTAGGCTTCCTGCCCCAGGCCCAAGCCAGGAAGCTTGGCCCTCCTAGGCGGGTCTTCTCTGTGCTCAGATCCCTCTGGCCCAGGTTCTCTCCCAAGCCCCCGGCCTGCATCAGGAGCTGCCTGATGGAGTCAGACCCCCGTTTCCCAGCTTTCCTCTTCCTCCCTGGTGCCCTCACCCTCCCCGCCCCCAGCCTCACACATCCAGTCTGTCGCCAGATCTCATCTTTTCTGTCCCACAGATGATAATGATGATGATAATGGCTAACGCTAGCCACCTGCTGTGGGCCAGGCAGTACGCTAAACACTTCAATCATCTCAGCTGATCTCACAAAAGCCCCAGGAGGTAGATGCTGTTATTACCCCCATTTTACAGATGGTAGAGGTTAAGTGACTTGCCCAGGGTCACACAAGTGTCTGAGGCTGGATTTGAACTCAGGTCTTCCTGACTCCAGGCCTGGCGCTCCATCCTCTGTGCTGTCCCCGTCTTTCCTCCGACACTGCCGTCATCGTAGCTCCAGGCTTTATCACCTCGCTGGTCCTGCAGGTTGGCCTTGCTGCCTCAAGTCTGTCTTTACTCCCGACTGTCCTCCACTCATCTGCCAGTGATCTTCCTGAAGCACAGGTCTGACGGTGTCCCCCTCTCCTTCCCCTCCTAGTGAAGCCTTTAGAACCTGGGCCCCTCGTCCGCCCCACTCTCCTCCACATGCCCCTCTCCCCAGTGGCGCGACCTGCTGGCTCTTCCTCTAACAAGACTCTCCATCTCCAGACTGGGTGTTTTCTCTGGCTGTGCCCCAGCCTGGAATGCTCTGCCTCCTGCTCTCCCCGGCTCCCTTCAGGGCCCAGCTCAAATCCCACCTTCACACGGGTTCTTTGTGCCTGACTTGCGGCGGAGCCCTCCTGCGCTCTTACTGGTCTGATGAGCCAGTCGGATGCCCTACACCTTGACCCCAACGTAGTGATGTCATTTTGTCCTCTTTAGAGCCCGTCACAATCTCCCTCCTTGTAGCTCCTCACCCAGGATACTCCGTCTCCTATCTCAGTGCCCTTGTCTCCCATCTCAGTGCCCTTGTCTCCCTAGGAGAGTGGCCCAGAGAGGAGGGAGGGCTATGGGCCAGTAGCCTGAGGAGATGACGAGGTCTGGGAAAGGGGGGTGGTTGGTTGGTTGGTTTTTTTAATGGGAGAGACTTGTGAACATTTGAAGGCAGTAGGGAAGGAGCCTGTAGCTAGGGAGACAATGATCAGTCTGGAGGCGGTCTTTGGGACAGAAGGGGAGATCTGGGAGTCTTGAGGAGGGAAGAAGACGTTTGAAATTGTTACTGGGGGGAGTGGTATAAGGAATGAATCGGGGATGAGCAAAAGCCCTTCATTAATGTATTTCATGCCCCCGCCCAAGCCAGCCCGTTGCACAGTTAGCTGGCACTGCTGGGCAGCTTTTCCTCACTTCAGGCCTGTTGGCCTTTTCTTCCAGTCTCTCCCCATTGCCCCTTCTTCTCTCTGCTCTCTGGGGCCAAATGGAACAAGCCTGATGCCTTTCCCCCCATGCCAGCCCTTTGAGTAGTTTCTCCTATTTCTCTTGAGTCCCATCTTCTCTAGACTAGATGAGCCCAGTTCCTTCAAACCAATCCTCACCCGACATGCATTTAAAGGCCCTTCCCAGCCTGGTTGTCCAGGCTGGCCACTCTGCAGCTGCTCAGTGATGACCCAGACTGAGCGCAAGCCTGCAGATGGGGCCTAACCAGGGGAGGAAAGCACAGTGGAGCTGTCAGCTCCCTGCCCTGGGAGCTGGGCCCTCTCCGTGCAGCGCCAGTTTGTATTAAGAGGCAGTGAGAGCTTCCACAGCTCCCTGATGACTCATACTGAGCTCCAAGTCCACTGTAACCCCCAGCTCTTTTTCAGAACAATGGCTGTCTCATCATGCTTCCCCTTGTACTTGTAAAGCTGATTTTTTGAATTCAAAGATGAGATTTTACATTTACCTCTATTGAATTCCCCCCTTTTAGATTCACTCCAATGCTGTAGCCTGTCAGGATCATTTTGGATCCTGACTCTGTCCTCCAGTGCATTAGTTAACCATCCCTCCCAGCCCTGTGTCATCTGCAAAGCCTGACATCTAGACTTTTATCCCAGGCATTGATAAAAATGTTAAACAGCGCAGGGTCAAGCACAGATCCCTGGGGCACTCCACTGGAGACCTCCTGCCACGCTGACATTAAACCAGTAATGACTATGCTTTGCCTCTGGCCACTCACACAGCTCCAAATCCATCAGATTGTATTTCATCTTTTTCACACAAATGGTATGAGACACTTTATCAGAAGCTTTGTTAAAATCAGATGCTCAGCTAAAAATAATGACTGCATGTTCCCCTGATCACAGTCTGGCCTCAGACTCTGATTGTGTGAGTAAGTCACTTTACCCCTGACTCAGTTTTCTCATCTGTAAAATGGGGATAATAATAACACACACCCCCTTCCTCCCCAGGGTTCAAATGAGTATTTGTAAAGAGTCTTGTAAGTCTATTAAAATGCTTGCTATTGTTATGATCTAACTATATCAGAAAAGGAGAAGGAAATCAAACTAGTCTGGCATGACTAGGACTTTTATCGTTGAAGCAATAGACGGACGGACAGACAGAATCCACTTGAGCGGGTTTGTTACTGTTCCCAGAGCAAGAAGTAGAAGTGGGGTGTAGGGCCTGGGGAGGGCCAGGGCAGTACAGGGCGGCAGAGCTTACCTCCTTTGGAGCACTGTTCTGTAGAAGCCTCATGTGGAGGACACTGGTATTGGTGTGCTAATGTCCCCAAGCCGTGTCAGGGCTGGGCCTTGGTGAGTCTGAGTAGGGCATCATCATGTCTGAGCTGAGCATTGATATGTCTGCATAGAACATTATTATTTCTGGGCCAGGCCTTGGTATGTCTGGGTAGGGCATTATTGTGTCTGGGCCGGGCCTTGATATACCTGCGTAGGGCATTACTGCATCCGGGCTGGGCCTTGGTATGCCTGGATAGGGCATTACTGTGTCTGGGCCGGGCCTTGGTATGCCTGGGTAGGGCATTATTGTATCTGGGCCAGGCCTTAGGGCATTATTGTGTCTGGGCCAGGCCTTGGTATGCCTGGGTAGGGCATTGCTGCATCCGGGCTGGGCCTTGGTATGCCTGGGTAGGGCATTACTGCATCTGGGCCGGGCCTTGGCTCTGGGCTGTGTCTGGGCACTTGTCACATGCCCTTGTGTGTTTTGTATGTACCGTCTGTGAACAAGTTGTGACCCCCAGCAGACTGTAAGTGCCTCAAGGGCAAGAACTGTCTCCATCTGGTGCTTTTAACTGCACCTCCGTCAGCTCCTGGTGCAGAGTGGATGGTGAGTAAGTGCCTGTTGCTGGATTGACATCAGCCTGGTATGGCCTCTTCTTGATGGAGCCATGCAGGACTTGAACCTGGCACTCTGATCCTTATTCCCCTTCCCTCCTGCACTCTGCCTCCTGCTTCCCCAGGTGATCTGCTCTTTACTTTTCCCAGCACTCAGAGTCAAGCTCCCTGGCCTGTTGTCCGCAGACTCTGCTAATCCGCTGTTTGAATGTCCAGGCCTGCAGCACCTCTCCTGTTCTCTGGGAGATCTTTCCAACATCACTCTCAATAGCTCAGCACCCGGGGCTAGCATCTCATCACAGAGAGGGACCCTTGAATAAATTCTCCTGGACCAGCTAGAAGTTGCCAAGAGGCCTTTGGGAAGCTCGCTCCTCATTTTTCTGTTCTAAAAGAGCAGGTGTCCAAGAGTCTGTCTCTTCTTTCTCCCCACCATCTTGAGGGATCATGTCCCATCCACCTTGAGCTGTGTGTGGCCCATGGTGGCTCCCCCTGTCTCCTGTCTGGGGTCCTTCGCTGCCTTCCCTCAGTCAGCCAGCCCATTTCCTTCAGGGAAAGAGCACCTTGAGTCTCCTTTGCCGGCCCTGGCTTCCATCCCTCAGAGCAGCATGTCTTGGGACAGCATGTGAGTTCCAGGGCCATTCCTGGGGGATGCAGACTGGGGGAGGGGGGGACTTGTCTCTGTGGGATGGATGGAAGGTCTCTATCTGAAAGGTGGTGTTACAGGTTTGACAGATAGCTGTTCTTTGGTGACCCCCTCCATCCCTGGGACTGCCTTGACCCCAACTGACTTCCCTGGTCCCTGCTCACCTGGAGCTGTTTGTGCCTCACTCTCTTTTGGGGGGGAGGTGCAAATCACAGAGCATGCTCATGAGACCCTCAAAGGAGTTAGGTTACTCATTAAAGTCCAGACAAAGCCCATTACCCCCCCCCACCCCTTTCATCTGAATCATGCGTGCACATACGCACACATGCATGTGTGCACACACGCATAGACACACACACACATACACCCCAGTCTTGCTGTCTTTGCCTTTCTGTCTCCCCAAAGCTTTACACAGTGACTGGAAGATAGTAAATGCTTAATCAATGCTTGTCGACTGACTGATTCATAGGCTCATAGATTTTGAGCTGGAATAGATCTTTGAGGGCATGTGGTCCCTCCCCTTCATTTTATAGATGAGGAAACTGAGGCCCACAGGTAGTAAGTGTCAGAGAGTGGATTTGAACCCAGTGCTCTGATTCTAAATCCCCTTCCCTCCTGTATGCTGCCTCCTGCTTCCCCTCATTTAGTGTTTCTGGCAGACCCCTTCCCCGTCATTGTACCTCCCTGGTCCTTTCTGGTAAGGCCACCTAGACCTCTCTCTCATCAGGATCCTGGAGCTCAGGACTCAGGAGTGGCAGGGGGCATTCTTGCAAACATTTTCAGAATGGCTCCTCGGGGCAGCTGGTGCCCAGGGGGTGAGACCTTTCACCCCTCCCCTAGAAAGCATCTGGTCCCATATCCCATACACACACCCCAGCTTAGCAGGAGAATAGCCAGAGGCCAGGGAACCTTCCTGATGAGCCCCCCAGCTTTCAGCAGCTCTGAGAGCACCAGGCTTCCTGACTGTCTGCTGATTGGGGCTATGGATGTCTGTGGGCTTCTTCAAGCTCTGGGCTCCTTTCAGGATAGGGATTGGTAGGACCAAGGTCCCAGATGGGACCTTGTACAGAGGAGGTAGAGAAGAGAATGAATGAATGCAGTGCCTCCGGCCCTGGGCCAGGCCTTGTGCCAGGTGGGTGATGGGGAAGCGAGGACAAGGCTAGAGCAATTGTTCTTCTGACAGAAGAAGGCAGGACATACGGGGAGGTCAGGGCCAGGGGATGGAGTTTGGAACTGGGGAGTCCCAGCCACAGGACAGGGGAGCCACGGGGCAGTGGAGTGGCAGCCAGGGTAGCATGGATTGGATTGTTATTCTCAGATCTAGAGATGGAAGGTGGGGGTGAGCCCATTCACAAGGTGCCTGGGCTGGGTCCCTGGAGAGGATGTGAGGCATCCTCTGGGGCTGACTAGATAAAGTTAGGTGGGTTTTACACACCTACCAGTTAAGAAAGCTCACCTACAAGGTGGAGTCCAAAGCTGAATGGATTATGGGGGGCCAGGGGTGACAGAGGCATAGTCCCCAGAGGGCTGGTCCAGAGGGTCTTCCCAGGGTAGATTAAAGGGAGCAGGGGTGGGCAGGGGAAACACAGGTGTGGTCTGAGGGCAGGGAGGAAGGGCACAGTTGGCATCCTGGGTTAAGGTTATAGCATGTCCCTTGCCCTCCTCCCTGGGGTCCTAGGCCATTTACTGGCCCCTTGATAGGGGAGCTCAGTGGCTGCCTGGGTTGGAATCAAGGAGCCCTGCTGTCCTGTGACCCTTCCCCATCCCTCCCTCCTGACCCTATAGCCCAGGTCCGCCTCTTAGCAGTTAGTCCTAGGGCTAGGGGCCCCCCTTGGGCCTTCTGCCTTGGAGTTCCATTGCTCAGGCAGTGTACGAGAACATTTGGCCCCTTCTCTGGCTGCCTGGGTGCCCTGTTGCAGAAGCTGCCAGGTCCGTCTTTGTCTTGGGTAGATACTGGGCAGGGCTTGGCCTGAGAGCCAGGCAAGCCCAGTGGGCCTCAGGCAGGGCTGGCTCCTCAACCTCTCCCCCCACCCTGGCAAAGAAGCTGCCTCTGAGGGCTACTTCATCTCTTAAACCCAATACACTTAGAGCAGCTGCTAAGCCCTGGGTAAGCCGGCTCGGCGCGGGCTTGTGATGAGGCTGACAGTGCATGGAACAGCCTGATTATACACAATTCCATTTTCGCAGGCCCAGCAATGTAATTTCACAGGGCGATCAGTGTTTGCATGTAATAGCAGCCTGGGCTAAGGTGTCAGAATATTAAAGGCGCTAATGGAAGGCTCCCGATACACTGGGGGCCGGCCTGCCCGCGCCGTCGCAGATGGCTGGGCACTAAACTAATGGGGCAGCATCCAGGGAGGGAGAGGCCTGGGCCGAGGAGCTCCCGGGAGGGAGTCAGGGCACCTGCTTCCCAGCCCAGGCACGGAAATTAAACTGAGGCCTGGGGGCAGGGAGGAGGAGGGAGCTGGGGGGGGGGGTGGTACTAGAAGCCAGATACAAGTCAGGCAAGTGTTTGTGTGTGGGGGGAGATGTGCTGTACCCTCCCACCTTTGGCCAGCAGGTGGGAGCAGGGGCCTGCTGGAACCCAGGGAACCCACAGGAGGAAATTAAGGTCTGGGGAAGGGATTTGGCCCACCCAGAGTCAGAGTGGCAGCAAGAAGCAGAGGCAGGGTTGGAATCCAGATCCCTACCTTTCTTTTTTTCTGGTGACCTCAAACCTGCCCATCTCCCCTCATTAAACAGGCTCCCCAGGTGGCCACTGTGGCAGAGAAGCTAGGTCGGGTCTGGTGGTGGCCTAGGCTGGGCCTGGGGGGGCAGGGTGCCACAGTCAGGCAGGCCTAGGAGGGGGCCTTCACCACTCCAAACCAGGCCCTCACCTTGACTTACCTTGGCCAGGGCAAAGCCAGAGACCTTCAGTTTCTAGGGTTCCAAAGTAGAAGGGATCCCAAAGGCCCCTGGGCCCAGTCTTAGGGTAGTCAGCCAGGAATTGGTCTCCCTACAGTGTGCCTAGTAGACAGTCATCTGCTTCTGCCTTCACTCCCACTGGGGCTCGCTGTCATGGGAGGAAGGCTTCCTGACTCCCATCCTCAGCCTGAGTCCTATTGATCCAGGCTCTGTCCCCATGTATGGGGTGGACCATGGCCTGCCCATGCTGTGCTTGTGGCTCGACAGCCCGGGAAGCCGAGCTTCTGCTTGATACAGGGACGGACATGAGCAGACCCTCACTTGGGCTGGGGGGACAGTGCCAGGGCATCATGCTGGTCTGTGCCCGTGTGGTATCTGCAGGCTGCGCAGGGGGGCATTTGCTATGGACTCTTCCACCCCGACCTGCAGCCCCCAGCCTCATACCAGCCCCTGTGCTTTCCCTTTCCCTGGGCCTCCCATCCCAGGCCTCAGGCAGGTACAGCTATGTGCTTTGGGGCCCCAGGCTTGGCTGCTAGGGCAGTTTGTGTTCTGTCTCCAAGCCTCAGAACCTAGCCCAGGGCTAGGCAGGTAGTAGGGGACCAATCAGTGCTTGTTGACTGACTGATTGATAGCGCCCCCCAAGGTGCCCTGTATTCATTTGGTACATACTCTGTGCAGGTCCATGTCAGTGTAGGTGGTCTCCCTCGTTTACGTGTTAGCCCCCAGAGAGGAGGGGTTGTGTCCCTATGTCAAAATCTCACCAGTGACCAGCGCAGGGCCAGCACACTGTAAGGCACTCTTAATCAATGCTTGTCGGTTAACAGAGGCATCCCTGCTGCTGATGGGAAGGTCGAGCTGAGGCAGCAGCCTCTCTGGCTGGGCACAGGGCAGGGGGAGGGGCTCTACTGATCCTAGAGTTAGAGCCCAACCTCTCATCTGACACTCCAGGAAACTGAGGCTCATTGAGGGGAGGGGCTCATCCAAGACCACATGGGGAGTGAAGGGCAGAGCGCCAATTGGAAGCCAAGCCCAGGAGTCCCAATCTGACGCTCTTTCATGTCTCACACCCCACCCCCCAGGATGCAGAGCAGTTCAGATTAATCCTTGTTCGTGTCATTTTGAACCCTTCTGGGAAGCAGAGGCCTGGAGGAAAGGGCTGTTTGTAAAAATCACACACGTCCTGTTAGGCACTTAGCAGGGACAGCCAGGCACACACGGGGCCATGCAGCTTCCAGCCCGGGGGCCGGGTCACGGCCACTCTGGGTGACCGTGCCTTATCTGGGAATGGGAAACTGCCCAGCATGACAGCCACGGGCTGCTGCCGAGATGTACACATTCATCTCCACCCAGGCTCTGACAAGCTAGACTGCCCTTCCTGAAAGACATCAGTCAGACGGGAGAGCTGGGCTGGGGGCCGCCTCGCCCTGCCTCCCTCTGTTCTCTCTCTCTCCCTCCTCTTCTGTCTTTCTGTTCCCCCCTCCCCCTCTCTCCATTCCTGCCTCCCTCCCTGCCCTTCTGTCTGTCCCATCTGTTCTCTGTCTGTCTGTCCGTCCGTCTCTCCCTCCCTCCCCTTCTGTCTGCCCGTCCGTTCTCTGTCTCTCTCCCTCCCTTCTCTTCTGTCTTTCTGTTCCCCCCTCCCCCTCTCTCCCTCCCCTTCTGTCTGTCCGTCTGTTCTCTGTCTCTTTCTCTCCCCCTCTCTCCCTTCCTCCCTCC
>NW_027185852.1:30832059-30836761 GCF_028583685.1 Petaurus breviceps papuanus
CCCCTCCCTCCTCTTCTGTCTGTCTGTTCTCTGTCTCTTTCTCTCCCTTCCTCCCTCCCTTTCTCCCTTCCCTTCTGTCTATCTGTTCTCTGTCTGTGTGTCTATCTCTTTCTCTCCCCCTCTTTCCCTTCCTCCCTCCCTCCCTCCCCTTCTGTCTGTCCATCTGTTCTCTGTCTCTCTCTCTCCCTTCTCTCCCCTCTCTCTCCCTCTCCCTCTCTCCTTCAGCTGAGCCCCATGGCATGGGGGATCTTTGGTGATAATCCAGTGATGATAGTGGGAATAAAGGGGACTCCTCCTCTGCTGCTGTCTGTGTCCGCAGCAGCCCCCCAAACGCCTGTGATAAGGGTCCCTCTGTCAGCCCCAGGATGAAGGTGTCGAGATAACATTGAGGCCCCGGAGAGGCGGGAGAGAGCCGCCAGCAGGGTCTGGGTGCGTCGTCGTCGCCCGCCCAGCGCTAAGCTGGGAAGCGGGCTCGGCACCTGCTAATACGCGTGTTTAATATTTGATGTGTTGGGATAAAGCAGGATCACCTTCGAATTGAATTGAGTGTCAGACGAGAATCTATTACTGAAATTCGGGTGTGATTTGACAGCAAAGTAGACGATGTTATTCTTCACTAGTTACTGCAATCTTCTCGCCGACATCACTTAAATATTTTTTTCTTTGCTTGAGTAAACACACATTATCCTTCTTTTTTTCTACCCTTCCTTCCTTTTTTTCCTTTTTAGAGGAAAAAAAAATACTCGGCTTGCCTTCTCAGGGCTGATAGAGTAGATGGTTATTTCTTTATTTGTCCTATTAAATGGAATTTCTGATCGTTTAATCCTGCCTTTGTAAGTGATTTTAAAGTACTTGAAAGCTAGGAAGGGGGCCCCCCACTTCTCCCTCCCCCACTCAGCTCTGAGCAGGGCCAGCTGTCCAGAGACATGACCACCCTGAGTTCAGGAGGCTGACCTCCAGCCTCTAGCTCCCCAGCCCTCCAAGCCTGCCCATCCAAGGGCCTAGTGAGGACCCTTGGCCTGAGCCAAGGCTTCAGAAATGGGGTAATTAAGTGTCTTCCCTGGTGGGGGTTGGATGTGGGGAAGGGGGACTGAGCAAGGTTCTTTGACCAGGAAGATCTCCCTGGTAGACCACTCCTCTCCCACTCACCCCTTGTAAGGATTCCTAAGGCCTCATTGGAGGGAACATGAAAGAATTTGTCATTGGAGACAAATGAATGCAGGCCAGAATGCTGCCCAGTCCCCCTACCCATTAAGCAAGGTGACTCCCTCCTGCATCAGGACAGGCCCAGAACCCACCACATTAGCCTGGCCCAACCCATCCCTGTCTGCTGAGCAAGTCCATGCAGCCCATGCCACTGTGGAAACTGCTGCAGACCACATGTCATGCCAGCCTCGCCCACCATCACCCTCTGAGCTCTGCCTGCTCGCCCCCCCAGACCCTGGGGCTCTTTGGGCCTCTGCCCCCCCAGGGCCATGATAGAGAGAACTCTGAGGCCAGGAGTCAAGGACACTGGGATTCCAGTCACACTCAGACTCTTAGGTTTGTTGGATGGGTTGCACGAGAGAAACTGGGAAGGCACACCATCGAAATCCATACCTGTTTTTATTATCACTACTCAAGGGGGTGGCCTTGTGCAGGGCCTCTCAAGCCTGTTTCTTACCCTAGAAGAGTCCCTTGAACACCCTCTCCCTTAGTGTCCCAGAGGCTGTCGCAACTGGATAACAGGACCCCTTCCTCCTTGAAAGCCCTACCTCTGTCCCGGCCCACCTGCTTTGGTTCCCATTGACCCATGCCAGCCTCCCCAGCTGCCCAGGCTCACTGTTTTCCTCCTTTGCTGAACTGGAAGCACTGCCCCCAGCCCTCAGGGAAGTGGGCACAAGCCCTGCTCACTGGATGGGGGAGGCTGCCAAACTGAGGCCATCACTGCTCACTGTGACCCTCATAGCCCCAGAGAAGACCCTCTAACCTCCCCTCCTCCCCCTCAGTGCTGAGTTAACAGTCAGGAGCCGAACTTTGCTGTTTAAAGATTAAAGGCTCCCTTTAAATATTAAACACCACAGCATCTCTCCTGATGGGGGGGGGGGAATCTAGTCAGCAACTTAAAGCTGAACAGGGTTAGTGCCCCCTGCAGACCCTGCTGGAAGGCTGAGGAGGAGGTGCCCTCCCTTCTCCTGCCCCCAGACCCCCCAGGAGGGGTGAGGAGGTGTAGGAAGAAGGGAGAGAAGAACTGGGGGGCTGGGGGGAGCAGATCGATGCCCCTGGCACTTCCTTCCCCAACCCCAGGAAAAACAATTAACAGCAGATCGATGGGCAGTGGGCTTTGAATATGCATGAATGTGCACTTGACCTTCATCAGGGAGCAGAGACAACCCCCCCTACACACACACACACACACACACACACACACACTCACACACACACACTCTCGAGCCCATGGGGGCTGCTTAGGGAGTTTTCTCAGGTAGTCCAAAGACCTGACTGCTGACCTTGATTCCTGGCAGGTAGGACAGTGTACATGGGGCCTCTGAGAGATAAGAGACTTAGAGGCAGCTGGTGGTGCAGTGGTTAGTACACCAAACCTGGAGCCAGGAAGACCTGAGTTCAAATCTAGCCTCAAATACTTCCTAGCCATGTGACCCTGGGCAAGTCACTAAGCCTCCAACTGCCTGTTTCCTCATAGCACCTGCCTTGTAGGGCTGTTGGGAGGATCAAATGAGATAATATTGTAAAAAGCACTTTAGCCCAGTGATACATGGTAGGGGCCATATAAATGCTTGTTTCCTCCCCCAAGCCACCCCCAAAAATGTGATAGGGGCACTGTGCATCTGGGGAGACAGGGCCAGGCCAGGCCAAGGAACCTCCCCAGCCTGACATTCAAGGCCCTCCAGTCTATTCACACCCTCACCTTCTGCTTTTTCTTTAGAGCTCCCCTCCTCTAACCTCCTTTCTGGCTTGCTCTTGCACAGAGCTTTTCCTGTCTCTATACCTTTGTTCAAGCTGTTCTCCCTGCCTGTGATGCCATTTCTTCTTTTCGAGGCCCAGTTCTCCATCACCTGCCAGAATTGCAGAGCCCCCAGACCTATCTTCTGTTTCAGCCCTCCTTTCATACTGTGACGTCCCCTTATGAAGATCTCACAGACACGCCAACTCGGCCCTCATTTATCAGATACCTCCTGTTGGCCAGGGAGGGGAGGGGACCAGCTGTGGGTTTTCAGCCCTACATCCTGTGAACACAGATGCTGGCCCCCAGGGCTGGGAGGGGCCAGTGGATATAGTTACTATATGTCTGCAGAACCCACTGGAAGCAGCCCTCCATCCCCTAAGACCCCAGTAGTTTCTTTGGAATTTTCTGGGATCTGCCTTGGGAGACCCCAGCGAGAGCCCAGCTGTGGTTCTTCCTCCTGCCATGAGGAACTTGCCCTAGGTGCTGGGGCTGGGGGTGAGGGGGGGATAAAGGGGCCAGAAGACATCAGATCTGCTTAGCTTGGGAGAAGAAGAGAAGGGGGGGGGGGGGGGAATGTGCTGTGTACACAGCAGGAGGGCTGGGAATTAGGCATTGACTTAATTAGGAGTTGTAATTGCTAATCACCTCCCTCCAGGACCCACCTCATGTGCTATTAATTACTATTAATTATGTGGGCCCTGCATAGCCAGAGAGCCATGCTTGGCTCACAGACTGGCAGGATTGTTGGGCCCCAAGCCCATCTTCTCCCTGCTCCACTCCTGGGGCTGTCTTCCCCCTGACTGAGGGGTGGGGCACCTCTGGAGAGGGAAGAGGGATGGAATGGGTGTGGGCCCCACCTCTGGGGGGGGTCGTGCTTCCATTAACGAGCCTCTTCCTCTCTTCCAGGCCTACAGCTTTGCCATGGGCAGCTGGCCCAAGAACGGACTGCTAGATATGAACAAAGGCCTCAACCTTCAGCACATAGGACGGCCTCACAGCGGCATCGGTCAGTCTCTGCCACTTCCCCCAGGCTTGGTTTCCCTTGCCCATCCCTGTCCTCCGCTGCTCCCTCATTCCTCCTCCTTTCACCCCTTCTGACCTACCCTCTGGCCCTGTCTCTCCTGTCGCAGGTCTTTTGGGTGACTAGGGGAGGGTGTGGGCATCCCAGGGAGCTCCATACCTCCCTGGGCCACCTGCCTCTTGTGGTGGAGGTTTGGAACTCTGTAGTTCTCAAGATTTTGCTCAGGTTTCCAAGGCCTTTGGGTTGGGGCTCAGGTCAGTGTGCTCACTCTGAGAGCTGGGGTGACAGTGTTATAGGGAGCCCCCGCTTGCTTCCTGCTACCTCATGTCTCTGCTCAGGGGAGGGGAGCTGGGAGGAGGGGGAACCTCCTTGGAGAAACTGCCGCCAGCTCTGCTCCTGAAGGGAGCTGTTTAATATTGTTTCAAGGCTCTGGCCACTAAACTCTGGGATCGATACGAGTTAAGGAGATGAATTATTTAAACCTCACCAGCTTTTAATTAGTAAGGTCCTTCTGAGCGATGACTGTGGCTGCATTATTGACGGCGGTGGCGGCATGAGAACGTGGTCCTCAGATGTGGGGGGGGGGGGGGGGGGGGGGGCCCCCCCCCGCATGCCCCCTGAAATCAGGGGCCCCGGTTCCTGGACCACACATAGGCCGCGGCGGCCCCCCCCCCCCCCCTCGGGGGGCCACAGAGGGGGGGGGGGGAGGTGCCCCCCCCCCCTCCCGCTGTTAG
>NW_027185852.1:30836861-30868044 GCF_028583685.1 Petaurus breviceps papuanus
GGGGGGGGGGGGGGGGGGGGGGGGGGGGGGGGGGGGGGGCGAGAGGACCCCACCGCATGCTCCCTGAAATTCAGGGCCTCGTGTCCTTGACCACACATAGGCCCGGGCCTGGGCCCTCTCCACTCTTCGATGGGGCCAGAAGCAGGAGATGAGACTGTCCTGCCTCCTGGCTCCCATGGAAGTGGGCTGGAACATCCAAGGCCAGGCCCTCCCAGGTACACAGGTCCAAGGTGAGGAGCATCAGTGCAGGGTGGGGTCAGTCATGAGCTGTCACCATCCAAAAAGCCATGTGGGTGGGGTCAGGACAATGGGGAGGAAGGAAGGAGAGAAGGAAGGGAGGGAGGGAGGGAGGAAGGAAGGAAGGAAGGAAGGAAGGAAGGAAGGAAGGAAGGAAGGAAGGAAGGAAGGAAGGAAGGAAGGAAGGAAGGAAGGAAGGAAGGAAGGAAGGAGAGAAGGAAGAAAGGAAAGAGAAGGAGGGAGGGAAGGAGAGAAGGAAGGAAGGAAAGAGAGGGAGGGAATGAAGGAGAGAAGGAGGGAGAGAAGGAAGGAGGAAGGGAGGGAAGAAGGGTGCTTATGCGCTGCACTTTACATCTGAGGACTCTGAGTCTGGGGTGGGCTGAGGTACTTGCCCAAAGCCTCTGGGCTGCTGAGTCTAAGGCCGGCTCTGGGTCTCCACTGCGCCACCTAGCTGCCTCAGTAAAACACTGGTTAGGCACCTGCTGTATGCCAGGCTCCGTGCTAAGTACTGTGGGTGCAGTCTAAGTAAGCAAGACGGTCCCTGCCCTCAGGGAGCTCTCCTAGGTCATGAAGGGGAGCTGACCAGCCCGGGGCAGGGCCAGGCTGGGTGTGGGAAGCTCACCCATTAGAGCCAGGAAACTCAGGGCAGAGATGGCCAGACTGAAGGCAGCAAGGGGTAGAGATGGAGCTTATCCCCGTGTTGTAGATAAGTAAATTGGGGCTGAAAGAGGTGAAAGGCCCTAGAGCCCGTAAGTGCACTGAGCACAGGGTCTTCCTGACCCAGGTCACCATGCTCACCAAGGGGCCTCTGCCCCCTTACCCAGCTCCGGCCTGTGTTTTCCACCTGACAAGGACATTGCCCACCCAGCAGTGGGGATTCATGTTTGCTTTAATCAGGGCTTCCCCATCCCTTTCCCCAAGACCAAGAATAGGAGAGAAAGGGAGAGTTCTGTATTAGGTTTGTGGTCCATTATGCTTCTGTTGTTCAGGCATTTTTCAGTCACGTCCTACTCTCTTTGACCCTGTTTCAGTTTTCTTGGCAAAGATACTGGAGTGTTTTGCATTCCCTTCTCCAGTTCATTTTAGAGATGAAGAAACTGAGGCAAACAGGACAAAGTGACTTGCCCAGGGTCACACAGCTAATAAGTGTCTGAGGCCAGGTTCGAACTCAGAGAGATGAGTCTACCTGACTCCAGACCCAGCACTATCCACTATGCCACCTAGCTGGTCCACTAGGACTTCTGGATTATTTTCTGCCATTCTACCGATTAAAAGTTAATAAGGACCAGGACTGAGCTGGGTGGATAGCGCACTGAGCCTCCCCAAGGGGCAGGTTCAGCTTTTCAGAGTCACGGTTTCCTGTTCCAGTCACTCTCTTGCCACTATGGTCCTCAGGCTGCCCTACACAGCACCCTGGACTAGGACTATCAGTAAGTATCAGGGCAGTCCTAATTCCAGTGAAGTGTCCCCCCCACCAGCAGCTCCCCCCTAAGAGGCAGGGAAGGAGGGAGACACCCCAGGCGTGGGGGACACACAGCTCAGAGGCTCATGGGAGAGACAGAGTTGTGTTCAGGGCCACCAGCCAGGCCAGTTTGGGCCCAGGCAGTGGGCACACCCACAGGCCCTGCCCTCCTCACTTCCCTGATGGTCAACAGTCTCCCCAAGAACTCCGAAATGCCTTAATACAATCATGATCGTCTCTATTCAGTCTCTCTCTCTCTGTCTCACACTTCCTGTCTGCCTCGGTTTTCTCGTCTGTAAAGTAGCACCTACCTCACAGAGTGGTTTTGAGGCCCTGTGTTGGCCCCCCCTCCTCCACAGCTCTGCTCCCACCACCCTTCTCCTTGTGCCCTTGATCCCCCTGCCCTGGTCTGCTCCAGACGCCCTCTCTCCCTGTCCCGATGTCAGTGCTTCCTTTGGTGGCCTTCAGCTTCTTGTTATCTCCTGGCCCTTCCCCTGCTGCCTCCAGACCTGAGGAGAGGGCCAGAGTCCTTTGCCTGGAGGCAAGGATGGCTGATTCCCTGCTGTCTCTGTCCTCAGAAGCCATCACAGTACGTGGCACATGGTGAACATGTAAATGTCTTTTTAATCCAGTATTTTCACTTGAATTCTCCCTTTCACAGCCAGATCCTCCTAAGACTCACCTTCACCTGCTGCTTCTGCCTTCTCTCCTTCTTACATGTTGTCCCTGAAATCTGGCTTCATTCAAATGAAGCTGCTCTCCAGGGTCCCCAGCATCGTAGCTACTCAGTCTGACGGCCTTTTGGACAGCCTCCTCCTGCCTGACCTCTAGCCCGTCCTTCTGGAGAAGGCTTTCCAGGCACACTCTCCTGTCCATACACCTTCGGTGTGTCCCCATCACCCCAGGCCTGGTCCTAGGAACCCCAGCCAGCCTTTCTGAGGGTCTTCTAGAGAATTGCCCTCCTCCCAATGTATCCCAGCCCCCAGACTCTGTGTGCTACCTTCTCCTCTCCAGCATAGAATGCCCTCCTCCTCACCTCCACCCCTCAGGGTCCTCAGCTTCTTACAAGGCTCAACTTGGGTATCTTCCTCCCATCCATCCCCTCCCCCATCGTGCCTGGGGCTCCCAGATGTGCCTGGTTATTAGCAGACTCCCCCCCTCCCCAAAACCATCTTTTATTCATTTAGGAGTGTAGACATCAAGCTGGGGTGGGGGGGGAATCATCAGAACCTCACTCCTTATTTTACAGATGAGGAAATGAAGACCCAGAGATTTAAAGGGACAAGCCCAAGGTCAGAGCCAGAATTTGAACCCAGGTCCTCTGGCTCCCAACTCAAGAGTTTTCCACATTGTGTTTCTGTACAGGTTGTCTCTCCCTCAGTGGAGAGGGAGTGGCCCTGAGGACAGGACCTGTGGGTATGCCCATTGCCTGGGCCTTCATGTCTGCTTGGGCCCAAACTGGCCTGACTGGTGGCCCTGAACACAACTCTGTCTCCCATATGAGCTTCTGAGCTATGTGTCCCCCTTGCCTGGGGTGTCTCCCTCCTCCCCTGCTTCTTAGAGGAGAGCTGCTGGAGGGGGGATCTGGCACTTCACTGGAATTGGGGCTGGGGGGACTTGAGTTCAGGCCCTGTCTCTGACACTTCTTGGACTGTGTACCACTGAACAAGTCTCAGTTTCCTTGCCTGTAAAATGGTAATAGTAGGACCTACACCCAGGGCTGTGGTGGGCATGATGGCAGATGTGGCAGAAGGTCATTGTGGATGGATGGACCCGCATTCAGATGCCATGGGGCCTGGGCAGGAAGACGTTGGGAGGGCCATCCATCTTGTCCTCCCTCACCATACAGAGGTGACTTTCCCAGAGTCACACAGCTAGTAAGCATCTAAGGCTGGATTTGAATTCAGGTCTTCCTGACTCCTGCACTGTGCAATGGGGAACAAGGAGTGTTCTGACTCTCCCACCACAACCAGTGAGTTAGGGGGCACGAGAGAAGGTGCATCCAGGAGGCCAGACAGGTTGATCAGATCTTTTGGAAGGCCAGAAGGTGAATGGAGCAAAAGAGGAAGCGGTCTAATGACTGAAAGGAACTTTGTTCATTAGAGAGTGAGAGGTCAGAGTGCACAGGGGAAGGGTTGGCAGATCGGGGGGAGGGGGCAGAAGGGGGTCCTCCGGCGGGGTGAGGGGCGTCCTCCAGCCAGGGTCTCCCTGTCACTGGGACAGTGAGAAGAGGAGGAGCTGGGCCTGGGCAGAGTATCCTGAGCACCCCCTTGGCAGGGGCTGCGCTGAGGAAGGCAGGTGCTAAGGTTTGGTCTTTGTGGGTCTCCGTGCCCCACATGCAGAAGTCTGGCTGGGCTCTGGTGGTGTTGGTCAGAGCATTTCTGGGGCCTAAATTTTGGTTCTGGGCAGGTGACCAGGCCACGTGAAAAGGCATTGGCAGTGTTTGGTGTGGAGAAGAGGCAGGTCAGGGGCCGTGCCGGCCACCCAGAGGGCTGTCATTCGGGAGCAGGACCAGCCTTGTCTGCTGTGGCCCAGAGGCACAATGAGGTACAGGGGCAGAGGGGGCAGAGGCCCATTTCAAGTGATAAAATAAAAAACTCCTGACCCTCAGAGCTGGCTAGAACTCACCAGCTGCTTCTGGAGACAGTGACAGCCTCGCCCCAGAGGTCCAGAGTAACAGCTGGACTGCCACTCACTGGCTCACTGCATTGTGGAGGGGCTCTTCAGGCAGGTGCGGCTCAGCCATAGTGCCCTCTGGCTTCTTCTGATTCTCTCATTCCCATCCCCTGCTTCTCCAGTCTTTCCAGCTGGTGCCCATCTGCCTGCCTCCTTCCCTCCTCATCTCCACAAGCTTAGGGCAACACTGGGGTGCTACACGGGTACTCAGGCCTACACCCTTCTCCTGGCATCTGGAGCGAGAGAAAGGTCCCAGGTAGGGTACTCGCCTGCCTTCCCCTCTGTGGTGCCTGAGGCATGGCTTCTCTTAATGTCCCCAGCCTGCCCTGTGCCTACTGCTTCCCCTTCCTCCCCCCTCCCACATGATGCCACTTATGGCTGCCTCATTAGGCTCAGGCACTAGCCCTGGTTTTCTGCTAAAAGGTCCTTGGTGCCCCCATCTGGGGTTTAGGAACCTGGGCCCACGATGCCCATTAATGGGGTCCTCCAAATAGACTGCCTAGGATCTGGCCCTGCCCACATCTCCTTGTCCCCCACAGTCCAGGAGGGACACCTCACCCATTGAGAGGGTCACTGGCCGCTCCCGCCCCATCTCTGGAGGAGAGGGTGCTGGGGGTGGGAGGGGGCTAGCTTGGGGCGCTAATTAGACCAGGGAGAGGAGGAGATGGCGAGGCACGAGTTTGGAGCAGTGAGGTTAATGGCGTGCTCACGGAGTCGGCAGTTTTAATGAGCTCCAACTCTCCATGCGCTGAGTTCACTGTGCGTGTTAAAAGGGTCTCACTGTGGGAGTTTGATGGGGACTGTCTCCCGGTCCCTGGGCCAGGGGTCATCGCCCGTCACTGTCCACTCAGGCATATGTACTTGGTGACACAATTCTAATGAACTACTCAAGGAGCTACCATGCCAGGGAGGGGTTCTGACGGACCCTTGGCGCCCAGCTGAGCTGCCTCGGTTTGTAGTTCTGACATCAGACCCCTCCCCTGGGGCTCCTCTTGTCCAGCAGGGGTAGGACCTGACCCAGAGGAGAGACAGGCAAGGGCCTGATCTGGATGCCTCACCTGGCTGGGGTGTAAGGAGCTGGGCCAGGAAAGGGGAAGAGAAAGTTGTAGAACGGGATGAGCTCAAGGAGGGCCTTGAATGCCAGGCTGAGGCAAGGGACCTCTTGAACTGACTTGACCAGAACTGTCTATGCATTAGGTAAATGACAAAGGCAGGGACGATAGAGGGGGACAAAGACCGGCTTCAGGAAGAGCGATGAGTGCCTACTGGGCACCAGGCCCAATGGTAGGATTGAGGATCCCTGCTCCCCAGGAGCTCCTAGTGTGTTAGGAGAGCCAGCGAGCAAACAGCTGAGGACAGACAGGGTCAGTAGAGGGAAGGTGCACACATGCAGAGGGATTGGGAACAGCTTCCCGTGGAGGGCAGCAAGCTGAGATGAGGAGGGAGAGAGGCCCAGGCATGGCCAGTGAGAATGCCCTCGGCTGGGAAATGGAACATAGGAAGACCAAGGAGACCCGTGCCACTGTATTTCAGAGGAGGTGAGCTGGGGGGTGTGGTGGTAGAGAGACTCCTGAAGCTGGAGAACTCCTGGGACCAGGGAGAGACTGCAGTAGGGAGGAAGGGAGAGGGACCAGAAGGGTCCCCCCACAGAGACAGGAAGCCAGGACCAACTGTGGCATCCTCAGCCACACTGCCTCACGGCCAGTCTTTGTCCTTAGAGGGGTCCTTCATTTCTGGATGCAGCCCAAGAGTCTTTGGGAGCCTATCTGATAAAGGTGGTGAGTCCAACTCTGGATCAGAAAGCAGAGGATGGCCTTCTGCCTAAAGGGGCCCCTCCGCTCTAGCCTCCCTAGGCCCTCCAAGTCTTGCTGCTTCCATAAAGCTAACTCTAAGCTTTCCCTTCAGGCAGTGGAATGAATGCTGGGTTTGGCTTCAGACAATGTGAGATCACTCTCTGTGTCACCTTGGGCAAGCCACACAGGTGCCCTCTCTGGACAAGAGGGTGCTGGCCTCAATGACCTATGATATGGCTTCCTGCCAACTCCTATCCCATGACCCCAGGATGCTAACTTCTAGCAAAACTGGAATGCTTTAAGCTGAATTCTTTGTCCCTGGCTCACTCACTGGTGTATCATGTCTTCCTACTGCCCCCAAGTTTGCCTGTCTGCATGGCTTCCCCAGGATGTTGCAGAAACTCTTCTAACTCTCTGGGCATCATTTATGGTGGGACCCTAGAAGGACTGAGTAATTAAAAAACTGAATTGAGAGAAGCCAGTAGAACCATTGCCATGGCCAGATTCCCCTTCCTTAGCCACTCAGCCTTTGCTTAGCCATGGGGCAAGATAGGAAGGTTGTCTTGTGAGATGTGTGAATCCCTAAGAGCTACTGGCACGTCTGCTTAGCCAGGCTCCCTCTTGCAGAATGCCGTAGACGTACCAGGCATCCCCAGCTTCCAGGGTGGCTCTCATACTCCCCTGGTGGGCTACACAATTAGGAATTGGAATTGGTGGAAAGGCAGGAGGCAAGAATAGTGGCCCCTGAGTGCACTAAGTCAGCTTGGAAGGAGGCCTCTACTGGGGCGGCTTAGGACTGCCGTCTGCTGGCAGCCACACCCATAGTCGTCTCTGCCCCCTAAACTGAGATCATTCCCTCTTGAACTGCTCATCCTCTGCTACAGATATGCCCCAAGTTTCCACCATCCTTTAAAAAAGGCCCCCTGATCCCCTAAGCCAGTGACTTTCATTCCCTCTCTCACAGGCAAATTCTAAAAAATAAATGGTTTTCCACAATCATTGCCCCTACCTCTTCCCTCTCACTTCTTGACCTTTTGAAGTCTGGCTTCCACCTCATCAGGCCACTGAAACTGCACTCTTCGAGGTTGCTGGCTCACCCCAAGTGCCATCCACTGCACCCCCAGCTCCCGCTGCCAAGCGTCCCTGTGAATCGCTTCCTCCCTGTCTGGAGCCCCCTCGTCCCCTTTGCTGCCTCATCAGCTGTGTTCTACCCTGACTGGAGGAGTCGCCCCAAGCCTCTTTCCTGGGCTCCCTTTCTGTTCCATGATCCAACCAAAGGTTCTCTCAGACCCTTAGGGCTCCAGTCCTCCATCACCGCCTACCTGCCTTTTAGGCACCTTGAACTGGATGTCCTGTAGGCTTCTTAAGCTAGGCCTGGCCAGATAGAACTTAGTGTCTTTACCCTAAAGCCACCACCTCTCCCCTGCTCACTTATTTCTGGGCAAAGGCCAGCCATCCTCCCAATCACCCATTTTCAAAGCATCCTGGGCTCCTCCTCCCTCACCCTACATCTCCACTCAGTCATTGAGTCCTTGCAGTTGGGGCTTTGCCTCTCTCTGATTGTCTCCTTCTCCACATTTGGCCCCCACCCATTCTCTTTCACCTGGATTATTGCGGAGGACTCCTTATTGGGCTCCCTGCCTCCAGGCTCCTCTCTGCAGCCCATCTTCCTCCCAGCTTCCAAAGTGATTTTCCTAAAGCCAAAGTCTCACCATGCCATCATTCCACCACACCCTCAAGAAATGCCAGGGCCTCTGTCAGCTCCCAAAGCCCCTTACAACATGGCCATGACCTACCTTTCCAGGCTTACTACACCTTATAAAATATAATTGTAATGTAATAACTTGTTATAAATAATCATATCTTTATTGGCATCTAGATAGTGTAATGGAGAGCGCACAGGACCTGGAATCAGGAAGGTCTGGGTTCAAATTTGACCTCAGACACTTATTAGCTATGTGACCAACCTCCCTCAGCCTCAAGTGCTTTCATCTATAAAACGGGAGTAAAGAAACCGCCTACCTGCCAGAGCTGTTGTAGGATCTGGTAAAATCGTACTTGTGAAGCTTTGGGCAAATCTGAATGCTGGGAGTGCTAGCTTTTATCAGCGTCTGCGTTTCTGTGTTGGAACCACGCTGGCCTTACCCAGCAGTCCCTTCCTGGCTCTGGACCGAATGATCCCGTGTTTGTGTTGCATGTAACAGGTGTGTGCACGTGTGTGAGAGCATGCGTGCCCCTGCATGAATACAGGTGTCATTTACTTGAAGAGATACCACGTGGTGGCCAGTAATGGATGGTAGTGGATATGGAGCCGTCTGTGTGCCAAGCACTGTGCCAACACTTTACAAATATTATCTCGCTTTATTCTTAATGACCCTTTCTTTGTAATCACCATCTTACACTCTAGGACACTGAGCAGACAGACAGGTTAAGTGACTTGCCCAGGGTCACCTGGCAAGTGACTGAAGCAGGATTTGAATTCAGGTCTTCTTGATGCCAGGGCAGGTCCAGCTCTCTCCTTTGTTCACCATGCCAGGAGTCAGGAAGATCCAGATTCAAATCTCACCTAGGTGTTTACTACCTGTGTGCCGTCAGGCAAGTCCCTTAACCTCTCTGTGCCTCAGTTTCCTCATACATGAAATGGGGATCAGAATGGCACCTTCCTGACAGGGTTGTTAGGAGGATCTCATCATCCGATGAGATACAGTACACGTAAAGCATTTGGCCGAGCTTAAAGCTCTGCATAAACAGGCTGTATGTTGTGTGTGCGCGCACATGTGTGTGCATGTGTGTACATGTGAGCGTTTCTGTGTGTGCACGTGTGTGTACACGTGTGCATTTCTGTGTGTGTGCACTTGCATCTCTCTCCAGAGCATAAGCTCCTTGAGGGCAGGGGTGGCTTTGTTTCTGTCTCTCTCCCCAGCATCAGGCCTGGCCCACAGTAGGCAGCTGATCAGTGCTTTTGAGCTGGCTGGTTGAAGGCATTGAGGCAGATGTACGAACACCTTCCTGACTGTGGGCCATGGCCCGGCTGCCCAGAGGCCTCAGTGGGTCCTCCCTCCTGGGACGTCCTCCTCAGGCAGGGCTTGGACCAGCCGCCTCTATGTCCCTCCCAACTGGAGGCTCTACCAGGGCAGCCTTGGCAGTCTCATCTGCTTTTGAGGCCTGTCCTTCACATACCCCTGCCCTTTGCCATGAGGGGATCCACAGAGGGACCAGAGAGTGGTTAGGACCAGACTCGGTGTGTCTGATGTCCAGAGGAGGATGAGAGGGCCCGGGGGCAGCCGGAAGCTGCACCAACAGACCTCGTTCCTGGACCCTGTGCCAGGGCACCCTGTGTCCACACCGCAGAGGCAGTACCAAGACCCAGCTGGCCCGTGTGAGGGCGCTTGTCAGAGTGCATTAGAGAGGCAGCGGGGATCTAATTAGCAGCCTTGAGAGGTGTCAGCCTGGAACGGGGGCGGGCAGACTCAGGGAGATGGGCTTTTACCCAAAGGAAGAAAGGACAGTGACAGCCTTTTCTGTGCACACGGCGGTCCCTCCCTCCGCGCCCGCCCGCCTGCATGGGGGGAGAGCGATAATGAGGCTCTCTGTCGAAGGATGCCTTTGCCTCCCTTCCTTGAAGTTTGTCGGGGCCCTGTGAAGGGCCTCGGGCCAGGGGATTAGTGTACACCAAAGCCTGCTTGCGTCTGTCCGGTCTCCTCCGTGTCCTTGCCCGCTGCCCCCCCTCCCATAGCTGGCCAGCAGGGGGTCCCTTCTGATCATGCAGGCTCCGAGCAGGAAGCTCGGCTCTCTCCTGCCTCTGACAAAGAAGGGAGGGAGACAAAGAAAGACGGGCGTCCAGGCCAGCCAGTGCTCAGCTGGTCCCCTTCCTGGACCTGGCCAGAAGGGAAGGCCACAGAGGAGCACTTTGGGCCCCTAAGGGAGGGTCTCCCCCAGTGAAAGCCCATGGGATTGCCGGGAGGGAGGGAGGCCCTCCTCCCGGAAGGAACCCCCTTCAGAAGAGCCCAAGGCTGTTGATCAGAGGCTGGAAGGAGCGGGGGAGCCAGTCTTCTGCAAGAGGAGGGATAGCAGCCTTTATCCCAGTCAGACAGTCCCTGTACTCAGGAGGCCTGTATCCATACCTTCTAATGGAGCGAGCACATTTCTAGGCCCGGAGAAGGAGCAGGGCAAAGGCATAGAGGTGGGAGATAGAGATGCTATGTGGGGAACAACAGAGAGACCGAATCATAGACTAGGTGTATGTGCATACCATGGGTAGAAAGGTGCCCATCAGATTGTGAAAGGCTTAAAGACCAAACAGAAGATGGGCATTATAGACAGTCCCAGATGAAGAACCTGGGGACCAGAAGGGTCAGCTGGCTTGTCCAAGGCCCCATATGTGGTCATGGCAGAGGCCTGGAGCAGGTCGGCCCCTCAGAGAGGACCATAGGGCGGAGGAGCTCTCTCTGAGGGGTGGGAGAGCCTCCCCAGGCCCCAGGCCAGTTTTCTTGGATGATGGCTCTGCACTGGGCGCCAGGATCAGGAGAGAAGCGTCTTGACCCCTGAGGTGCCAGGGAGGAGGGAGTAGGGGCCCCACTAGGAGAGACGCACCCCATCACCGCCTCTCCCCTGGGTGGCCTCGGTCCCAGAGCGGCTGGGCAGGGGCAGAAGGGGCTTGTTCCTGCCCCCCACCTCCCCGGCCCTGGCACGGGGCCCCAGAGGAACGCTGAGTGCTGGGGTAATTAGCAGCCGCGGGGGCCTGCGGCCGCTGGCGTCCCCAGGCAGAGCTCATCTTTTTGTCTGTGTTAAAGGCATCGGTAACTACAATCTTTGTTTCTCTGCTCCCCCCGGCCCCCGCCGGCCTCCCCTTGTCTCTCTCTGTATCTCCTGTCAAACCATCGCCGACGTAAATGACAAAGAAATCAGCAAGACAGATCAATGCCGGCCAAATTAGCGCTCGCAGATAGACTGTGCGCCCATGTCAGCGTCCTGACCCCTGTTGATCTTGCAGCCTTCACCGCTGATATTATGCAAATTGCATCCATCTGGCAGGACCCGGCCCTCGCTCCCCGGCTCCTGACTCTCCTGCTGGAGGAATAATGGGCCGGGGAGGCGGGGAGTGTGCCCGCATGTGCATGTGTGTGCATGTACCACGCGTGTGCGCGCACACGGCCAGTGATTGACAGGGCAGATAAGGGGCTTCATTGGATTCCTCGGGGCTGGAGGATTAGGAGCTCAGCTCCAGATGGGAGATAACTCAACTTCATTTCGGTCTCTTTGCCTCCTGACCCCCCAGTCTCCCCCCTCCCCAACTCTGCCCTTCCCTTTTCCGTCGATATTCGCAAGTCATTAGCGGTGGGTTAAGGTGAGAGACAATGTCAGCGAGAGCAAGCTGGCCAGCTGGGCCCCTGCAACTGCTTGGAAGGTCATTCTGATTCCCGGCAGAACACACCAGGACACGCCCTGGCTGACCCCCAGAGATGTGGGGAGGCCTCAGGACCCCTGGGCCCCTCTGATACCCTGGCCTCCGCTTCTCTGCCCTTATCCCTGCTGGAGCTCCAGCCTCAGGAACAAAGGGAGACCTCTGCCCAGGACGGATACCAGAATGCCCCCAGCCAGAATGCTCCTCATCCCAGGGTGCTCTAATCTCCTGTCCCCACACCTGGGGTCCCACCAGGGCCATGGACGGGAGGCACCTGTTCATAACTTCCAGCTAAGAGCTGTGGACCAGCAGCTATGGGGAGACCCCCGATTGTGCCCACCTCCTCCCTGCTGGGCCACACTGAGCTGAGCAGAAGCTAATGGAGGCCTGGCCGGGCAGCACTTGTCCATAGGGGGTGGCAGAAGTTTGCTACAGCCATCACCAGGACCAGATGCCAGTACCCTGATCATACCCAGGGTACCATCCCTGTCCCTGCCCTTGGGAACTCCCAGCCAGAGGCAGACAGCCATGCAGACACACACATAAAGGACATGCAGAGGACAGGGAACGAGCATCCACTGACAGGCTTGGGAATGTGTAGGACCCGCTCAGCCAAGTGAGGGCTGTCAGGAGTGGTCCTGCAGGGCCAGCTCCCAGAGGTCCTGAGGCCACAAGACTGGAGGCCGTGGGGGCCAGGGCAGGCCCAAGTCACTCCAGCCCCCGTGCCCCTCACCCTGCTGCTGTTCCATCAGGCCTGCCCACCGAGCACGCACACTGCCCTGCCCCCCCCCAGGCAAAGTATGCGTGTGAGTGTGTGTGTGTGCAAGGCCCCGGTTTGGGGGCTGGGGGTGGCTTCCACAGCCAGGCTCAGGCCTAATGAGAAGAATATGGCTGCTAGTTAGGTGAGGGGCGGGGAGGCCGCCAGGCTGCAGGAGCTGGGAAGCGGCACTGATTGAAGGCGGAGGCCAGGGGTCAGTACAATTAGGCCCCAGAAGCCGGGGCCCCTTTGAAGCTCAGTTCTAAGCGGCCGGCTCCCTTTGGTTCAGGCTTTCTCCACTGTTCCCCTTTCTTCTCCCTTTTTTTCCTCTGGCCCAAAGACAGGAAGGCTGCAAGCTTGGAGACTGAGGTGTTACTATTATTAAATTCCCCAGTCTCCTCTGTCCCCCAGCCCTCCCCAGACCCCGCTCTGGGGAGGGAGGCAGGCGCTGGAGCTGGGGAAGGGGGAGGTTGGAATCCTTCCCTCTCCTCTCCTTGCCCTCCCCAGCCGCGGCTCTGATGCTAATTCTTCCCTGGAGAGAGGGATCAAGGTCACTCTGCCTGTCCAGCAGCGGAGATGGATGTGGGGATGAGCGGCGCAGACCCCTTGGGGCCCCAGTCCTTGATCTGAGATGCAGGATGCCCCACCATGCCCTGCTCCTGGGGCGGGGGCCACACGGCCTGCTGGCCAGGCCGTTACTGCCCTCCAGCCCACCTTTTCCTCCTCCTTGGTCCCCCCTTGGGCCCGTTGCCATCCTGAGTGCCTACAGCCAACCTGGGCCCTTGGGGTGATGCCCCCTCCCTGGGCTGAGGAAGGGGGACCCTGGCCCTGTCCGCCCGCCACCTGATTAGGGAGGCCGCTGAAGGGAGAGGGCCCATGGAGGGCATTGGGCCGGGATGATGCTCTCCTCCTCCTCCTGGAAGAGATAAATGTTAGCTCATTTCCTCAGTAATTAGTTACTCCCTCATCCCCGCGTTGTAATTGTGAACAAGCTGTAATGTTTAATTAGTGTGTAAATGAAACCCCAATTCCATAATGGCTGGGCTGACAGCACTAAGTGAGGCCTCTCAGGCAGAGGGGGCTGGGACCCAGGCCCGATGCTGCCATTGTTCCCCGGCTGGCTGGGGGAGGCCAGGGCAGGCTCCCCTTCCCCAGGGTGGCCTGGCAGGGCTGAGCTGCCCTCCCTGGAGGCTGAGCAGGGGGCTGTGCAGGCTGCGGGCTCCCTGGGCCCGGGGCCCTCTGCCTCCCATCGCTTATTCTCTTGTTTACAGAAGGCTCTGACAGAGCTGGGGGCCGGCCCTGTATTCATCCCCATAATCTGTGTAGATTGTGATAAACTGAAGCCTCCGACAGACACAGACAGGGCTGTGACGCTGCCACCGCCTGGGCCGCTCCCTCCCCACCCGCCCGCCGCAGCCATAAATCTCAATTTACGAGGGTGCCGGGGAGGGGGGGCAGGGCTGCGCTAATGATCGCTCCTCCGCCTTATTTTTCATGTTTCAACAGAGTCATAAATTTTTAAGAACAGCCAGCGCAGAGTGTTAGCGACCAAGCCTGGCAGCCACCTGGGGGGCTCCCTCTGCACCCTGGGGCCCAGCCCATAGTCCCTGCCCAACCCCAGCCGGGCCACAGCCCTGCCCCGGCCCAGTGGTCTCCAGAGGCCAGGCCCCTCGGCATCCCGGCCTCCCCCCGACTCTGAGCCTCCTGGCCCAGCCGGGCTCCGGGTGGCCACATGGGATGATGCCGGCCTTCTGATGGATGTCCCAATTCAGGGACTTGACACCATGATGTACTGGCAGCCTCAAGACATATGGATTTGGAGATCGGCACCGTGAGCATAATTGTCAGGCTTTGGCCCACACCCACGTGGGCTCCTGGATGGAGAGCACGAGCTAGGCACTTAGCAGACTTGGTGCTCCTCAGGGGCATCAGGCAGGGTTGGACCTTTGCTCCCTGGGACCACCCCTTCTGTGGCTCTTCTTGCCACCAATTTGGGCTCCAAGATATGAGAAGTCAGAAAGATCTGCGTTCAAATCCTGCCCCAGACAACCTGCTGACTGTGTGACCCTAGGCAGGTCACTTGCCTTGGGCCTCAGTTTCCCCATCTGTAAAATAAAGAGGCTGGACTAAGTGGCCTCCAAGATCTCTCTCCCATCCAGATCTACTACTCTGTGATTCTTGTCCAGATGCCCCTTTCATCCCCTCAGTCTCCTCAGCCTGGCCTTGGGGTTTTCAGAACTCTCCTGGGGATTAAAGGAAAGAACTGAAGGGGAACCATAAGGACCTTGTGAGGAGAGACTCTGACTTGGCCTTCAAGGCTGCAAAGCTGCAGCCAGCTGACCCTGAGGAGGGCTCTAAGGCAGGCCCCTCTCAGCCTCACCGTCTTGAGTTTCTCTACTGGATATTCATCTTTTGGCTCCCCCAAGGCTCGTTCTGGTTCCGTACCCTGCTCCCTCTGTGCTCTCTCCCGTAGAGATCCCACCGGTTCTCATGGCTCCAGTCATCCTGAGAAGGTCTGTCCATGCTGCCCTAATCTCTCTCCTGAGCTCCAGGCTCAGGGGAGGCATTGGGCTGGATGTCCCAAGGGCATCTCGAACTCATTCTCTTTCCCCTGAAGCCTGGCCCTCTTCCCAGCTTCTTGCTGCCATCGAGGGTACCCCTTCCCCTGGGTTACCCAGGTGTCACCCTCCACTCTTCCCTCTCTGCCCCCTTCTCTCCACTTCTAGAGCCACCATCCTGGCTCATACACATATTAGCCTGAACAATTGCCATGGCTTCCTAACTGCTCTCCTTTCTGTCCCATCTTACTAAACTATAGGTCTGACCCTGTTCCTTCTCTACTCGGTAAACCCCACTGGCTCCTAGTTGCTTCAGGAATTCAAAGCAGATTCCTTTGTGGGGTGTTGAAAGCTCTTCTCAGTCTGCTCCCACCCTACCTCTCCAGGCCTCTTCCAGCTTCTCCCCTCCATGTCTGCTGCGCTGCAGCCAGACTGGCTTTCTTGCTGTTTCCATCTCTCCCTAAGCCATCCCTGGGGCCTGCAACAACCACCCTCTTCTCCTCTGCCTTTTACAGTCCCTTTTCCTTAAGAATTGAGCTTGTGCCCTCCTTCCTTCAGTTCACAAGTCCTCTAGCTGAAAGAGCCTCCCCTCAATCATGTAGCGATTATTTCGTCTGTGGCTGGTGGCCACGTTTGTGCTCACACTGGGCTCTTCTGGGCACACACTGGACGCTTCTATGTGCACACAGGGTGCAGCTCTCCCCACCCAGAGCAGACACAGCTTGAGGACGGGCACTAGCTCATTTTTGGCTTTGGTGACCTCGGTGCCAAAGCACACAGTGAATTCTTAAGCTGCGCTTGGAGGTTTTGGCCAGGGGCCCCAACTCCTGGGCTTCCCCCCATCTCCCCAACCGCAGTCCAGGGCTGGGCCTACTTGAAATGGCATAGTGAGAAAGCCTTGGGACACAGCACCCAGGGGCTGCCTGTGCCTTATTTCCCCAGCACCTAGGGCAGAATAAGGGCTTAATAAATGTTTGTGGACTGACCACAGGTCAGTCTTTTTATCTGGGGAAGTGGGGCAGGAATAGGGGCATATCCTTGTGAGAAAAAGGAATGTAGACTAGCAAAGTTAAATGGGTCTGGGACTGATCAGATGGCCAAAGCTCAAAAGCAGGGTTGTTTATTATTATTATTTATTATTTTTTCCATTGTTAAGCATCTTTTCTCCCTCCCATCTCCCCAGCTGAAAAAAAAGGGAGAAAATGAAAATCCTTGTAATCAGTAAACAGTCTAGCAAAGTAACTTTCCATACATCCCATCCTGCCCGTCAGCACAGTCGCCTCTCTGTCAGGAGGTGGGGAGCAGCCTCCCTGGTTGGTCCTCAGGATTCACAGTCGGTCATTGTATTGATCTGAATCTTTCAGAGATGTTTGCCTTTACAGTGTTTCTGTTACATAAATTCATCTCCTATTTCTGCTCACTTCACTCTGCATCAGTCCGTGCAAGCCTTCCCAGGTTTCTCTGGAACCACCCCCTTCACCATCTCTTACAGCATAACAGTATTCCATCACTTTCCCCTGCCATAATCTGTTGAGCCTTCCCCCAATCAGTGCAGCACCTTAGTTTCCAATTCTTCACTACCAAAAAAAGAACTGGTGTACATATTTTTGGTACATGTCAGACTTTTTCCTCCCAAAAAAGTATGGAAGGTCTCTAGTAGGATTTTGATCAGTGGAACAAAAGCTTGGCACGGGTCAGTGGTATGGCATGGAAGCAGAGAAAGCTGAGGGGATCTTGGGCCGCATTCAGGGGGCAGAGCCCAGGAGTAGGGAGGCACTTCTGTCCTGGGTGCTGTGGGGTAAGAGTAATGTTGAGGAGCGGGAGGATACAGGGAGCAGCAGCCAGGAAGGGAGAGGGCTTGGAGGCCATTATCAAAGAGGATCCTTTGAAGGAGCTGGGCCTGGTTAGCCTGGGAAAGAGAAGACTCGGGAGGGGAAGGGAGAGCTGTAGCCACCCCCTCACGTGGAGGAGTCAGCCTTCCTCTGCTTGGCCCCCAAGGCAGAACCCAGAGTGGGATGGGGGACGGGGCATATTTAGGCCTGAGAGCAGGAAAATTCACTAAGACTGGAGCTGTCCTAAAGGTGTGCCTGGGGAGGTGGTGAGCTCCCCACCCCTGGAAGTCCTGAAGCAGAGGCCTCTGAGAGCCTGGGTGCAGGTGTGAGCCATCTTCCTCAGTGCCTAGGACCAAACCCCATACTATGTCCAAACTTGGTTCATTTCTGGAGTGAATTTTGTGTGAATGTCTGGGATTATGCCTTGGAGGGGAGGGGGAGAGCTGCGAGCACGTGTCCAGGCACGCACGGAGCTGTCCACACCCCCATAGTCTTGAGTATATGTGTGAGTGGGTGCTCCCTTGTGCCCACAAGCATGTCTTAAATGCCTACTGTATACCAGATCCTGGGCTAAGCACCAGAGATACAAAGAGAGGCAGAAATACAAGGTCTCTGTCCTACAGGACTAGGCAGCTAGGGGATGCCCTGGGTGTGGTGCTGGACCCAGAATCAGCAGGATCTGAGTTCAAATCCTGCCCCAAACACTTTTCAGCTATGTGACCCTAGGCAAATTGTTTCATTTCTCTCTGAGTTTTCTCATCCTAAAACAGAGATAATAGTAGCAGCTACCCCAGGGTGAGTAAAATGAGGCAGCTCTTGGCAGCCCTTCCAGCTGGTAGCTCAGGAGCTCCCAGGCATAACTAGGTACGCGCAGGACAGAGATGAGGAGGGTCAGGTGAGAGCCTGGGAAAGGCCTCCTTCAGGAGGCGGGATTTGAGCTGAGTCTTGGGAAGGGGCCATAGCGGGTGCGTGACTCCTTGTGCACCTGAGGCCTGCACGTTAAGGAGGGCAGGAGTCTGGGCACGGGCCACAGGCTCTGCCTTGTTCAGAGGGCAGGGGCCTGCCTAGGCTAGGGGTGTGGCTGGGGCTGGAGCTGAGCCAGGCCTGGCTACATATGTTCCCTTGACCCAGCCAGGGGACTGGGGACAGGGACAAACTTGTAAGACAGAAGGGCAGGTGTGAGTGTTAAATGGCAGCCACGCCTGACTCAAGCCTGATTAGATGGCAGATGCATGGACGCTTCTATGTGCACAGGGCAGACACAGCTTGAGGACGGGCACTAGCTCATTTTTGGCTTTGACTGGGGGGAAAAGGAAGGGGAGCCCGGGGTTCTCCATAAGCCCATCCTGGCCCGGGCATCCCCTTCTTTGGGGCAGATCTTTGGCCCAACCAAAGGGCTTGTAATAAATGTTGATTCAGCTCAAAAATCAGTGAGCATTGATTATGCTCCTACTATGTGCCCTGGGGACATAAAGGAAAAGACCTGCCCTCGAGGAGCTTCCATTCTCCTGGGCCCCTGCTGGTGCTGGGCAGGTAGTGGTTCTGAGGTCCCCTAGGCTTGGCAGAGGCTGCCCACATTTCAGAGGTCGAGGGCATGGGCCCAGGGCATGGCTGAAAATCGCCCCCATTATCCCCATCAGCCCTCTATGCTCAGACCCCTCGGATCCAGCCCGGCCTGGCCCATGGGGCCCCAGGTTCCCAGGGTGGTGGCTATAGAGACCTATTAGTACTCATTACTAATTAAAGGCACGGGAGGATGGCGGGCGGGCAGGCAGGCAGCGTGATGGAGTGGGTCTGTCCCGGGCGGCCCCCCTACCTGTTAGCTACAAATACACAAAGCTGATAAATAATAAATAGTTTGATAAGCCTGGCCCGGCATTATTTAAATTAATAGGGATTATCCGCAGCACCCTGAAGTGCAGGCCGCAGATGAAATATTCACCAGGCAGGGAGGCTGGGACCAGCAGGCAGGCAGGATTTGTTAGAGGACCAGAGCCAGCCACGGACAGAGCAAGGCAGGCTGCTATTTATCACATACCCCTGGCCCGTGATTAAGCGGCCGCTGTTGCCGGCACCATCATTGTTGTTAAAGCAACAGATCCCTTTCTGGGGATTGTTTTGGGGCCCACCCTCCTCCTCCGGTCTAGCATCTCTGAGTCCCGAGGTGCTCCCTACCTGTCTCCATGGTCCACCCACCCCCAAATCTTCACCATATCCAGATGCAGATCCTCTGACAGGGCCCTTTCTTCCCCCAAGTCTGGGGCAGATCCACCTGGCCTGGCCTGGCCTGAACGTCCTCTCCTCTCCCTCTCATTGCTTTGGAGTTGGAAACTCTTCTTTGTCACCTCTACCCCTTGGGGGGGCACCCACACACAAGAGTGATGGACCAGCCCTCTCCTGGCAGGACACCATGTGTCACAGGGGGACTGCCCACCTCCCACCCAGCTCCTGCCCCCCAAGGCCCTTCCTTCATCCAGCAGACATTTATTGTGCCAGGGGACACCACTCCCTGCCCTCCAGGGTGGCAGCAGCTTTGGGGAGGACATTCTATGCATCATATATAGACCCCGCAGCACTCTAGAATGTCAGGAGCAGGCAGGCCCCCTGTTACGGAGCCTCACAGGGGACCCCAGATGCTTAGAGGGCAGAGGGAAGGAGGGAGGGCATTCAGACAGCTGGACCAAAGCACATTGGAAGCAGGAATGAACTAAGACAAGAGGTACACTGCCAAACTGGGGAAGCAGCAGGTGAGCCACTTCAGCTAGAATGTAGAGACAGAATCTGCAGACATTTATTGAGCACCTTCTGTGTGTCAGGCGCCGAGCTAAGCGATAGGAATGCAAAGAAGGGGATGAGAGGGTCCCTGCCCTCCGGGAGCTCGGGCTCTAATGGCTGAGGAGGTGGGCATGAGGATGCCCTGAGCAGGGCAGTCAGAGCTGACTTCAGCTTAGGGAATTCGGAAGTCCAGGAGATCATCAGGATAGGGAATGAAAAATGGACTAGAGGCAGCAGGGCTTGAGATGCCAAGCTGAGGAGACTGGCTTTGATCTTGGCGGTGATAGGGAGCCATTGAGACCTCCTGAACAGGGGGTGTGACGTGGTCGGACCTGCTCCACAGCAGCTGGGTGCAGAGGGAAGCCAGGGAGGCCATGCAGCAGCTAACGCGTTCATTCAGGTGAACGAGTGCTTAGAGAGAAGGGAAAGTTATAAGAAAGACGTGGTGAAGATACATACAGGGTTTGACAGCTGGTTGGGAATACAGGGCAGAGAATGCCAGGCCTGGAGTCAGGAAGACCTGAGTTCAAATCAAGCCTCAGACATTTACTAGCTGTGTGACCCTGGGCAAGTCACTTCACCTGTGTCTGCCTCAGTTTCCCCATCTGAAAAACAGGGTTAATAAGAGCACCTCCCTCTCAGCATTGCTGTGAGAATCAAGTGGGATAATATTTCCAAAGTGCTTTCTCTAAATTGGTCATTGATGAGACAGCAAGCACTGGGAATGAGCTGGCAGTTCTGAACCGTGTGACCGGACAGAGAGCCCTCTTCAGGAGGGCTTCAGTTCTGGACGTGCAGTAGGAGGTGACCACGTGAGACGCACACTCAGGGGGTCCTGAAACTGGATGGCCAGGCCTGGGAATCATGGGTGTAGAGAGTAATTAGTAATAATGACAGTAATGAGGGCTCATATCCGTCTGACGTCTTCACAGCAGCCGAGAGGCAAGATCGCCTCTTGCCCTCCTCCTTGTGCGTGTGAGGAAAGGGGAGCCGAGCAAGGGTTAAGTGACTCACCCAGGGTCACACAGCAAACAAGCATCTGAAGCAGGACTGGAAGGAGGCTCTCCCCGACTCCAAGGCCATGGGAGCCCAGGGGAGGTCAGCGGGTCAGTCTCACCAGTGTGGACCCTGCCCTTCAGAGACTGGACTGGGTGCTGAGAGCACAGAAGCCGACATTCTTCCAGGGGTGTACCCAGAGAAGTCGAGGCAGGTAGATTTAAGCTTGGACTCAGTCGGTGGGAAGGCACTGGTCACCTGACGAGAGCAGCCTCCCAAGCCTGCCTTTGAGGACGGTGAAGAGGAGGCCAGGAGTGAAGGCCCTCTGTTGGCTGGAGCTCCCAGTGAAAGATGGCCCAGCGGTGAGAGCTCAGCTGGCAGACTGGCCTGACTCCTCCACCAGCATTCAGCAGCGTCAGCGAGGAAAGGAAGAGGCAAGAGGGGGGCCCAGGCCTGAGCACTGCCAGGGCACAAATGGCAACGAGACAGGGAACTCAAGAGAGGAGGCTCCTGCCTAGTTAATCTGGTCACATTCTTGGTTCAAGATGGTGAGCAAAGGAAAATGAAGCCAGAGCAAGAGTGATGGCCTGGAAGAAGAGGTGATGGCGGGCTTAGAGCTCCAAAAGGGAGAGAGGCAGAGAGGAAGATGGAAGTGTAAGAGAGTATGATCAGGGAGGGGGGCACAGTTCATGGGTGATAGTGAGAGCAAAGCCATGACCAGCCCTTTAGATGGCAGCAGTGGAGTAAAGACATAAGTAATGACCAGTGAAAAAGCTGATGTTTTGGAAAGCCCATAAGGTCAAGGGCAGGAGTTGGGGAGACCAGGATGACTGAACCCAGTGCTGAACTCCTTGACAAAGGAAGGGAAGTGACCTGGTGGCCACTGGATTATGAAAACCAGGATCTAGACCAAGGTGGCCCAGACAGATGGAATAAACTTCCAATGGGAGGAAGTGACAGAATGAGGGCCAGTGGGAGCAGTGGGTGGTTGTAGTGAGGAAGCAGAAGAAGGAGACTCCTGGGCCAGCGGGGGAGGTGGGGGGGGGGGCACTGCTGTCAGGGTGAGGAGGATGCAGCTCCAGTCTGAGAAGCAGATCCAGTGAACATCCATTATGCACCTAGCGTATGTCAGCAGCAATGCGGAATACAGAGAACACAATCTCGTCAGCACCTGCCATCAAGGAGGGTGCATTCCAGGGACGTGGGCATGTACTCATAAATAAATGTGTATGTAGAGTATTCCAAGAATGCAACATCAGTACTGCTCATATCAGCTTCTGTAATCCCAGTGATCACAGTAACACAGGAGACGTCAGCACATAAGCATTCAACCAAGAAAAAGTTCTCTCAGAGAAAATGGTCTGATTTGTAAAGGAAACACACTGGAAAACTGGCTATCCAATTACAATCCAAAACAAAAGACAAAATCCATTTTTGGTTTCTGTTGGATTCCTGCAAAACAAGGATATCCAGGAAGGAAGGGGATCTCTCCAGTGGGTCCCAGAAAATGTGTAGGGAGTCAAAATCAAGCCTGAACGGTGTAGCGTTCCCTACTGGGCCAGATCCTTAGCTTGCATTCAAGATTAGGTCTCCATAGGCTGCTATTCTCTTGGTTCCAGGCTATCCTGTGGCTACCCTGTGGGTCTGCACTTTCAAAACAATAACTCATGAGCCCCAACCTGTATGTTTCCCATTAACAATCAGCCAGTAGACACAATTAGCTTATAGCAATGGCATTTACAAAGCAGCACAGTAAGAACAATCCAGCAAAACATTATCCCTCATAAACCTGGGGTGCATTGTCTCACAAATACACACAGTACCATGCTGTAAATTCAGAATACAGTAGGAGGGAGGCTCACATGGAGAGAATGCATGGGACCAAGGCAGCTGTGCTAGTACTTTAAGGCATTGACGTTCTTCCCACTGTTTCCTTCCCCTTCCCAACCACTTCCTACTCCTTTCTCACACTCTCGGGTCTGGTTTTCTAGGCTAGCTCTCTTGAGTCCATAGATGACTCTTTTTTCTTCTGCCGGAGGTCCCACTCCTCAAAGCTGTTTCAAGTATCTGTATCCATCTCTCTTGAGACTATCTGCTCCCTCAAGAGTGCTTCAGGCTCTAGAATTAGTTCTTCAATTGTATGGGGTGTGTCTTTTGGGGGCCTTGTAACTGATGCTGGCTAGCATGGCCATTGGGAAAGAGAGGACCCCCCACTCCCTTCCATCCCCTTTCCCCTTACTCAGGTCTTCTTGGGCAGTCTTAGCCCTTTGAAGCACCACCTCCACCCACCTTGTCTGATTAAATCAGAGAAGAGTTTAGGCTCTGTAAAGGAACAGAAAGGCGTGAACCAAAACCCCTGTTAACACATTCACCACTCATCATCTGTCAGCATTCTAGGATCATCACCTGAGCATAGGGAGGGCAGCTGAATTCCCTTGACATTTTTCACAGTAACTATAAAACAAGGGAGCTCTAACACCTGAGAGCATCAGGCTAGTCTACCTGGAAGAGATCTGTGAGTTGAGTCTTGAAGGAAACCCTGTATTCCAAGAGGTAGGGGCAGAAAGAGAGCATTCCAGGCATAGGGGCCAGCAGGGCAAAGTCACGGAGGTGGGAGGCCAATTTGACTGGAAAATGGCATGAATGATGGGGACCGATATTCAGTAAGCCCAGGGAGGTAGATGGTGGCCAGATGGTGAAGGACTTTAAGGGAAGCAAGAGCCAGGAGGAGGAGCTTAGGATGCAGCAGCAGGGCAGATGGCAAAACCTGCAGACCTTCTATCTTACTAGGATTACAGATGAACTGAGGGATGGAAGCCTTTATTAAGTGTTTACAGTGTGAAAAGAACTGTGCTGAGCCCTGCGAATAGAATACGATTCTGCTTTCAAGGAGTTCGTGTTCTGATGGCTCAGCAGCCCCAGGGCAGGGGGCCTGGAGTGGCCCTACCTGCCACCATCAGGAGGGGAGAGTGGGCTTAAGGGTGTGAGTGGAATGGGGTATCCAGTGCCTGGACGGGGTCTGGGCACCCAGGGTATGACTTTCTGCTTGTAAATGCACCCTCCTCAGAAGAGATTTGGGCAGAGGGGAAGAGGATGAATTCTGTTCTGTATCTGTTGAGTTTGAGAGGGAGGTCTACAGAACATGCACATTGAAATGTCCAGAGTTAATTGGCCATGAGACTAGAATTCAGGACAGAGCCTGGGCCAGATCTATGGAGCTGAGAGCCTTTTTGTTGTTTAGTCATTTCAGTCTTGTCCAACTCATGACTCCACCTGGAGTTTTCTTGGCAAAGATTCTGGAGTAGTTTGCCATTTCCTTCTCCAGCACATTTTACAGATGAGGAAACTGAGGCACATAGGGTCAAGTGACTTACCCAGGGTCTCACAGCTAGAAAGTGTCTGAGGCCAGATTTGAACCCAAGAAGATGAGTCTTCCTGATTCCAAATCCCAAAGTCTGTGCTGCCTAGTCATCTGCCTAGAGATGATAATTAAACCCATCTGATGAGCTCACCAAGAGAGGGTGTAGACAGGAAAGACAAGAGATCCCAGGGCAGAATCTTGGGGGATGCCCACAGTTAGAGTTAACTTTTGTTGAGCATTCATCAGGAGAGTAGCAGGGAACCGAAATAGGAGTGAGTGGGACTGAAGTGGTCAGAATAACTTGGTCAGGCCCACCTGAGTTACAAGTATGGGCACCACAGGGCAGGAGAGCCATGAAAGCGACTGGCCTAGATGACTTCTTTCCATGTCTAGATCTGAAAGGAAGGAAAGAGAGAGCCACCAGTAGCCTAAGGAGATAGCCTCGGGATTGAGGGAGGGGCTGGGAGGCTTTTGTCCTGGAGAAGGGAAGACAGGGTGTCCATGAGAGCTGTTACTTTAATGGGCAGGGGCACATGCAATGTGTGAGGAGCCCAATTCTGTGTGACTCCAGAGAGCTGGGGGAAGCTGCAGAGAAGACGACTGAGGCTGTGGGTCAGGACAAGCTTCCCACCAGGAAAAGCCAGCCCAGAGAGAGAGAGAGCCAGGCAGCCATGGGAGGAGGTGAGCTCCCTGTCCCCGGAGGTCTCTAAGCAGAGGCTGGGCCTTCCTCCTTGGGCAGATGACAGAGGGCATCCTTGTTCTGTTCTGTATTCATTTGTATGTGTCTGAAGCCCCAGCCAGCTCCCGGAATCTGGGCTCCTGTGTGACACCAGGGAGGTGTGTCCGTGTGCAATACTCATTGCAGTCCTCTGGTACCCAGTTGGCTTCTCGCAGAGGTCTAGGGACCCCAGAGAGCAGGGAAGCTACAGTGAGCTCAACTGGGGGGCCTCAGGAAGTGCCAGAGGCTGGGAACCCAGTGTCACCAGACCAGGTGGCTTGCCTAGCAGGACCCCTTTCTCAGACCCACTCTCTCTCTCTCTCTCTCTCTCTCTCTCTCTCTCTCTCTCTCTCTCCCTCCCTCCCTCTCTCCCTCTCCCTCTCTTCCTATCTCCCTCTCTCTCTCTGTCTCTGTCTCTCTCCCTCTCTGTCTCTCCTTCTCTCTCTCACTTTCCCTCTTTTGCTCTCTCTCAATGCAGCAACATACCAGAGTTGTACAGGTACTGATATACAAAAGTAGGGGTGGGTGGATGACAGGCAGCCCAGTAAACACAGGATAAAAACCATCCCACGCTGCTGTGGGCTGGATTTTCTCTATCTCTTGTCCCTTGAGGCTAGCAGAGTGGTCACTGTGTGTGTGAGCACTCACTCCCCCCCCCCCACACGCCCCCTCCTCGCCACACACACGGAGGTTGCTTGTGCACAGATTCAGGGCCAGGTGTGAGCAGACAGCCTGAGTGCCCAGGTTTAGCTTCAACTTGTGCCCTTCCCTTCCTCAGCTTACCTAGCCAAGGAATGGGACTCGCAGGCCCTGGGTTGAGCCTGTTTGTCCCGTAGCTGGGTAGGCCCTTTGTCCATCCGTCCTTCCAGCCTCCCCCAAGCTGGTGGGCCCTGGGGGGGCAGGCAGGGGCCATAACGCATAATGGCCTGAGTTGGGGCCGTGGCCATGTTAATAAAGTGTATTTCACTTTTAATTTTGACATCTAATGTAATGATCTTTTTTAAGGCCCGGTCATATTATCTGCCTCACTAGATTATTGAGTCTTCATCATCTCCAGATAAATTTATGGCCAGGACGGGGCTTGGGATTTATCATCAGTCAATAGAGCTCAATACGCTAACAAGGCGTGTAATAAGATATACATATTTAATGATCCGCAGGGAGGGAGGGAAGGCAGGAGAAGAGGAGGGGGCCAGGAGCAGCCCGCCAGCCCATCGCCCTGCCTCCTGCCAGGCAGGTCCCGCCAAGGGCATACTGGGCTGATAGGCAGGGAGTTCTGAAGAGAGCCATTGGACCACCCTGGCTGGCCCTGGGGACGGGAGCGGGCACAGAAGAGGCCAGAGGTTATGACCTTCGTTCAGTGTTGACCCTTTGACTGGGCACAGAGGTAGAGGACCCTAAGCAGAAACTGAACTGGGAAGACAGATGGTGACCCAGAGGGGCAGAGACAGAGGGCAGGACAGGAGAACAAAGGAAGCCTCAGTGGGCAGTAGCCAGGAAGAGATGCTGGCCAAACAGGGAGAGCCAGTCTGATGTGATGCCCACACTGTGTGTGTAGATAACGCTTCTGTGTGTGCCCGGGTCTCTGCCTGTACGCCTGGGTCTGACCCTGGACAGCTCCGCCCTCCACAGGCCCATGAGCCACTGAACTATGGGAAACTGCCCATGGGAGCTCGGGCAGGGGCTCCAAAGCCCTCCCAGGCCCCAGCAGGACTGGGGGGCAGAGGCTCCCCTGGACTGCGCATCGGTCCATTCGGTGCTGGGGCTGGTGCCAGCGTCTGGTCTGCACCGCCCGCCTGCCTGCCCACCCGCCCGCCTGGCTGATGGTGATATATGACTTTTCATTACGGCCTCCCAGGCCCTGCCCGGGCCACGGGTGGGAATTCTATTTATTCTCTAATTTGTAAAAATTCCCTCTTTATCTGATCCCAATCAGGGCGGGGTAATTGGCTCTCTGGGGCCTTGATGAAGAGCTATGTGTGTCTGCCCAACCCGCCCAGCACTGGCCCCCCGGCCGGCCAGCCCCCAGCCCCTCACCCGCCGCCGCTGCCGCCAGGGCCCACAATTAATAATGATTTGCAAATGGCAGACAAGCAATAACGCAGAAAGATGTGTCGCCCACTCCCGCCTCTTCATTTCCTCCGCTGATATAAATGGCCCCGGAACAAAAACCCAGCACCATCAATTCTGAAATTAGTTATTTGCTGTAATAAATGGGGCCTGGGAGCCACTGACCGACCCTGCTTTGCCTCTGTCCTATGTTATTTCCTTGATCCCCTGGCAGCCTGTCCTGTCCCAGAGCTGGCCCCTGGCCCCTGGCCCCAGGCTCTGCTTCCCAGCCCTGGGCCCCTTCTCTGGTCAACCCTGTGACTGACCTGGGACCCCAGCCAGCCTCCTGTCTAGCCAAGTCCTTCGGCCCCCAGCTCCTGTCTGACTGGGCCCTCTGAGCTGCCCTGCCTCTCACTCTCTCCCAGCCCCTCTCTTAGCTGGGCCTCTAGTCTTCACCTGTCTTGTCTACAGTCCAAACCCAGAGCCTTTTTTTTTTCTTTTTGGAGGGGTGAAGGCAAGGCAATTGAGGTTAAGTGAGTTGCCCAAGGTCACACGGCTAGTATCAAGTGTCTGGGGCCGGATCTGAACTCAGGTCCTCCTGACTCCAGGGCCGGTGCTCTATTCACTGCACCACCTAGCCGCCCCCACAGTCTTTTTGTAGGTTGGAACAGCGGAAGAGGGCTTGCTTGGGGGCCCTTTTCACACCCCACCCCCAGTTGCCCAGATCATCTCACAGTCACTTCTGTGCCTGGAGCCAGCCCATTCAGGCAGCACCCTCAGCCTCCCTACAACTAGCATGGCTCCTTTCTGAGTCACTTGAGGCATTTTCTCTGGGCCTGAAGTGACAGGCTTCTTCTAAGCCAGTGTTCTCTAGCCCCTGGTGCACAGCACATTTCTAGCTGCTCTGCCGAATGTGTCTTACAAAGGTGCTTACTCCTTCCACCCTATACACTTCCTAGCAGAGTCCTCTTCCTGGTGCCTGCCCTGGCTCTGGGAGCTGTATGGAGGCCTCCAGGAACAGTGTCCTCTGTTCTTTTCCCTTGTGGGGAGAAGAACATGGTTCCGAAAATGTGGCATGAGGGACCCTGGACTCCCAGGACCCCTTGGGGTCCAACTGCCTATCTGGGCCACCTTTGGGGGCGTCTTTGAAAGTTGGCACTGGCTTCTAGCGTGCTGGCCCGTGTGGCCCTGGCATTGTGGGGTGTGGGTGCCTAGTAGCTTCTAGGGCGCTGGCCTTGGAATGGCTGTTGCTCTGTAATCTTGGCATTGCAGACCACACTGGTGCTAGCCTGTGGATGTGGCTGAGAGCGGGTGCTTCATAGCACTGACTCCAGGTATTGGCATGCTTTATGTTAGTGGTGATTACGTCATCTCCATCCATCCATCCCACAAGCACTGTGAGGTCCCTCCTGTGTGTATGTAGGCAGCCCGGTGCTGGAGAGTGAAGGCTTGCAGCAGAGCCAGGGTGACCCTCAGGGGTGTCACTGGGTTGGGGGCAGACTTCCCAGGTTCCCCAGCTCTCTGGGATATTCAGTGACCTCCTATTCTAGCTCACCTCTGACTACCAGACCCTCCCAGGGGACAGCCAGCTGCTGCCCAGAGACCCTCAGTGACAAGGAGTCCACTCCCCCCAAGTCTGCTTGGGGCAGCTGTCGCTGCTTGTCAGGTAGGCCGGCTGATGGACATGGCTACCTAGGTGGCATCTGGTGTGGACAGCCATGTTTGGTTCTGGGCAGTGCAGGGGGCCCGGAGCAGTTGCCCATCTCTGAGTGGTGGGGCCCCATCCCTGCCCCCACTGGGTGCCCGGCCGGCCAGCGACTTAATCGGGCCTGGATAATGGATGTCTAATTGACTCATTTCCATGCTCTGCCTACAGGAGAGCCGCATTAAATGTTTGATTGCCTTAATTTCCAAACACATCATTATCCCCGTCTTACCAGCTCTTAATAAACACTTTATGAGGATTTCTTTAAAAAAAAGATCCGCGGCCGCACACTTCTCTGAAGTGATAAACTCTAATTAAGTCTAATATTTAAAAATATGGTAATGGCGAGTTCTTTGAATAAGTGGACTGCATTTCCATAATTTCATTATTACGTAAAACACGCTAATTATTCGGAGTGCGCTTATTACTAACGGAGCAATCTCCCGCTAATAAAGATGAAATTGGCTTTTCCCTTATTGTGGGGCTGGCCGCCATCCTTCACCATCAGCCCCGTGGCACCGCCGGGCACCCAGGGGGCTGGCCGGGGCGCCCAGAGAAAGTGTTGCCGGGAGTGGGGGCGGCTGGGAACAGAGTCAGGGGAGAATGAGAGTGACTATAGGTCAGCAGGAAGGAAGGAAGGAGTCTGAAGGGTTCGGGGGAGACTGAGGAAACAAGGCAGGTGTCAGGGAGAGGAAGGACGGAGCAGACTGAGGACAGCCAGGGAGGGAAGGAGGAGAGGGCCCCCAGAGAGGAGTGCTAGCCTTGCCCCAAGGCCCAGGCAGAGCAGGGCTGTGGCCATCAGCATCAGCCAAGGCCTGTGGGAACAGAGGGCAGAGGGCCAGGAACCCATCCCTCGGTGTCCTGGGCCAATCTCTGACATCTCTGTCCTTCCAGAATCTCTCCCCCTTCTTAGGCTTCCCTCATGACCAGCTCCCTCCCTCTCTGAACCAAGCTACCTTTGCTTCTGTCATTCTCCCAAACCTGGACAGCTAGAGAGTGCAGAGGCTAGAGCCTTTGAACCTTCCTTAGACCCTTCCCAGCTGGGTGACCCTGGCCAAGTCACTTACTTCGCTCAGCCTCAGTTTTTCAGCTGTAAAATAGGGCTCCTAATGGTACCTGCCTCCTAGGGTGGTTGTGAGGACCGGATGAGATCATGTTTGTAAAGCACTTAGTGGAAAGCCTGGCAATGAGTAGGGCACTTAATGACTCTTCTCTTCCCCCTGCCCCAGCCCTCTTGTGTTGGCACCCACTCCGATCTCTCTGCAGCCCAGTCCCATTGTCTGTTCTCCACTGCTCCAGCTGCCAGGGGTGGTTTTTTTTTTCCCAACAAGGCAGTTGGGGTTAAGTGACTTACCCAGGGTCACACAGCTAGTAAGTAAGTGTCAAATGTCTGAGACCAGATTTGAACTCAGGTTCTCCTGACTCCACTGTGCCACTGAGCTGCCCCTGCCATGTCTGGCCATGCTCTTCTTCTACTTGAAAATCCTCTGTGGCTCCCAGTGGCCTCGAGGAACAAATATAAACTTGCAATTTAAAGACCTTCTCAAACCAATGCCAGCCTCTCCGAGGAGTGACATCACTCTCCATCACTGACAGTGGTCTAGTCACTGTTCCCTAAGCTCAGCATCCATCTCCCATCCCCATGCCTTTGAAGGAAGGAAGGAAGCTTTTATTAAGCATTTACGGCATGCCAGAAACCACTGTCCTAAGGACTGATACAGTCAGACCAGGCAGGCAGTCCCTGCCCTCCAGGTGCTCACATTCTAAGGGGGAGAAAGCCATGCAAATCACACACAAAGGTCCTGTGGTCCTTAGGGCACAGCAGCAAAACAAATGGTAATCCTCGTCTGTAGTGTTATTCCCACTGCTAAAATCCTCCTCATTTCTGATGGTGAGCCATTTGACAGAGCCCAGACTTTGTTCTATCTGGGTCTTCAGTAGCTGTGGCCGCGGCCCCGGCTGGAGTGGTGCCCAGGAGACTGGCAGAGGGTACTGGAAGCCAGGGGGCAGCCAGGCGTTGGAAGGCCTGGTGTGAGCCGCCTGGTTCGTGCTTCCTTCTGAGGGGGCCTCACTGCTCCCTTTGTCCGGCTGTGCTCTGTGCCTGGCATGGCCTCCCTCCTCATCACCACCTCTCAGAAGGCCTCCTGGCCTGCAAGGCTCAGCTCATGGGTCATCTCATTAGGGCCTTTCTTGGTGACCAGCTGTTAGTATCCTCTCTATTCTCATATAACTATGTATTTACCTATGTGCGTGGCCCTCCCCCCAAGCAAAATGTAAGCTCTCCCCTGCACCTACTCTGGAGCCAGGCAGAGAGACAGAGAAAGACAGGCAGATAGATGGAAAGAGGGACAGAGATAGATGGAGAAAGAGGTGGATGGATGGGTGGACAGACAGACAGACAGACACAGACAGATAGATAGATAGATAGATAGATAGATAGATAGATAGATAGATAGATAGATAGATAGATAGGAGAGTGGTCATGCCCTGGGCAGTAACAATGTTGGGAGAGGAAGGAGGGCCCTGTTGAATCTGAAAATGTGGAAAATGTTGCAGAGTTGAATCTGAAATGCCTGGGAGATATCCAGGTGACGATGTCTGAAGGGCAGTTGGTGATTTGGAGCTGAAGCTCATGGGCTGGCCTGGGGCTGTGTCTATTGACCTGGAAGTCCTCAATATGTACATAATAACTTGTGGGAGTTGATGAGGGAGGAAGAAGGGAAGAAGGTCCAGAACAGGGCCTTGAGGACACCAGAGATGGCAGGAAGGATGCGCACTGAGCTGCCCTTTGGGGGGATCCTCTGTAACCTCGGGCAAGGCAGTTTCTGCCAGGCGGGGGGGGGGGGGGGGGGGGGGGGGG
>NW_027185852.1:30868144-30885879 GCF_028583685.1 Petaurus breviceps papuanus
GGGGGGGGGGGGGGGGGGGGGGGGGGGGGGGGGTTCAGAAGCCAGCGACCTGTGAAGACAGGGAGGCAGCGAGTATAAGCTGCTCCTAGGCCATCTACTTCAACCCTCTCATTTTACATATTAGGAAACTGAGCCCGGAGGAGGTTCATTGTGTGATTTACCAGAGGTAACAGTGGTGGTGGTGAGCTTCAGAGTCCTCTGATGCCAGATAGCATTTGAGGGGATGGGAGAGTCAAGAGAATGTTTAAGGATGGGGAGATGTGTCTATAGGCAGCAGGGGAGGATCCAAGGTTGGGAAAGAGTTAGGGTTGGAGAGATGGAGGGGAAACCTGCCAGAGGAGCTGGGGCATGAGATCGAGGGCACGTGGAAAGGGTTGGTAGTGGCAAGGACATCTTCCTCTGAGAGCCTGAGCTGTGATACTGAGAGCTCTCAGGTGTGTAGGTGGGGAGACAAGAGCTCCCAGTGCATGGCACCAGTTTCCCTGGCAAAACAGTTTGCTGGGAGTGGTCAGTGGAGCAGGGTGGGGTCTTCACTTTGCCTTTAAGAACCCCTGAAATGGATGGTGAGTCAGGAATGCCCCGGACTGGGGCAACCCACTCAGTACAACTGGCAACTGTTCCTAGTTCCAGCTGCACATGAATCACATCAGAGAAGGACGATGATGGCAGCAGTGCTGGGCTGGAGTCCGGAGCAGTATGAGCTGATAGGCTGGGGAGCTGCTGACTGGTCACACACACCCACCGTCCTGAGTGCTGGGGAGCTGGGGGTACAAACACAAGCGGGAAGTCAGGGCCTGCCCTCCAGGAGCTTCTAGTCTAATGGGGGAGACAACATGCCAGCACATTGAGCACAGCAAGCCCTGTATAGGATAAATGGGGAATGATGAACAGAGGGGAGGCACTGAAATGAAGAGGGGCGTTCAGAAGGCTTCCTGGCAAAGGCAGGATGTTAGTTGAGACTTAAGGGGAAGGGCAGCTAGGTGGCGCAGTGAATAGAGCACTGGCCCTGGAGTCGAGAGGACCTGAGTTCAAATTCGGCCTCAGACACTTAACACAAAAACTAGCCGTGTGACCTTGGGCAAGTCACTTAACCCCAATTGCCCTACCTTCCCCCTCCAAAAACCAAAAAAAAAAAAAAGAGAGAGAGAGAGAGAGAGAGAGAGACTTAAAGCAAGCCAGGGAGGTCAGTAGTTGGAACAGAGGAAGGAGAGCGTACCAGACAAGGGCACAGCTCCAGAATGCTCAGAGCCAAGAGATAGAGACCAGGGTCAGGGGATGGAAGAGTAAGTGTTGGGGTGTCAGGAGACTGCAGACTGGAAAGGTGGGAGGGGGCTAAGCTATGAAAGGCATTGAATGCCAAAATATTTGCTCCTTGAGGCAATAGGGAGCCAATGAGGGAGGGAGGGAGGGGTGACATGACTGGATCTGTGTCTTAGGAAAAATCACTTTGGGAGAGAATGGAGGCAGGCAGGTCCCCCAGAGGCTACTGCCAGTCTAGGTTTAAGGTGATGAGGGCCTGCACCTGGGCATGGCAGTGTCAGAAGGGGCGGATGTTGCAAAGGTAAAATTGACAGGCCTTGGCCACAGCTTAGATGGAGGGATGGTGTGGGAGGGTCCTGGGGAGTCCAAAGACTCCTGGGTTTCAAGCCTGAGGGAAGGGAGGATGGTGGTGTCCTCCACAGTGATAGGGAAGGTAAGAGTGGGGGACAGTGGGGCGGGTAACGAGTTCTGTTTCAGACATGTTGAGTTTAAGATGTCTACTGGATTTTCAGTATGAGATGTCTGAAAGGAAGCTGGAGATGTGAGATTGGAGGTCAGCAGAGAGGCTGGGACAGGAAAAGTAGATTGGAGAATCCTCAGCAGAGATGGTCATTAAATCCATGGGAGCTGCTAACATCTCCAGGTGAAGTGGTCTAGAGGGAGAAGAGAAGAGGCAGTGGGCATCAGCTCCCTGCCTGAATGGATTTTGGCAGAAGCAGAATGCCCTCCTGGATGCTGGCCGTGTTGTGGAGGGTGCCCTGTTCCTCCAGCGGCAAGACGAGATGCCTGTGAGGGCCCTTCCGGCACAAAGCCTGGGCTGCTGTGTCATGCAGGGGGAAAGCCCCTGGGAATGCTAGCCTGGAGCTCTAGGGAAAGGTCAGGCAGGGCCAGAAATGGATCTGGATTGTTCTGTGTCTTCACTGTGGGTAAAACCAAGGGTGGGAGAGATGGGAAGAGTCTGTAGCCAGAGCCCTGAGAAATCCCCAAAGGAAGGCTGTGGAGAGGAGGCATGAGCAGAGGGGTCAGGAGAGAAGTAGGCACAGTTGTCTCTGGAGTAAGGGAGGACAGAGCCAGGAGGGAGAGGGTGACATACCAGGCCAGAAGCTGCAGAGGTCAAGGCAGCCTGAGAAAGGGTCATAGCAGGGTACCTTGGAGTTCCGTCTCAGTCAGTAGTGGAATTGGACACCTGATTGTTAAGGGCCAGGAAGTGAAAAGACAGGGCTAAGAAAGCTTTTTCCCTGAGTTTGCTTTGAAGAGAGGACAGCATCTGGGTGAGCTGAGAAATCAAGCCCCTTCTGGGAGGGCTGGGGCAGGAGGGGAGTGCAGAGGGCTCTGTCCTGGACAGCAGGTGGGGCAAGGCTGGCCCCTGCCACGGCCTGATGGCAGAGGACAGGCCAAGAGAAGCATCATTCTCTGTTCTGCTGGCAGAAAGGTGGCAGCACCCAGTGATCAGACCTGGAGCAGTACAGGTTTCTTAACTTGAACAGCCTTCCAAGTGGGCCCCTGCACTGTGAAGCCCCTGAGCTGTGATCCAGCCCCAGGACCAGAGCCTTGGCCCCTGGAGCTGGAGCTCACAGGAGTGAGCTCAGGGCTGGGGTCCTGAGGGCATCCAGGTTGATTGAGGGAAAGTATAAGAGGAAGAAAACAGGGAAAGGCAGATGATGGGGGTGGGACAGGGACCTGAAGAAAAGGACAGTTCAGCATTTATTAATCACCTGCTGTCTTCAAGACCTTGTGTTTGATGGTAGAATGGGGTACAGAGATGTACAGACAGGACAGATAGAAGATGTAGAAATGTGGGAAGAGACGTGGCCAGAGAGAGGGTCATGGAGAGAGGCAAGGAAGTGGCTGATTAGGTCAAGGGGAAGGTAGAGGAGCAGACAGGAAGACTGGGGGCAGGGGAGAAGGGGACAGAGAGAGAGAGTGGGAAGAGAGATGGAAAGATAGGGCAATAGAGTGGGAGAGATGGGAGATGAAGGGACAGGGGAGGATAGACTAAGGTACCCTTGTCATTGAACATTTATTAGGCACCTACTGTACTAGATGCTGGGTGGAGCAGAGCTCACTGGGGAGGTGGGGCAGTGGCCTCTAGGACCACTGGGGGCCCTGAGAGGAGAGCCCAGCACGGCCGCCTCTGTCCTGGGGCTGACCCCAGCCGCCTGCTCAGCCCCTAAATCAATCCCCAGGATTATTACAATATCAATATACAATATTCCTACACTCACACCATCGATTTTGCAGTGTGGGCCTAGCTGGCCAGCAGGGCTGGAAGAAGGTGGGGCCCCCTCATTAAAAATCTATAGCTTGGCTGCTGGCCCCTGCCTCCGAACTGGGCAGTTTGTATTCATTAGCTCAGAGAATGAAACCCTGTTTGCCCCAGCCTAGGGGTCCCCTCCACTGCACCTCAGCCAAAAGAACCAACCCCCCAGGCTTCAGCCTGACCTCGGCACTTTGCCCCAGGGTGCTTCCAGTTGCTCTGGTGACTCCAGGTTGACAGGACTGACCACCAGGGCTTGTGCAGACCAGTGGAAGCTTCCAGGGGGCTGGAGACCCTCAGCTAAGGCTAGAGTGGCTAGGGTGCCCAGCCCTGTTGGGAGTCATCTCGGGGAGGGAGCCAATGCCTCTCATCCCACAGTTTCCCCTCCTTCAGTTTATTCTGGGTCTCCTGCATCTTCCCATCCCCAGCCCTCTGACAGTGGGCCCTCCAAGGCAGGGTCCCCAGCCAAGTTTATAGCTAGTCCCCCAAGCTACCCGCAGCGAATCCCTCTGTAAAATCAATGGACGCCTGTAATTGCGTGTGAGACACTTGTTCCCCTGTTGTGAACCTTTATGTGAGTAATTATAAGCAGCCCATCTATGTGGGCCAGGGTAAGAGGTCAGAGAAACAGTTTAGGCGGCCCCTGGACTTGCGCATGGGTGCCAAGCTCTGGTCCAGGCAAGGGTGGCAATCCCATGTCTCTCTGGGCTCCTCTCCAAGGTGACACACAGACTCTCCAGCGAGTGGCCTTGGAGAGGGTCGGAGGAACCCCCAAAGCGGCCCCTACCCAGCGGCCCCAGGCTGACAGTGACACATGGGCACAATTAGCCACGACTCGGTCCGTCCTTACCAACCTTAGTGGCCCTTTAAGCTGTGATTAAGCGGCCCCCTTCCCCAGGGGAGATGGGTGCTCCCCCGATTTCCCACATACGCGGGCAGCCAAAGTCACCCTGGGCAGCGAGGCTGTGATGAATGGGGCGCACCGGGCAGGGGGAAATGAAGACGTCAGGGTGGGCAGGACGGAGTGGCTGGGCCCAGGCCCCCTCCCTCCTGGCCAGTCTGGGTCTTAGTGTTCCGTCCCCCACTCCCCTGCCTCCCCCCCAACCCCAGCCCTGTCTCAGGTTCCCCACCCCCGCGGTCCCCTGCGCAAGAAGGATCACTCGGCGGCCGAGCTCCGTCAAGGGAGAAATTACACCGCGGCTCTGGCTTTTTCTTACGGCGACGGGGCCCATACATCACCGCCCGCGGGGAGAGGACGCGCAGGCCAATTTCCAGCATGAAATATGGGGCCCGGCATCGTCCTCCCGTGGGCTCCCTGATCCTTCCTTCCCCCACCTCCATCTACACAGTCGGGGAGTGTGTGAGCAGCAGGACTTCAGAGGGATGAGGGGCCAGGCGGAGCCATCAGGGGCCTTCCTGGCTGCCAGGGCAGACTGGGCACACAGTGAGCAGAAAGGGCGCGTTCACCTCGAGATCTTCCCGTAACTGAAAGGGGCTCCTCGACTCTCCCCCCCCCCATCGGGGTTATCAAACAGAAACGGAAGGACCAGGATTCCTTTCCTATGGGGTTGGGCTAGATGCTTTGAGGCACCCCTCCTCCCCACCTTCCAACTCTCAAATATCGTGGCCTTGCACCAGTGGAAGGCAAGGGAAAGAACCCCTGGTGGCCTGTGTCCAGGGAACAGGACTCTTGGTGGAGAAAACCGAGGGGGTGCCCCTGCAAATCCCTTCCTAGGGGATTGGCCCCCTCCCACTGACAGGTGGGCAAGGGTAGGGCTGATGGGCATTCCACAGCCAGGGAAGCAGAGGCAGCATACATTTTCCTAGGCCAGTCTTCTCCTGAGGGGGTGAGCTGGGGGCCAAGTGGTTTCTGCCACCCACTGACCGCCTTCCATCTCTTCAGGAACTAGCCCGCATTTTAAAGGTTTGGAATGTTCACCCCTAGCTACCAGCAGGAAATTTGAGTCTTCAGCAAACAGCATGACTTAAGAGTGATGGTCTTTGGAGTTCAGGCCCTGGCAAACCCCCACGCCCAGCAGTGGTGATCGCCCTGGGGTCCAGCAGCTTCTCACTCTCCATTTTCTCTACAGATGACTGCAAGAACATTGCCAACATCATGAAGACGCTGGCACACCGAGGCTTCATCTTCAAGCAGACGTCCAAGCCCTTTTGATCGGCCGACCAAGGGGGAGTCAGCTCTGGCCACAGACCCCCCCAGCCAGCCCCCAGCCCCCTGCCCAGGGCATCTGGAGGCAAGGAGAGAAAACCCCCTTCCCATCACCCCTAGTCTGGTCTCACTCACTGCCCCCCTGCCTGCCCACCCATCGGCCTTCATTCTCAGGGGGCCCTGGGGCTGGGCAGCTGGAGGGGAGGAGGCTCCTGAGCCCATGGAGCAGGGCCAGTCCCCCCAGGGAAGACAGAGCTCGGGGCAGCTGGGCAGGCAGGCCAGCCAGCCATGGGCTCCTTCCTGGGGGTGGCTGTGTCTCTGCTCCCCCCTGGGGCAGCTCAGTCCCAGTATTAGGCCCTTCCCCTGGGGGTCCCAGGGAGGCTGGGTCAGACCTCACACTCCCCCCCTCCTCTGGCACAGGGCGCTCCATTGAAGGGGTGGGGGCCCAAGCTCCCAGTGACCTCCACCCTCCCCATAGTGCATGGCGTGTGGTTGTCCCTTCCCTGGACTCCAGGACAGAGTAGCCCCTCTCCCTCCCCCCACCCCACCCCCCCATCACTGTGTCTGTCATCCCCACCCGCTGTGAATGTGCCACAGAGAATAAAAAGTCTGGGGGAATGAGATGAGGCCCCGTGAAGCCGTGTCAGGGGCTGGGGGATACAGCAAGCAGCAGCCAGGGGGAGGGGTGGCCTGTGGTGTCTGAGGTCTGTCACACCCCCAGCCCTCCGGCCCAGCACGACAAGAGTGAGAAGCAGAGGAGGTCCAGCAAGCAGCGGCCACTCTATTTACAAAGCCCCCCTCCCCAGTCACCAGTCCTGGTCTTAGTCCACCCAGGCACCAGCCTGGGCATCCACCAGGCCCCTCCACAGTGGGCACGCCCAGTTCGGGCCGCGAGCTTCAGGGTTTCTTGGCCTTTTTCACTGACGATGAGCTGGAGGCTGATTCCCGCCGCTTCCTCTGTCGAGAGAGGGGGAGATGGGGGTGGGGGGTGAGCTGCCAGGAGCCCCAGAGGCCCCAGGCAGTCCCAGCATCCAGCCCCCTTTGGCCAGAGGTGGAAGCAGGCCCCGAGAAGCTAACCTGCCCACTGTCATCCAGGCAGCCACTGGCGGAGCCAGCTGCCCCCAGCGGTGCCCCGGGGCTGTGCTCACCGAGTTGGGCGTCAGGGGTGCGCCCACCACGTCGATGATGGCGTCCTTGGCCAGGTCGGGGCCCGGCCCATCACCGGGCAGGGGCTGCGGCTCTGCACTGGGTGGGGGAGGGGGTGGGGGCGCAGCCCCCAGGGGCCCCACTCGGGCCAGGGCCTCGTGGCGATGCCGCAGCATTTGCAGCTCATACTCGCAGTTGGCGCAGGCCTGCTTCAGCTCGTACAACAGTACCAGGTCACTCCGCAGCTCATTGAACATCTGCACCAGCTCCTCTGTGGGTGTGGGGCTCAGCTCTGGGGGAGCAGGCAGGGGGCTGCATGGGCGGGGCCTCTGAAGGCTCCTCCCCACACCCGCCCCCCCAGATCCACCCGGTACCAACACCGTGCCCTTCCCCATCCCAGCTGCCCTCTTCTGGACACACTTCACTTTATTGACGTCCTCCTCAGACCCAGCACAAGCCTCTGCGGGCTCTGAGCAGACCTAGGTCCACTGGGACCCTCAACTGCCTATTCTTCCAAGCCCCACTCAAGGTCCCATTCACTATCCAGGCTGCCTCATGACCCATGCCATGCGAGGTGGCCACTCGGTCTCCCAAAGTTTTTTCAACAGAACTATTCCCACCACCCTCTCACCCTCACCCAACACACTCACCTCCCTCAAAACCCTAAATCAAAGGGAAGCCATTTGTGCCAAGGCCCTGAATCCCAGGGCTTAGAGGGGAGCTCTAGGGTCTGGGGGCCACCTGTAGGCTAGCAGTCCAAGGCAGGCTCCCCATCTCCGCACTGGTATACCCTAACTTGATGAGGATCCTTTAGAATGGGAGGATAAAGTCCCACACAGGAAGCCCCTAAACCCAGAATGGATTCTAAGAGCCCCAAATCCCTTATGGACTTGGGGCTACCTCCTTGGGGGCACCAGGTGAACCTCGCTCCTCCCCCCTCCCTACCCCGAGGCCACAGCCTGCACCTCCCACAGCCTCAGGCTCATCCTCAGGCTAGCCCACACTCACCCACTCCCAGCTCCAGAAGCATCTGCTCCAAAGCCTTGATCTTCTTCTGCCCCACCGAGCTAGGAAGCTTCATCTGCACAAGATCACAGTTCTGCTAAGCCTCCTCCCCAGGCCTCTCCCACCACCCTGCCTGGCCACACCAGGCCTAGGCCCATCCAGAACCCAAAGCTAGCCCCCGTTCCCCCAAGGCTGTGTCTCAGCCAGCCCCTCTTCTATCCCCTATCACCAAATGAGCAGAGACCCTGGTCCCAGATAAGGTCCCTGCCTCACTGTGCTCACAATCTTGGGCTAGGTGGGGGAATGACCAGCCTTGGATCATCAGGCCTTTAGGGTAAGGCAAAAATGCAGGGGGGCGGGGGGGGGGGCGGGGGAAGAGGGGGGGAGTAGGGCAGAGGACCTGGGGGGGGGGGCACCCCAGCAGGAGGCAGATCCTAGACAAAGCCCCAAAGGTCCAGGACCAATGTTACCCAGTGGGGCTGGGGCAACTGGGACAGACTTGGGGAGAATCTAGGCTTTCAGAAAGCAGTAGGGAATCTAGGAAAGCCTGAGCCATGGCCAGAAGGCCATATCCATGCCCAAGAAAGATTTCCTGAGGAACATAAGGAGAGCGAGCTAGAGGGAGGGGGCAGGCAGATATGTCAGGGCCTCCTCGAGGAAGGGCCTTGGTGGAGGGCCCAGCCTCATGGAGGCCCTTTCTCTACCAGGTACCAACAGGGAGAGGGAGCAGGCCAGCCCCCGTCCCCCTGAGGCTCTGTCTCAGCCAGCCCCTCTTCTATCTCCTGGTTCCACCTGGTAGCCAGCGGGCAGCCGGGCAGACTCCATTGGCCAGGGAGCAGAGTATATTCTAATTTCACCGTCATTAAGAAAATGTTATGATTTATGTGGCAGGGCCCACTGATCCTAGCTCTGCATTTAGTGGGTGAGCCGTCCATCTCTAAGATGGATGAAGGTGGTCTGCTCTCCGTGAAACGTTATCAGCCTGAAATGAGGAGTCCATCACTCACCTCCTCAGCAAGGCTGGCCCCCCAGTGACCAGTGCCAGGCAGGAAGTCCCAAGGCTGGTGACAGGTCAGCCAAGGTGAGGCAGTGCCCCACCTGTGGCCCTACCCCAGCTGCCCACAAACTAAGCAGACTAAGGGAGATATGGAAAGAGTGAATGAGAAAAGAGGCAGAGCCAAGAGCTGGGCAGGGGACCCGAGCCCAGGACTTACCCTCTGACTACGAAGCGTGACTCCTGCAGATTTGAAGTCAGGAAACTTGATGCCAGCTGTCTCCGGGACAGCCTGAAAGGAAGGGGAGAGGACAGGGATCAGACAGGTGGGGGGCAGGGGGGGGTAGGACAACATCCTAGCCACTCAGCTTTCCAGACAGCCTCCTCAGCTCTGAGGTGGCTCAGACCAGGGGGGATTCTTTCCATCACATCAAAGCATGCTGCTCTGCCCCAAACCCACAATCCATTCCAATTCCTCCCCTGGACAGGGCTACAGGGCCAGGGGGAGCCACCCAGGACCAGCCACTGAGGGCGGAAAGGGCCCTCTGCAGCCAACCAAGGGCAGCCCTAATAATGAATAATGGTACGAGCTAACATTTACATAACACGCACTATGAAGCATTTTATAATTACTATCTCATTTGATACTTACAACAGCCCTGGGAAGCAGATGCTATTACTATTCCCTTTTACAGATGAAGAGACTGAGGCAGACTGACCTGCCGAGGCTCACACAGCTAGTACATGTCTAATGCTGGATTTGAACCAGGGCCTTCCTGACTCCAGGCCTGTTCCTCTAGTCCCTGCACACCTAGCCTGGGATCAGCCTGCCTCTGTACACCTTCAGGAAGGAGGCAAGGGATGAAGGACAAAAGTCAATGACAAGACCTCAGTTTCCTCCTCTGTAAGGTGAGGGGGCTGAACCTGATGCCCTCTTAGGTCTTTCCCAGCTCTACAACTGGGGTCCTACCTGCCACCTCATGAGGTCCCCTTCCCACTGTCAGGCAGATGTTAGTTTTTCCTGACATCAAGCCTCAGTTTACCTCTGCAACTTCTCCCCTCTCAGAACCCAAACTTGCTCATTTTATAGATGGGGAAACTGAGGTCAAGAAAAAAAGGAATATGTAAGAAAAAGGTGACTGCTCCCCCCTCCCCTGCTGCATCCTGGAGCTCACTGAAGAGAGTGCCCAAGGAAGTCTGACCCTGGGACCCTGACCTGGGACAGGAGTGTCCTCTAAGATACGGGGGGAAGAACTTCAAAAGAAGACAGAAGCAGGGAGGGAAACAGCAGGTTTGGCTGAGGGATCCCAGGGAGGGGCAGGCAGCTGCAGCGCATGTGATGGGGGCTGGCGTACAAGGGGGGAGCCAACCTGGGAAAAGTCTGGAGGCTTAGAAAGGAAGAAGGAGGAGCCCACTCATGGACAAACAGGCTCCAGGGGAAACTGGAGACTCAGAGGGCAACGATGCGGCCGGGGGCCAGGGGCCTCAACCAGAGCTCTTGGAGCTCATCCGGCCCACACCCCCCAGCAGCCCAGAGTCCCACAGGTGGGGGCGCCTTCACATAGGACATGACCCACAGGAGGTTTTACAAAGACCCAACGCGCTGTGATGGGCCTTCTGCACAGAGGACGCCTCTGCTAAGAGGCTGACACACTAAAGCTACACAGCACTGACATAACTCTACTGAACAGGATCCACTTCCCAGGCAAGCAGGAGAAGGGTCAATGTCGGCAAGGCTGGGGGACAACGGGCACACAAATGGACTGTGGGAGGGCTTCGAACCCTCAAAAACCATTCCTGGCTCTGCGAGAAGTCACGTATCCGTGCCCACTGAGGACACAGGCTGTGTCTTCAGCCTTAGGGGCAGAACCTCGTGCCCCCTCGAGGCCCCTCCAGCTCCCGGGTGAGCTCACGGCTGGGACAGAAGGCACAATTGGGAGGAGCCCGTGAGGAGAACACTGGCCTCCAATCAGCCTGAATTCTGGCCCTGCTCTGCCATGAGCTTTGTTACACACTGACTTCTGTGAGCCTCAGTTTCTGCCTTTGTGAGATGGACAAACAGAGGAATCATGAAGCGAGCAGGCCCAGGTGGGAAGGGAGCCCCTGCGAGGCCGGGTCCTTGGGGCATGAAGGCACTGTGGCAGTGCAGATGGCAGTCCCTGCAGCTTGGCTGAGTGCCCCTGAGTCACTCCTCCGCCTCCCACCCCCACGCCCTGGCCAGCCGTCCGAGCAGAGAAGAGAGGACACTGGGCTGGCAGAAGCCCCACAGCATCGACAGGCTGTTCCAGATGACACTCCCTGTGTCCCCATGAGCCCCCCAAGCAGGCAACAGCAGGGACCGCAAGGGGAGACTGCCGACAAGAGGTGCCCAGGCCCTGTGGGGGAGGGAGCTGCTGGAGTCTCAGACAAAGGCCTCAGCAGAGCACAGAAAGCAGACAAAGGTCCCCCCAGCACCCAAACCCTGCCAGGAGCACCTGACGTGCTGGCAGACAGCTGGAAACAAAGTGGGTGCCCACTGGCCAGGAGACTACAGAGCCAGGCGAAGGGCAGTGAGGAGCCTGGGCAGCAAGGACAGAGAGAAGGAGAGGGAGCGAATCTGGACGAGCCAGAGCAGAGAGAAGCAAGTTGTGAAGCTGGAGAACCTGTACAAGAATCCTCCAGCACCAAAATGGGAAACAGAGGCAGCTCAGAGTCAGAGGAGCTGCCCGGGCTGTGCCTGCTTTCCTCCTCTGGGAGGGTCCCCAGAAGCAGATGCAATCATGGAATCTGCAGACAGGCTGAGGAAGGCTTCCTTGGGAGGGGGAAGGTGGTGCTGCCTGGACCTCAGCTCAGGGTAGATGGGACCATGAGAAGGTTCGTCTCTGAATGAGTACAAAAGGGGCCAATGGGAGAGATGCCAAGAGAGGAGGAGATGGATGGCAAGAGGGCTGCCCAGGAGCAGTGCAAGTGCCCTGGCCCGGATGAAGGACGTCCTTGGGTCCTACAAGAGCAGACAGAGGAGACTGTATCGTCAGTCACCTCACAAAGATGGTGCAGCTCAGCCAAGGACTGGTACAAGGCGAGGGTCCCGGAGCCTGCTACCTTGAGGCCAGGGAACCCAACCCGAAGAAAATGCAGCAGGGACTCTGAAGAGTCAGCCTAGCTCCACCAAGACCAGGTTGTGGCCAATGCCCTACCTCCATTCTGGAAAAGGATGACCATGAAGTGAAGGCAGGGGAGAGGTGAGCTGCCTCATGCTGGCACACTATGGACAAGGCCATCCCAACAGGCCAAAAGGCCGACCCCAACGAGGAGTTGTTCATGGTTTGATGGCGTCCAGGAGAGCGCCTGGAGGTCTGTGCCCAGCCCTGGCACTCACCACCCATGGGGCCCTGGGACAATCACCTGCTCCTCTGAGCTTCAGCTGCCTCCTCTGTCAAACGAGGGGGTGCACTTCTTCAGCTCTAGGCCTCTGACACACATGCCTTAGATTAGGTCTTTGCTGGCATGTGCATCGCAGGCTCTGAACCCCGAAAGAGACAGAGCACAGGGTCTGGCTGCAGGATCAGGGCACCACTGTGTGCCAGCAATAAGGATGAAGCTCCAGTGGTCTACACTTGAGTACAATAAAGCCCAAATCCAGAATGGAGGAGTGAAAGGAGGAGTGCGTGGCTGGAGAGATGATGCTGTGAGAAAGATCTGGGGGTCTGTGTGGCCCACAAGCTCAGGAAAAGGCTATTCCAGGGAAAGGGCAGAGGAGAAGGGGATGATTCTTCTGCCTGCACAGACCTCATCTGGCATCACAGTATCAGAGAGATCCTGACCGGCACCTAAGTAGCCAGCATGGTGAAAGGCCTAGAATTCTGGCCCTGTGAGGATGAGTGGCAAGGAGCCGGGGGGTGCAGTGCAAACAACAACAGCTCTCCAGTCAGGGGGCCTGTGTTCGAGTCCTGTGTGACTGCCCTCTCTACAACGGCCCTCCCACAGGACTCGGACCCCAGGAGGCAGGGTGGGGCCGGGCCCCTAGCACCCCGAGGTGACGAGCCCCCAGCCCTCACCCTGCTCACCGGCTTCTCCGTCTCCTTCCTCTGTGGCAGCTTCTTTTTGGGGGCCTTGCGCTCGGTGCGCCGCTGCTCTGCCGTGGTGTCGGCAGCAGTGATGAGCTTCTGCAGGTCCTGGCTGCGCTTCTCCCGCTCCTTCTTGCGCGCCTCGATCTTGCGCAGCTCCTGGACCAGATACTCCTCCTCCGCCACCTGCAGACACAGGGAGGGGAATGATCGGGCCAGGGAGACGTCCCGTCAGCCACACGCCTGACTTGTGAAATGTCCAGAGAGCCGCTTCCCCCCAGGGGCACGGCTGTATAGTTTTGTAAGATTAAGGGGGGAAAGGTCAAGCATGTGATCACATTTTGAAGTTCCAATGTTTACATTCTAAAACAGTCTGCCTCCCCAGCACGCTGATGCTGGCCATCACGTCTACCTGCCAAGGCTGCCCCAAGATGAAAGCAGCCTTCTTCCTCTTCGCAGGGTCAGGCCTAAGGCCCGGGCTGCTGGGCCCCCTGCCCAGTGGCTTCCCAGCAGAGCACCCTGAGACAGGAGGGCGCAGCCAGTGTCTCTACAGGCTAGGGCAGTGGCTCCCTGGTGGGAGGGGAGGACAGGGCGCAGCCACAAGAAGGGGGCCCCTCACCTGCTCAGGGGTGCGGTTGTAAAGCCTCTCCAGCTGCTCCTTCCGCCGCCGTTCATGCCCAGCATCAAACACTGGCACCTTGAGGTCTGTGCCTGGCACAGCCCGGACATTAGCCAGCCTGGCACAGATGTGATAGTAGCGCTCCTTCAGGTCCTCCACCGATCGCTTCTGGGATGGGGAAGGGAATCGTCAGGAGTGTTGGGGAAGGGACCCCAGCAGGACAGGAACACTGGACTTACCATGTGGGGGGTGCAAAGACAGGGGACACAGGGAGGAAAGAGAGAGGCAGGAGCCGTGGGGGAAGAATACAGGGAGGCAAAGATTTCTGACAGCGAGAGTGGTCCCAGCAGCCTGGGCTGCCCTGGGGAGAAAGGGCCCAAGCAGAGGCCATACAGCCCCGTCAGGCTGCTGTCTGGGCCAGGACACACTGGGGGAGAGTGAGCACCACCACCACTGACCTTAAACTGCTGGTGGTCATAGCGGTCATGGATGACCACAAAGCGCAAGTCGAAGCGACGGCTCAAGTCAAAGAGATGGTCAGTCTCTGCCTTGGTCCAGGCGTCATCATGCAGGTATAGCTGGTACTCCTGCTCTGAATACACAGGCACCTGCACTGCCTGGGGAGAACACGGCCATGTTGGGGACACGTCTCCCCCAGCAGGAGGCAATCCATCCTCGGTTTCCTGTAGTTTTGGCCCAGGACAGGCCCACTCTCCAGCAGGCAGGCAGGTGGCAGCCAGCCCTGCCACAGAGCGGCCACCAGAGGGCAGCAGAGGCTCACCAGACAGGCATTACATGCATTCACACCATGGACTGGGCCACACAGAGGGAGGGGGCAGTCCCTCTGTCCTCAGTACTGGCCAGACCACATCTCCAGGCCCCGGGTCAAGCCTGAGCAGCTCAGCTTAGTGAGGACATCGTGAACAGTCAGCAGAAAGCAAGCAGGAGGGCGAAGATCCTGCCTGGAGAAGAGACCGGGGGCATGAGGGCAGGGATTTGGGCTGGATAAAGGGAAAGCTTCCTAAATCCGAGAGCTGGCCCAGAGGAAGCCAGCCAGCTTTGAAAGTGTTCTGCCTTGTCCTATCCTGGGTCACAGGGCATAGGGCATGGCCCCATGCCCCGGGATCTAAGGGAAAAAAGGGGGAGGATTAGAAAGATGGGAAAATGAAGACAAAGCCAAGACTCTTCCCTTTGCTCTGGGGCCTCAAAGGGGGGCAGTGATGCCCAACCAGAGGATTCAGCCAACTCCCAGGAAGGAGAAGCTGAGGAGATGCTGTCTAATGAGGCTAGGAGACAGATCTGATGGCGTGAGGCTGGGCCAGGCAGCAGGAAGACAAAGAGGAAGCCCTCTACAAGAAGCACCAGGGGCAGAAACCTGCACAGTGAGGAGCCAAGGAAGGAAAGACTCCTGAGCCTCCCAAGGCTGAGTGCCCCCCAACAAGGGGCTTCCCAGCTTGTCGAAGCCCCTCCTACTGTGGGACGAGTCTCAATGCCAGTCTGCCCCATGGAAACACTCTGAGGCCCTCCAAGGAGGCTAAGCCTCCTCCCCCCTCAGCCCTGAATCTTCTCTCGTCCAGGCCGAGCATGGCAGGCGCCCTCCCCCATCCTAGCTGCTCGCTCAGAAGCCTGACCAGAACAGAAGGGGCTGGGGCTCTTACCTCCTGATCCCAGCAAGTTCTGCCCCTCCTAATGTAGCCTGAGGTCACATCAGTCCTTGGGCTGCCCCATCCCCCAGCTGATTCATACTGAGCTTCCTGAGCTAGAGGTCCACTCAAACCCCAAGATCCTTTTCAGAACACCTGATGTCTAGCCTATCTTCCAGCAGCTTACATTTATGGCATTAATTATTTTGAGCCAAGTGTAAGACTTTACTTACACTTATACCTTATCAGCTGTATCTCCTTCCCCTCAGCCCAGGGCTCTAGCCTGTCCAGCTTCTGCTTGGGCAGGCCTATGGCCTCCACTGGCTTAGCTCTGCTTCCCAGCTATATGCCATCTACGCCCCTTTTCAAGTCACTGATAAAAATGTTAAACAGCCAAAAGTACTGATCCCTGGGACCCTCCACTGAAGACCCCTTGCCCCACTGACCCTGAATCATACGCTCCCCTTGGAGGCCTGCTCACGGGACCTCCATCAAGTCCACATCCTTTCTTCTTCTCCACAAGAAGATTCTAAGAGACTTCATCAGAACCTTGCCAAAACCGGGGCAAACTCCATCCTCTGAAGGGTTCTCATGTCCTGGTACAGGGATCTGGTCCACCAAGGGGAGGAACTAGACTGGGCAGGACCAGCCCTGAGGAGGCAGAAGGGCAGGTGCCCCCTTCTGGGTGTTCCCCCTTCAAGATGCCCTCTAGGATTCACCAGGAACTGAAAACAAGCTCAGGGCCTGTTTATTTTTAAAGACTGGGACAATATTTGCCCTTTCTCCACTCTGTGGCGCCTCAACATCACAACCATCACTCCTTCAGGACCCAATGATGGGCTCACCTGGGCCCAACAACTGGCATTTGCTTCCTGGGAGAAGGGGCCACCAGAATGCAATGGGATTGCCTCTGGACTAAAGGAAGATGGCAGCCCCTCCCACACCCCTCAGCGACATTCCACCTTCCCCTGTCCACCCGACCATCTCATTCATAGCATATGACCTCAGATCCAGCTACAGGGAGAAATCAGGGGCTACTGCACCATGCTTCCTCAGCTGGCCTCCTCCCTCAGATGCTCCTCCTTGCTTCCTGTCCCACAGGATAGGTCTCTCCCCGTGCCCTTACTCTCCTTCAGCTCACCAATTCTTTGGAGTACTGTGCCCAAACCGCCCCCTTCCTGCTGCCAGGGAATCTAGGCTGTGGTCTCAGGCCCTCACTAAGCTCATCCTCAGCTCCCTGGGTCAGCACACACTCACTAAGGGCTCAAGAAATGCTTGCTGACTAACTGATATACAACGCAATATTAATAGTCAGGCCCTTGGCGGCAGCCAAACAACTGGACACAAAATGAGGACTGGGGAAGAGATGAACAGATTTTGGTTTATGAACGCAATGGATATAATTTAGTAAAAGAAATAGCAAAGATGAGGCGTTCAAAGAACATGGCGAGGTTTGTAGAAAGGCAAACGAGAAGCACATTAAAGGGCTCCTGAATTCAGACTAACTGCAATGAATAATCCTGGTTCTGCAAGGCAGAATCTCACCTCCATCTGTTCAGTAACAAGTGGGGACCTATGGATACAGAATGCTGCACATCCATCAGACAGTGAGGCTTTTCAGTTGATCTGGTTTTTTTTACAAGGTTATTAGTTGGTTACTCTGTTAGAGGGGGTGGGTCAGTGAGCACAGGTTAGGACTACCAGGAAGTGACTAGGAAGTTAAAGCAGCAACAACAAAAATTCCTTTTAAAAAAAGCCATTTAGGGCCTTGGATGAACTAGAGGTCCTGGGACCTCAATAAGCCCATGAGCCTCTCCTCCACAGGAAGCACGGTGCTCGGCCTAAACACCACAGCCTGCCTTCAAGGAGCCCAGCTGGGCCCAGAGATTACACACCAAACCTGCCGACTAACAGCACCAGGCAGAAAATGCTACAGCTGGAAAGGGGCAGAACTGTGACATCATGGCTGGAAGTCAGAGGGTTCGTGTTCCAGCCATCAATCTCTAAGCCTCAGTTTCCTCATCTGTAAAGTGGTAAGAATAGTCCCTACCCCTGCTGAGGTCACAGATGGATGGGACCGAAGGAGATCATGGATTCATGAGTGAGAAAGGGCTTTGTAAACTGGGGAGTGGCAACAAGCAGAGGAGAGTGCTCATTAAAGACAAGCCAAAAAGTCCTCCAGGAGGAAATCCGGGGCGGGGGGCGGGGGGTCACCTTTCTGATGCCTTCAGCCCTCAGTGAGCTCATCTATCTCTATGGTGTCAAGCACCTCCTTCATCCAGGCAGCTCCTCCAAAGCACAAGCACAGAGTGAAGGCCTGGCCTGAATCTCTGGGGAGCCCAGATCTGCCTCTAGAACAGCACCTAGATTAAAGTCCCAGGGTCGAGTGGGCAGCTGGGACCCAGGGCTAGCCATGTGAACACGACCCCTTGGAGAGGGAGATGACAGACTGAAGAGACTTTTTTCACTTATTTTTCTCGCTTTTTTTCCCCAACAAGGCTAATACGGAAATGTTCTGCGTGATTTTTTATGTATAATGGGTATCATGTTGCTTGCCTTCTCAGTGGGGAGGATTGGGGAGAGGGGGGGGTGTGATGA
>NW_027185852.1:30885979-30907683 GCF_028583685.1 Petaurus breviceps papuanus
ATGTGTTTTGTTGTTGGAATTGTGTTTTTGTTGTTTTTGTTTGTTTTTTTGTTTTTTTGGTTGTGTGTGGGCGACTTGACCTGTGCACGGCGGGGGGGGGGGGGGGAGCCAGAGAGGAATTTAGAACTCAAAATTTTTTAAAATGAATGCTAAAAATTTATATATTTTTAAACCACAAATCCTCCCCACCACCACCTTTTTCATCTGTATCTAGTTCAGAAGGCAATGTCACTAGGCCCAAACTAGATCAAATATGGGTAAAGGGTGATGAAATCATTGTTTGTGACTGACTGCATCTCCCTACACAGAAGATGCAGTTTGTGGTGAGAAGCCTGAGCCCCATTCTCACCTTACAACAATGAGGGACTGAAGGAGAAAGGAGGAGATGGGGTGGAACCAGTGCTCATTAAGGCCTGCTTTGTGCCATTCACAATAACCCTGGGAGGTAGGTGCTCTTGTGAGCCGTTTTATACAGGAAACTGAGGCAGGGAGAGGTGAAGTGGCCTTCCGGGATCACCCAGCTAGTCAGTGTCCAAGTGTAATGAGAATGGGAATCTGAAGATCTTCTCTGCCCCTTAAAAAGACCTAGGGGGGAATTTGAAGGCCTCCCCTGATATGAAAGTAAACTCTGCTCCCTAACAGGCTAAATATAGTCACATGGACCCTGTGGTGAGAGGAGTTTGCTTAAGGGAAGCAGAGCCACAGGAAGCTGGCAGTCAGAGCTAGTGAGCTGGTGGGATAGAGAGGACGCTCAGGCAAGGAGTCAGATAGGCTCATGAATAGATATTGATCTTGTATTGGTTTGTGGGAAGGCTGAAGGATGCTGTGGCTCTCAGCATTAGTATGGTTTCTTAATGTCTTTGGTACTATGACAGAATCAATTTACTGGTTTCGGGATTTAGTTCTCTGGTGTGTAAATAAATGCTTCAGTTCTGTCCTCTATATGGAGAGTTTGGTATATTTTGCAATTGAACGTCATGCAATATTTATAGGCACAATCTCTATCGTGATTGTGGGTGCTATAAATACTACATTGGCACTACATCAAGTCAGGATTTGAACTCAGGTGTTCCTGAGTCCTGAGTCCTGGCAGTCTATCCACTGCACCACCCAGCTGCCTCTGCTGAAAGACTGTGTCTGCTTTGATGGTGGGGGGTAAGGGCTGACTGATCAATGGGACAATGGCTTAGAACCATCCTGAGGTATAAAGGGCAGGGGAGCTAGCAAGATCTAGGGACAGCTGAGCCCAGATCACAGCCCCTGGAGGGCAGGAAGCCCATGCTCTGCAACTGCCCCAGGAGGCTCCTCCTTCTCAGCTGGAGAGACAAGGCAGATGGTAAGAATGGCTGGATTCTGGGGTGAGGAAGAGAACGTGACTCTAACCACACAGCCCATTGCCAAGTGGTGGTTAATACACAACCCACTAGGAACAACACATTTTGGCATACAAACTGGGCCTGCTCCTGAGAACAAGGCCTCTGGGAAACTGAGCAGTTGTTTCTGGGATGTTCCTGGGATCCAAATCACCCTCTTAGTAGTCACTAGAAAATACCTCACTGCTGGAGGCACCATGCAAAGGCCAAAACTGGATACTGCTCTCAAAGGAGAGCCCTGTGGGGGGAAGAGGCGGTGCGGTGGGCAACAATGAGACGCCAACAAGGTTTCGATTAACTGGAGAGAAGGTGCTCATGTAAGGGGGATCAGGAAAGACTCCTTGTAAAAGGGGGGCCTTTAGCTGAGTCTTCAGGAGACCAGGAGGTAGAAATGAGGAGGGAGGGCATGCCAGGCATGGGGCACAGTCAGAGAAAATGCCCAGAGTCTGGCGAGGAACAATGAAAGGGCTAGTGTAAGACAATCACAGAATACACAGAGGGCAGTGAAGGTTAAGGAGACCAGTAAGGGAGGAAGAGGCCGGGCTAACAGGACTTGACAACCAATGGGACATGGAGGCTGAGAGCACCAGGAGCCAAGGCCAACACTGTGGCATAAGCCTGGTGACCAGGAGGATGCTGCTGAGAAGAGGGAAAGGTCTGGGTGGGAAGAGCATTTTAACGAGAGGCATGTTGAGCCCAAGAGGTCTACAGGACGTCCACAGGGAGCTGGAGATGAAAAACTGGGGGTCAAGAGAGAGGCTAGGGCTGGAAACAGAGACCTGAGAACCATCTGCCTAGGATGATGTCCGAGATTATGCAGGCTCAGGAGACTGAGGGCCCTCCGAGAGAGCAGGGCTTGGCAACTGCCAACTCTACCAAACGGGGCAAATCCTGTCCGCACCTCTTTTGGCAAGTCCAACACCAAAAATGATTTTTACATTTTAAATGAAGTTTTATTGTATTTAAAAATGTAAAAATCATACTTAGCTCAATGGTCATACAAAAACAGGGAGTAGGCCAGAGTCTGGTACACAGGAGATGAGAAGAGGACCAGGGGAGGACCTGAGGGAACAGCCATAGTTAACGGGCATGACCTGGAGGAAAGTTCAACGCTGAAGCTTGAGGAGTGATCAGACAGGCAGGAGCAGAAGCAGGAGAGAGCAGAGTCACCAAAACCTAGGGAAGACACATCCAGGAGAAGAGGGTGATGTAGAACTAAGGTGCCAGGAGAGCAAAAAGCTGTTTGACTCTTAGGAGGGGGCAGCTTTGTGAGTGGAAGGATGGAAGCCAGAACACAGAGACCTAATACTGAAAAGAACTGTGGCATTCAGTGCACAGAGCCTGGCCCCCAAAGGCACCAGAGGCAGTGGGGATGGAGATGGTCTTTTCAGGGCAGGGGAAGCATGAGCATGTTTGTGGACAGAAAGGAAGGAGCCAGTAGACAGGAAATAACTGAAAACTAGTTAAGAGTGGGGATGAAAAGACAGGAGACAGGACGGAATGGGGTCTCTTAAAGAAATAGAGTTCTTGGTCAAGAGTGAGGCCACCTCTTCATGTGAGACAGGGGTAAAGGAGGAGAGAGTGGAAGAAGGCACTTGAGGGACAGGGTATGAGGAGGAAGAGGAGGGAGCTTGTGGAAAACGGCCTCAGTTTTGTCTGTAAAATCTGAGACATGGACCTCAGCTTGGGATAAGAGAATGAAGAGCAAAGGGAGACTTTCCCTCTTCTCTCCTCTCTCACGTCCAGTCAGCCACTACATCCTGTCCTTCTGCTAGGTCTGTCTCCTTCCCTCACAGCCACCGGTTCAGTCTGGGCACTCTCTGCCACCTGCCTGGACTCTGCGGTGGCTTCCCTCAGGCCTCACTACCAGCCCTGCCTCCCTAGTCCAATCCATCCATAGAAGGATGCAAGGTAAATCTCCCTTGTGCAGACCTTGCTGGTGTGGTGATTGGGGGGCAGAAGTCCTGGGCTCAGTTCTTCCCACTGACACACACTACCTGGGTGACTCTGGGCAAATCATTTCATCTCCCTCAGTTTCTTCATCTGCAAAATGATAGAGTTGGAGACAATGACCTCTGAGGTTCCAAGAGATCTGGATACAAGATGCCAGGATTAAAGAAGAACCTCCTCTATCGCTGCTCAGGACCCCAGATCTTGCTGTGGCTCCCAGTCACCTCCTCAAAGCAAGCTCCAATCCTGGACCCAGCAGTGAAGGACCCCAGTCACCTGCAGATCTGACCTTCCCAGTCTTGCTTTACATGACTTTCCAGCCAACAGCTTCCAAAAGAGGCCCACCCACACACTCCCCTGTACTGCTGTCTCCACATCTCGGCTCTGGGGGCTCCTCCACTTCAGGAGCTCAGCCCACCCCCTGTGCCAGATCCTCCCCGAGCCTGAGGACTCGGTTCAAAAACCACCTCCTCCAGGAAGCTTTCATGGAAATCACCCACTACAAATGACCTTTCCTTCCTGGGCCTTCCCCTAGCCTTAAGTTTGTACTGCCCCTTGGTGACACCTCTCCAAAGACTAGGAGTTGTGTAAAACCAAACTATTTTGCTCTTGTCTTTTACTCCTGCTGGGCCAAACCAAATGTTTAGATGGGCCTAATCAGAGCCAGCCCAGAACATTTATGAGAGCCAGGCCCAGTGAGCACAGCAGCAGGGAAGCCTCACCTTATTGAATCTGGCAAATGGATAGTCCTTGCCCTCCTCAGCTGCACGTCGCCAGTGATAGAACATGGCCCCATCCTTTCGGGCAGGGTTGGTGAAAGGCATCCACTTCCATGGTCGTACCTTCTTGGACCCTAGCTTGGCCTTCACTGTGCGGTATCCTTGGGTTGTATCGCTGGGGAGCAGGGGGGGTGCATCCCTGCCAGGAAGTGGGGAGGATGATTATAGGCCAACCCCTGGGACACCCCATGAACCCTCCTTGCTCCCTCTATCCAACTCCCTGAAAGGGAACAGCTATGTGTACAGGAGTGGGGAGAGAAGCCTAGCCTTAGCATGACAAGACAGCCTCAAAAGGCTGTCCCATATCTGGATGAGACTAAAAGGAGACCCCCAAGTCCAGCCCTGAAGAAGCCTTAGGCAGGTAGGAGAGGTGAAACCTGGGCATCTCAGTCCATCAGGGAGGATAAGGGGAATGGAGCTAGGAGTAGTGGGGAGGGGGAGGCAAAGGGGTAAATCCACTTGCTTTTTGTCGGAGTAGAGCAGAGCGTAGACCTCACGGTGCATGCCCTCTGGCCTCTTGAAAGTCAGCGTCTCTGACGACTTCTTGGACTTTTTCTATGGAGGGACCAAGACTCAAGTGGAGAGACCAGGCCAGGGAACCCCCCCCATCCCTCCAACCTGGCTCCCCCAGCCCCTAACCTCAGCCCCACCTTTGCCATCAGCCCCTCCTGCACAGGAGCTGAAAGGGCCTTCAAAAGGCATGGAGACTGGCCCCCACTTGAGCAGGGGTCAGCCTGCGTCTGCTTGGAGCCCTGCAGAAATGGGGAGCTCACTATCTCCCTTGGCAGCCTGGCTTTCCAGCAGGCCTGGGGTAAGTCCAGGAGGATGCTCAGAAGCCCCGCCCCTTCTCTCGGCCCCGCCCCACCACAGGGCGCAGGCGCAAAGGTCCCGCCCCGTCCAGGGGCCGGGAGGCCCCACAACACGCAGGCGCATTCGGGCTTGCAGGCAGCTTTGGCCACACCCCTCAGCCCCCGCCCCGCCCGACCGCGCAGGCGCAGACGCACCTTGTCCGGGTTGATGATGTCCTTCTTGCTGATGGGCCCCGGCGCATCGCCCTCGGGCCCGCCCAACTCCAGAATGTCGCGAACGTCGGCACCTGTCGCCATGGCGGCCCTCGGACTCTTCGGGCCTGAGCTCGGCCCCGGCCCCTCCTCCTCCCTCCTCCCTCCGCCGCCGCCGCCGCCACCGCCGCCTCCCGGCGCCGCAGGCTCCGACTTCCGGCTGTGTAGAGTCACCGCCTAACCGGCCCGGCCGGACCACTTCCGGTACGGGCGCGCCTCTGGGTACGGTCGCGAGCGCACACACCAGCGGCAGCTGCGGCTGCGCAAGAGGCAGAGCCCACGCGCGCCCCGCCCCTCGAACCCTCAGTCTAGCCACCCCAGCCTTTGCTGAGCGCCTACTGTGTGCTTGAGGTTCCTCGGTGGGGCCTGTGTGCGAAGCTGAAGCGCCCCCACCCCCACACGCATCCTGGCCCGGAGCTTACCCAGGTGCACAGACTCTGACGCTGAGAGGGGCGGGGGCCGCCAGGGGAGCCGTGGGGCCGATGGGAGCTACTGGCAGTGCGTGAGCGGGGGAGTGACTGCTTTAGGCCCGCGGCGTGAGGGAAATCCCGGATGTCCTGGAGTGGGGAGAAACTCGGAACCTGGAGAAGCAAGAAAAGAGGCATCGACCAGGGTCCGAGCCGCGGGGTCAGGGCCAGGGCCAGAAGGCACCTCTTGGGGCGGGCAGAGGTCCTGGGCCGTGGGGCAGGGGGGATAGTCACCCTGCCCTCGTCCCCTTCCTCCTGGAGCTCTCGGGAATGTCCCCTGGAAGCCGCACTGTCCGTAATGTGGGGCGGAGGGGCCCTCGGGGACCGGGCGGCCTGAGCGACGGACCTGGCGTCAATGGAAGAGCGCCCCATTTCAGCCAGGAGGACGCTAAACGAGGCACGAGTGTAGAGAGTTTGGGGAGCGAAAACGAGGGGTTGGGAAGAGCCCCGGGACGGAGAGGGCCACGAGGCAGCTGGTGATCCAGGGCCGAAGCCCAGGGAAGAGGTGGAGAGCATGCCTCCAAAAGCTCCCACCCCTGGGAGTGGGCGAGCTCACCAAGGGGGCCCACCGAAGAATGTTGGAAAACCTGCACAGTTATGGGCATAATGTGGGTATGGCTCCAGTAAAACTGACCTGGCCACAAAAAGACCAGAGGGTAATTTCACCTGAAGGATGCCATCTGAGGCCAAATTGGAGAAGGCTGAGTAGTGAGGGAAAGGAGGGAACCTAGGATGGAGGGCACCTACTTTTGGGGCGCCCCCTTCTCTCCTTGGGTATTGTCCCCCTTCTGTGCACACCCCTATCAGCTCTGGCTTGCATCATTGTGATGGGTCTGCCTTCCTCCGATCCTTGACACTCAGCCGGCAAATTTATCTTTAAAGCACAGATCAGACCATGGCACCCTTCCTACCTGATAAATGCCAGTAGCTCCCTATCACCTCCCAGATCACATATAAAGCCCTCCATTTGACTTTTAAAGCTCCGTCCCTTAATAGTCTTCTTACACGTTACTCCCCTCTTTGTAATCTATGATTCTGCAACACTGCTTCTCAAAAAATAACCCCCCATCTCCCAACTCGGGCTTTTCAATGACCAATCTTTCTTACTCTTCCCTCTTTCTCATTTCTGCCTATTGGCTTTCTAGGCTTCCTTCAGCAAGGAAGAAAACTTTCCTTCAGCAAGAATTTTCGAGTCAAAATAGTGTAAAAATAAAAATTCTAACGATAAAAAAATTAACAAAATTTAAAGCAAAAAAGCCACTGAATTATAAATAAGGGTAAAAGCTATTTTAAGGAAAAATAAAATAGATAATCTATTAATTCACCTGATTTTTAAAAGAGAGAAGTAATCCAAATTGTCCAAAAAAAAGAAAAAAATCACAGCAACTGAAGAATAAAAGAAATTATTAGAAACAATTTTGTGCAATTATGTGCCTGCAAAACTGATTTGTATGGATGAAGATCTAATTTCAGAAAAAAAAGAAATTGAACAAGTCACAAATGAACTTCCAAAGAAAATAAACACCAGGACAATTTGTATTTACAAGTGAAATCAATCAAACCATCAAAGAACAACGAAGTCCAATGTTACATAAAGTGGAAAAAAAATAGGAAAAGAAGAAATCCTATCAAATGACTTTTATGAAATAAATATGATTTGGGTACCTAAACCAGGGTGAGGCAAATCAAAGAAAGCAACTATAGAACAATATCTCTATTCAAAATTGATGCAGATAATTAAAGTGAAGTATGATCAAAGAGATTATAGCAACATATCAAAATAATACATGTTATAACCAGATAGGTTTTATTTTTTTTTTCAATCAGTCTAAAGGTTCCTTCTTTCCCTCTCCTCATTCCTTTGAGAAAAAGGAAAAAACAACCGGTCTATAGGATTATATACAGACTATAAGAACAGCTCAATATTAGAAAAACTATAAACATAATGGAGCATATTTATAACAAAAATGATGAAAATCACAAAATTGCATCAATAGATTCAGAAAAAAACTTGACAAAAAACATTACCAACCAGTGGTGTCAAATATTGACTTAGGAACCACAAATTAACATATTTTATTATATTTTTATTTCTTTTGCTAAATAGTTTCCAATTATATTTTAATCTGGTACAAAAGCATTTAACTTCTCTCAGGGAATCTGACACTTCTATTACTAAACATTTCTCTTAAAAAAAAGATCAAATTCCTCTCAGGGAATTTGACACTTCTGTCACTAAATATTTCTCTTTAAAAAAAAAAAAAGGAATAAATGAATACACCTTTCATCAATATGATAAATAGTATTTATTTAAAATGGAGCCAGGAAAATATGTAATGGCAATTACTAGAGACCTTTCTGATAAGATCAGGAGTAAAGCAAAGATTTCCATTATAACCAGTATCACTTAACATAGTGCAAGAAATGCTAGCTATAGCAGTAAGACAAGAAAAAAAGAAATTGAGAGAATAATCATAGGCAAAGAGGCAAGTTTGTTTTTTCTTTAGCAGATGATATGATGGTCTTCATAGAGAACCCTGCAGAGTCATCCACAATAACTGAAGCAATAACCTCAGCAAAGTAACAGAATATAGCAAGATATGAAATAAACCCTCACTTGGGGTGGCTAGGTGGTGCAGTGAATAGAGCACTGGCCCTGGAGTCAGGAGGAACTGAGTTCAAATCCAACTTCAGACACTTAACACTAGCCATGTGACCTTAAGCGAGTCACTTAACCCCAATTGCCCTGCCCTTCCCCCTGCAAAAAAAAAAAAAAGCCCACACAAATCATGAGATCACATTCTATATACTACCAACAAACTTGGTGAGAAGAGATAAGAGAAATTCCATGCAAAATCTACAGAATGCATGAAATATCCAAGATATTTCCCAAGTGTCTTTGGGGTTATGTGACCAAAACTGAAGGATGAGATTTTTTCTCTGATCCCCTTGAACCTTCATAATCCCATCTCCTCCCAGTCTCATAGGAAATATGAAGAACAGGTAAACTAATTATTGCCGATGCATCCACAGGCAAAGGCACTAAGAATGCTGAAGGGGTTACAATCCTATGAATTAACAGTAAAAAAGGCTAATCCCTACTGGAGTCATTTAGCACTCACTCCCCTACCAGCCCCTGCATTTTGGTAGGGTGGCACAATAGGGCTCAAGCTTGTGCTCTAGGGATCCACTTTTCAATTTCCTTATTCCTGGGCTGAAGTTTCTTTCAACAAATTTTGCACTTGCCTTCATCTCCTTCATTCTATGGAAACAAGCAGCAGAACTCAACTCCTACCCACCCTCTAAATGGAGGAGATGAATGTATAGAAAGTGAAAGTCACTGTGTGGATTGATTCAGAAAATTAAGACCAGGGGGATACTGATATCCAGACAGGACCAGCTCTGTCCCCCAAGAAGTCAACCTAAGCAGGGACTTAAGCCATAGAAAAGTGAATTTTCCAGAATGGGGGGGGGGGGGAAGGTTGAGACAGCTTTGAGGTTTATCTCTTAGGGGCTCTGTACTCATAGGGCAAAGAATCAGAAAGTAAGTGACAGGAGAATATGAAAGAAAATGATTGAAATTACCAAAGAGCTCAGGAAGAAGAAAACTCAGTTAAAAGATCTTGAACACATGTCCAAAAACCTATTAAACAGTTCATACCCTTTGTCCCAGCAATACCACTGCTAGGTCTATTCCCCAAAGATATCAAAGGAAGAGAAAATGGACCTATATGTGCAAAAATATTTATATTACTCTTTTCATAATGGGGAAAATTAGAAACTGAGGGGGTGCCCAATCAACCAGGGAATGACTGAACAAGTTATGGTATGTGTATGTAATGGAATACTATTGTACTATAAGGAATGATGGAGGGGATGGTTTCAGGAAAACCTGGGAAGACTTGAATGAAATGATGGATCTAGGAGAATAATTTATATGATAACAGTACTATGAAGATAAACAATTTGGAAAGACTTAGGAACTATAATCAACACAATGAAACCAACCATAGTTCCAGAGGACTAGTAATGAAACATGCTAGCCATCTTTGGATAGAGAAATGATGGCTTCAAGGTACAGATTGAAGCATGTGTTGTTTTTTTACATCTAATACAGGTTTTGTTTTGCTTGAGTAAACACATTTGTAAGGGGTTTTGTTTTTCTTGCTTTCTGAGTGGATGGGGGAGGGGAAATGAGAAAGGGAGAATTCAAAACTAAAAATAAAACTTTTTTTTTATCTAAAAACCTTGAGCACAAGCAGATAAATCAGTAGGGGAAATATAAATAACAGAAGGGTAGATAGCTTCCAGGACATCTAAATCAGTACAAATATCTTAGAAAAACTATTGCAGGATAAAGAAAAATGAATCAACACCTGATGAGGCCAAAGACCTCATGGAGTCCTAAAAGAGCATGAAAACAGAGAAGAATGATTCTGAAGGGTTCAAGAGAAAAATAAGAATCACAAAAGCAGAATTTATGGCTTTGACAGCAGAAATGTTTGGAATAATAGAGAAACTTGAATTCACAGTAAGTATTCTCTCCCAAGAAACAAAAGAGAACTGATTGAGAACATAAATACACAGAAGTGAAAGACAATCTGGCTGAAGTGAAGGAAAAGGCAACAATGTTCAAAGAAAACATGTTACCTCTCCAAACATAACAAACTGCTCTTGAAGACAGCATGCATAAAGACAACTTAAGGATCATAGCTGTCCCAAAAGAACACAAGTAAAAGCCCGAATCTGTAATGCAAGGATTAGTTATTTAAAACCATCCAGAATTTCTGAACACAGGAAACAGTACCAATTGAAAGAATACACAGGTAGCCTCCAGGGGATAAAAAAAAAATCCTATACCCCAAATTCCAAGAAATATCTGGTTAAATTTAAGAATTCCGACGACAAACAACAAATTTAACACATCGCCAGGAGAAACTCCTTGAAATATAAAGGAGAGGAAATATGAATGACTCAAGACTATTCTGCACCCACTAGAAAGTGAAAAATGGAATAGCATGCTCCAAAGAGCAAAGGAGCTCAAGAGGCAACCTAAGGTGAAATGCCTTGCAAATGTGAATCTAATCATTAATGAAAAAGCAGGGTATTAAGTTTTAAGAGTCATTGGACGTATTACTACAAAGAAAATGAGCTGAGCAAATGATTTGCTTTGCAAACACACAACAGAAACACAAGAAAGGTAAACATATAAAAACAAAAAAGTAAAGCTTGGAAGGCACAGATAAGAAAATAAATTATCCTAGAAAGACACTAATGGGACTAACAGCAACAAAACAGCAGAAGCACCAGTAAGAGATTTCTTCCTAAATAGAAGGAATAATGGACTTTACAACAATTGGCCTACGAGAAAATCACTGTTGTGTAGGATTAAACTATAGAAAGGGAAGGCATATTAAAGGGTGGAGAGAAGGAAGAGAGAAACGTGTAAGATACACAGCAAACCATGTATAGTACAATAGTAAACCATGAAGGGAAAATAATTCCTGTAGTCTGTCAGAAAGAAGGGGAGCTATAGAGTGAGGTGGCAAAGGGAGGAAGTGAAACAGGAGCAAAGAAAGGGGGGAATCTTGATTCAGTGGTGGGCAGACTCCCATGGTGGAGAGAGATAGATTATGTAAATATTAAAATATAAAAATAGTCAACAAAACTTTTACATATCATAGCTTGCAATAAAAATAGTAATAAGTTCAGGGTGTATAAAGGAAAGACAAAGGCCCAAATGGAGAGTGAGTAATGAAACTCTAAATAATGAGTGACTCAAAGAACAAATCATAGAAATAGTAATTATGTGAAAAAACCATTATAAATGACGAATCAGCATATCAGATTTTCTGAGATGTAGCTAAAGTAGTCCTGGGGGGGGGGGGGACTATATCTCTAAAAATATATACTAACAACAAACAAGAGAGAATCAATAAACTGAATGTATTTTCAAAATTCAAAATACAACAATAAACAAATCCAAAATAATCACAAAGGAATAGAAGCTGAAAATTAGAGAAATAGAAAAGCTGGAAGCCAAATAGACTATTGAAATTATAAATAAAACTAAAATCTGACCCTTTGAAAGGACTAATAAAACTGATGAATCTTTAGCCAATCTTATTAAAAAGAAAAGGGCAGGAAATCAAATAAATGTAATAGCAAACAAACAAGATAAAACCATAACAAAACCAGAAGAAATAAAAATAATTATCAGACTACTATACACAATTACATGTATCAAAAATGAGAACATAAAAGCAGTAGAGTAAAACTCAATATATAAAATACCCAAACTGGCAAAAGACCAAATACAGATCTTCAATTATCTAATCTCAGAAAAGGAAAATGACCTAGCTGTAATGCAACTACCTAAGGGAAAAGGTGGTGGGGTGTTGGGGGCACAGCAGAATACTGTTCTGGTATGTTGACAAGAAAATTCTATCCAACTTTTAAAGAACTATTAGTACCAATACTATACAAATTATTCTCAAAAATTGAGAAATGTGTTCTAGCAGACTCCTTTTATTAGACAAATATAATCCTAATATCTAAATGAGGGCAGGAAAGGTCAAAGGAGATATACCAACCAATATCATTATTGAATGGTGAGTCAAAGTTTTAAGTAAAATCCTGTCAAATAGACTATAGCAATTCATCCAAAAACTCATAAAATATGACCAAGATAAGTGTATACCAAGAATATAAGGATAGTTCAACATCAGGAAAACAAACATAATTAATCATATTAAAAAACAAAAAAAAACCATGCCAAATCTCAGTAAAGGAGTAATCATCAAAATAATCTGGTATTGCTTTAAAAAATAGTAAAGTAGATCAGTAAAATGGACAAGGGAAGGGAGAATTAGAGTCAATGAAACTCGGTAACCCAGAGTTTGATAAACCAGAAAACACAAAACTTGAGAAAGAATTCCCTATTTAATAAAAATTTGGGGGAAAACTGGAAAACGGTGTGGCAGAAATTAGTCTTGGATCAACATCTTTAGCCGTGTTGCATGGTATATTCTAAATGAATATGTGACCTTAATGCTAAAGATGCATTGCATAAAAAATTAGAAGAGAAGCAGATTATATACTTCTCAGAGTGGTAAGTGGGAGATTTTATTCATATACATATATATTATGTGTGTATACATACATATATATGCATACACACATTTCTCAGACAACTCATAGAAACAATTATAAAAGATAACTGATTACATGAAACTAAAAAACTTCTGCACAAAATTAATGCATTTAGGATAAGAAGTGAAGTTGATGAATTGGGGGAAAAAATTGTCCTCAGATAAAGGTTTGGTGTCCAAGATATCTAGATAATTTACATATATGTCGATATATTTATATATATATACATATATATATATACACAAGAAAACATGTAACCAAAAGACATTTGTCAACAGAGACAGTCAAAGAATTTAAACAAAAAATTCTCAAAAGAATTGCAAACTATTAACAACCATGAGATAGAATGCTCCAAATCACTAATAAGAGAAATGCAGATCAGAACAATCCAGAGCTTTCATCTCATACCCAGCAAATTGGCAAAGATGACAAGAGATGGGAATAGTAAATGTTGGATGGGTCATAAGCATACTAGTACATTGTTGGTGGAACTGTGGATCACTATAATCATTATTGAAAGCAATTCAGAATTATGCAAATAAAAGTGACTAAACTGTCCACACCTTTTATCCCAGAGATTCCATTACAAGCCATTGATAAAAAAAAGAAATTTCCTGTATATCCCAAATTCTTTTAAAGCAGTACTTTTTGTGATAGTAAAAAATTGCAAACAAAGTAGATGCCCATTGATTGGGGGGTATTTTTTGTTATTGTTGGCAGCTAGGTGGCAAAGTGGTTAGAGTGCCAGGCTTACCATTTCAAACCCAGACTCAGACATTTATTAACTGTGTGACCTTAGGCAAGTCATTTAACTAGTTTGCCTCATTTTCAAATCTGTGAAACTAGCTGGAGAAGGAAATAACAAACCACTCCAGTATCCTTGCCAAGAAAATCCCAAATAAGGTCACTCAGCATCAGACATGACCAATCTACTAAATAACAACAACAGCATGCCCATTGATTGGGGATTCACCGCAAAAAAGAAATTGTAGCACATGAATGTAATAGAATAGTATTATAAGAAATTATGTGTGTGATGAATACAGAGACACTTGGAAAGAGCTATATGATCTGATGCAGAGTGAAGTTAGCAGAACCAAAATATATATATACATTAAAAATTACAACAGTGTAAACAAAAAGACCAATCATGAAAAAAAAAAAAAAAGTAATGTTTCCAAATTATAAAGAACAGTCCTACTTCAACCAAAGGGATAGGGGAAGACCTCATCAACTCATCCCTTTGCAGCGCTAAAAGGTCAACAAGAGCTGTCCATGGTACATATTTTCAGAATTTTTTTCTTTTATATGTATGGATCAGTTTAGGCAGCTAGGTGGCTCAGTAGATAGAATACTGGGCTTGGAATCAGGAAGATTCATCTAAATTCTACCTCAAACACTTACTAGTTGTGCAACCCTAGGCAAGTCACTTAACCCTGTTTGCTTCAGTTTCCTTTTATGTAAAATGAACTGGAGAAGGAAATGGCAAACCACTCCAGTATCTTTGCCAAGAAAACCCCAGATGGGGTCATGAAGAGTCGGACATGACTGAAAAAAAAATGAATCAACAATTATGCTAATTGTTTCCTCTTCCTTTATAATCTTTAAAAACTATTTGTTACATGGGAGAAGGGGAAGGATGGGGGGGGAGGGAGTTATAATGATGTAAAAAAGAAATATCAATAAACCCCCTTTAAAAAAAAGTTACTATTGAAAAGTTACAAAGAACAAATTTGTCCCAAAGAAGAGAAATGAAAAGACACCCCACCCCATTCCTTTGCAGAGGTGGGAAGTCCACAGATGTGGTACATTGCATATTTTTTCAATATGTTGATTAATTTTGCTGATTTTTTTCTCCACTTCCTCTTTTTCTTTTAATAAAGTTATTTGTTATGTGAGATAGCTCTCTAGAAAGAGAAGGAGGAGAAACTTTGATGATGTAAAAACTAAAAGAATAAAAATTTATTGTTAAAAAATCTACTTACAGCAAGACAAATGCAGAAAGTACATGGATCCAATTACAAAACACTCTAGAGATTAATTGCTCTTGCTTGGGCTATGCCAATATAATAAAAATGACAATACTACTTAAATTAGTTTTTGTATTTAGTTCCATACCAATCACACTACCAAAAGATTACTTTAGAGAGCTAGAAAAAAATAATAAAATTAAGCTAGAGGAACAAAATAAGATTCTCAAGGGAAAAAAATGAAAAAAAAAGTGGGAAGGAAGGGAGCCTAGCAGTGCCAGATCTCACACTGTACTACAAAGCCATAATAATAAATACATTTTGCTACTGGATAAAAAAGAGAAAAGAAAGGAAAGATTATATCATAAATGAATTAGAAGAACAAGAGGAAAAATCCCTTTTGTAATGATGGCAGGAAGAGTTCATGTCCAAACAAGAAAAGTGGGAATCATAGAAGGGTGAGTGAAAAATTTCAGTCATGCACAATTGAAATTTTTTTGCATAAACAAAATCAATGTAGAGAAAATCAGAAGGGAAAGTTATCTAATTGTTTAAAAAAATCATTACAATGGCTTCCTAGGATATTCAACATATATAAGGAATTGATTCAAATAAATAAGAATGAGTCATTGATTCCCCAATAGATAAGTGGTTCAAGGATACTAACACATGGTTCTCAAAGGAAAAACTCCAAGCTATCACCTACCATTTGAAAAAATACCAAATCATTTAATAATTAAGGTAAATGGAAATGAAAACATCTCTGAAGTTACATTTCACACCCATAAAACTGGCAAAGTTAACAAAAATGGAAAAAAAGTCAACAAACATTTATTAAGTGTCTATTATGGGTCAGACACTATGCTAAGTGCTGAGGATATAAAGAATGGTGAAAAGCAATCCCTGTCTTCAAAAAGTTTACAACCAAATGGTAAAGATGTAGATAACTGTGTGAAAAAACAAGCTACTGATCAGTAAGAGCGCCGGCCTCAGAGTGAGGAGATCTGGGATCAGTTCTGGCCTCAGATATTCAGCACCCACACAAAAATAACTGGCTGTGTAACCTTGAGCAAGTTACTTAACCCCGATTGCTTTAAAAATAAATTAATGAATGCATGAATAAACAAATAAATAAACAAGCTGCTGACAGGATGGATGGTACATAATCAACAGAAGGAAGGCACTAACTAGCATTAAAGAAAACTAGGCAAAAGTTTCTTGTAGAAGGTGGGATTTTAGCTGACACTTGAAAGAAATCAGAAAAGCCAGGAGGTAAAGATGAGGAGGAAGAACATTCCAGGCAAAGGGAAAATGCCAGAGAAAATATTCAGGACCAAGAGATAGAGGGTCTTGTTTGTAGATCAGCCAAGAGTCTGGTGTCACTGGATTAGAGAGTAGAGGGAATGCAGAGTAAATAAGCAGGGAATAAGACTGGAAAGAAAAGAAGGGACCAATTTATGAAAGGCTTTAAAAACCAAAGTGGATTTATATTTGATCCAGGAAGTAATAGGGAATCACCGTAGTTTATTGAAAGGGGAGGAGGTAACATGGTTCAGAGCTTTAGGAAGATGATTTTGGAAGCTTAGCGGAGATTGAATTGGAGTGGGTGAAGACTTAAGGCAGGAAGACAAGTCCACAGGCTCACTAATGCCCCAAAGAGATCAAAGAAAGGTGAGAAAGAGCCACATATGCAAAAATATTTATAGTAACATTTTTGTGGTAGCAAAGAATGGGAAATCGGTTGATAAGCATTTATTGAGGACATTCTATGTGCCAGGCATTACACTAAGCACTGGGCATACATGAGAAAGGCCAAGGACAGTACCTGCTCTCAAGGAGCTCCCAATCTGATGGAGGATACAACATGAAAACAATGTACAAAATGATGAGGTATGGTCTCTGGAAGACCCCTTGACCTCTCCTTGAGTCCTTGAGGTACAGGCTCTGGGAACCCCTCTTGAACTCTGATTAAATCATCTCATTTGATGAGGCATTTGCATGAGGCAATAAGCCTTACATTGTGGCTGAACCCAATCCTCCTTTACTAGACATCCCACCCTCTGTTCCCACCCTTGAGCCTATCAAAATATCAATCCACCCTTGAACTGTCCTAGCCCACCATTGTCTGTAGTCTTCAGGTGGCCTCCCACCCTTAATCACTCATTGACCTAATTAAGTACTCCTGAAGACCCTCCCCAAAATCCTCCCCTAGACCATCCCTAGATTCCTCCCACAACCTTCGGTATATAAGACACTGTCTTGTCTTCATGTTTGTGAGAGTGCTATAGAATGACCTAGCACAGACTTATTCTGTGTCTAATGCAAGGGAACTCTTAATAAACTTTACTTTTCTTTGACTGAGAGAAGACTTGAGTCGAATTCATTTGGCAGGACCCAGCATGTTGGTATTTTGGGGTCTCCAGAGCAACCCTAACCCTCTTCACAAATGAGCTATATATGGGATAAACTGGAGGCAAACTCAGGGAGAAGGTATACTAGCATTAAAGATCAGGAAAGGCTTCTTTTAGAAGATAGATTGGACTTTAGCTGGAACTTCAAAGAGGATAAGGAAGCTAGGAAAGAGAGAGAATTCCAGTTATCTGATACAGCCAGTGAAAATGCCTGGAGTTGATAGGTGGAATGTCACATTCAAGGAACAGAAAGAAGAAGGCCAATGGCACTGAATGTGTAAGAAACTTAGAAAGGTAAGAAGGGGTAGGTTATGGAAGGCTTTGAATAGAGGAGTATATATCTGGTCCTAGAGGTAATAGGGAGCCACTAGAGTTTATTGAGGAAAATGATATCACCCTCACTTAAAGAACATCAACTTGACCTCTGAGGTCCAGAGACCTGTGGTAGGCAGACCAACTAGCAAAAGTCTGTTTTGATGTTTAAAATATTCAAGACATATTTTCTGGGTAAGTAATCATTTTAATAATAATGCTAGCATTTTATTAATAAAAGAGGTCAGTGGCACTTTCAAATACCAAAGACCCTCATGGTGGTGGGCTGATGGCTTATATGCCCTTGGAAAAGTGGGTGTTCCAGAAGGTGGCAATCAACTCTGATTGGTTAGCAATTCAATGAGAGAATGAAAATTAAAATGAGAAGTGGGCTTACTCCAATGAAGGGCTGAGAGGGTGACATCATGTCACCCTTGGACAAAGACTATCTCTATACCCAGACCACTCCCAGCCTTAGGCAATCTAGACAAAGGCTCTGCCTCCATTCTGAACTTACTTGAGTGGGCCACAATGGGCTTCCCCACCTGGGTGAGGTCTGAACATGATTGTTAATAAAGTTAATCCAATCTCATTATCAGTAACATCCTTCAGAGATTGATCAGCTTACAGGCTTCTGAAAAAATCCTGGTCCTAATTTAGTAATTGATTATTAATATGTGGAAGAAGTAATCATTTCTCTCACTGTGTAAGGTGACAATGGCCTGTACCAGAGTGGTGGCAGTATCAAAGGAGAGAAAGGGATATATACATGAGATGTTGTGAAAGTAAAATTGACAAACTTTGGCAGCAGATTGAATATGGGGAGGGAGACAGAGTGAGGAGTCAAGGATAACAGCAAGATTGTGAGTGGGTAATTGGGAGAATAGCAGTACTCTCAACAGCAATAGGGAAGCTGGGAAATTAGGAAGAGATAGAGTTTGGAGGGGGGGGTGGATAACGAGTTCAGTTTTGGACACAATGAGTTTGAGATGTCCATGGAATAGTAAGTTTTGAGATATAGGCAGTTGGAAATGTGAGACAGAGGTCGAGAGAGAGGTTAGAGCTGGAAAAGGAGATGTGAGAATCATGTGCATAGAAATGATGATTGAATCCACTTGAATCCACCGGGGCTGATGAGATCATCAAGTGAAGTAGTATAAAGGGAGAAGAGAAGAGGACCCAGGACAAAGCCTTGAGAGAAAGGGCAGCTAGGTGGTGCAGTGAATAGAGCACTGGCCCTGGAGTCAGGAGACCTGAGTTCAAATCCTGCCTCAGACACTTAACACAAAAACTAGCTGTGTGACCTTGGGCAAGTCATTTAATCCCAATTGTCCCCCAGAAAGCAAAACAAAAAGTCTTGGGAGACACCTACAGTTAGCTGGAATGACTTCTATGGAGACTGAGGAGTAATCAGATAGATAGGAAAATGAGGAGAGAGCAGCATCACACAGACCTAGGGACGAGTGGTTTTTAATGGCTGCAGAGAGGTCAGAAGGATGATTGAGAAAAGACCATTAGATGTGGCGATTAAAAGCTCACTGGTAACTTTGGAGAGAGCAGTTTCCATTAAATGATGAGGTCGGAAGCCAGACTACAGAGAGTCAAGAGTGAGAGGAGAGGCAGTGGATGCTCCTGTTGTCAATGGTCTTCTCAAGGAGGTTAGTTCCAAAAGGGAGGAGAGATACAGGGCTGTAGCTAGTGAGGATGAATATATCAACTGAAAGCTTTTGAGGATGAGAGTGGACATGGGCAAGTTTGTAGGCAGTAGGGAAAGCAGCAAGTGCACAAGATGAGATTGAAGTGAGAAGGGAGGGATGATGGAATTGCCTTGGCAAGAAGCCACTTCCTGTGAGACAAGGGTGGAGGAGGAAATAGTGAGGGAAATCACCTGAGTGATGCAAGATGAGGGGGAAGGGGGGGAGAGAGGGAGCTTCAATCTTTTCAGGGAAATAGGAGATAAAATTCTCAGCTGAGAAGGGAAGAGAAAGATGCACTATTGGAGGTTTGGGAAGGATAAAAACATCAGGGAAAGCCACAGTGGTGAGTGAGATGGGGTGCTGAGTCAATTTGTTCAGTCATCCAGTTGTGTCCAACTTTTTGTCACCCTGTGGACCATAGTACACCAATACTGTCCTTAGGGTCTTCTTAGCAAAGATGCTATAATGGTTAGCCATTTCTTTCTCCAGTGAATGAAGGCACACAGAGGTTAAGTGACTTGCCTAGGGTCACACAGCTAGTAAATGTCTAATACTGGATTTGAATCTGGGTCTTCCTGACCCCAGGCCCAGACTCTATCCACTGAGTCAATTAGGGGGATGTAAAAGGATTGCCTTGTAGCAGTAAGGGCCAAGTTGAGGTTATGAAACACAAATTTGTAGTGGACTCAGCATGTTTTCATGATTTTCTCTAGCTTCATTCAACATTCAACACTCCAAGGCTAAGGTTTGGCAGGACAAGATCTTGAATAGAATAAGGGAGCAAAGAACTTGAGAAGGAGACAGTAAAATGGCCTTACCAAGGAGTCAAGATGGAGTGTAACCATTGCAGGTGTAATGGCCTGGGAAAGAACCAAAGGGTGGAGAGATTGGCTATGGCATGAAGGAAGAAAAAGGTTTGGGGTTGCAAGGGAGAGGGAGAGATAAAATACCAGTAGATTGTGGTCAGATGAGGACACTTCAGAGCTCCGGAACATGTAGGCGAGGCACTTGTAGGTGATGACAAGACCAAGGGTCTAACCTTCTTCATGTGTAGCTGAGGTGGGGTGAACAAGCGAGCCATGGGAAATCAGGAAGTTGGGGAATTTGGAGATTGAGGAAATATCAATGTGGATGTGGAAGTCCCTAGTTTGAGAGCAGGAGTTTAGGTGCAAAGACTGAGCTAAGCACCAAACCCATTGAGGAAAGAAAAATGTCTTGGAGATGTATAGACAACAATCACCAGAATCTTGGTTTGGCAATAAGTGTGGACTGGCTGAACCTCAAAGGAGGAAAGGCTTGCCAAGTGAAGGAGATAGAGGAAGTGTGAAAGTGACAATGGGGAGGAAGTAATATCCCACTCCTATACCATGGCAAGTGAGGTGGGGGATGGGAGAACATATACTGCCATATTGGAAAGGAGGCTAGGAAGGCTGCGGCATCAGGAGGAAGTCAGGTCTCAGTGAGCCAGAAGATAGAAGCCATGGGAAAGGAAAAGGCTGAATGTGAAAGTGTGTGACCAAAGGATGTATCCATCACACAGAGAGTGACAGAGCTAATTCTGCTCTATGAATGTCATGGAATATTTTACACTGTAAGAAATGATGAGACAATCATTTGTTTCAATCAAAATCAGAGAATCCCTGGTGTGATCTGCCCCAGAGCGAAGTGAGGAAAATTTACACAACATAGTAAACATACAACTCTGAAAAGCTGAAGAACTCTAATCAATATATTGGCCAATGACTCCAGAGTCCCTGCAATAAAGCATGTCACTTACCTTCTGACAGAGAAAGACAGTGGACTAGAGGGAAAGAAGGAGGCATAAATTTTTGGACATGGCCACCATGGGGATTTATTTTGCTTGGCTGTGCATGTTTGTTACTAAGATTATGTTTTTCTTTTACTATTTGGGGTAGGAGTGTGACATTTGGGAGGAAGAGTGGAGTTCTGTCCTTCTTCCCTGACATTCCTGAAAGACAAGAGGGCCATGAAAGCATTTATTAAAATGCACAGAAGGTCAGAAGAAAACCATGAAAGGCAAGCCAGCTTTGGAATTAAGTTGTATGAGGGCAGCTAGGTGGTGCAGTGAATAGAACAACAGCCCTGGAGTTAGGAGGACCTGAGTTCAAATCCAGCCTCAGACACTTAACACTTACTAGTCATGTGACCTTGGGCAAGTCACTTAACCCTGATTGCCCTGCCCTCCCCCCTCCAAAAAGAAAAAAAAAAAAGAAATTAAGTTGTATGCTTTTGAAAAAGTCAGCCTTGGGGGGCAGCTAGGTGGCACAGTGAGTAAAGCTCCGGCCCAGGAGTCAGGAGGACCTGAGTTGGGTCCTGGCCTCAGACACTTAACACCCACACAAAAAAAAACTAGCTGTGTAACCTTGGGCAAGCTACGTAACCCCAATTGCCCTCCAAAAGGGAAAGAAAGGAAGGAAGGAAGGGAGGAAGGGAGGAAGGGAGGAAGGGAGGAAGGAAGGAAGGAAAGGAAGGAAGGAAGGAAGGAAGGAAGGAAGGAAGGAAGGAAGGAAG